>NC_054498.1:22193980-22525855 GCF_017639515.1 Carcharodon carcharias
GCAGTGCAGGAGCGATATCCTGGACCAAGGTCTCCATGGAGTCCGCCATCGTGTCAGTGTTGACCTCAGTGCGTTGGCATGCTGGTGCTATCACCTCAGACTGAAGGCAGACGGACTCCTTCATCGTGCTTTGCAATCTGAGGAGTGCAGCGGACATCCCTTCCTGATGTTCCTGAGCTTGTCTTTGCAGCTCCAGCAACTGTGACATGACCGAGAACCAGAGGCTCCTCATCTGACTCGGACTCAGCAACATTCCTACCTCCAGCAGCTCCTCCGAGTGCCGGATACCTGGGAAGTCCCTGCCCCCGCCTGCTGTGGATCAGACTGTGCACTGTCCTCACCAGATTGTGATCCTGAGGCTATTCTAAAGCTCGGTCCCACCGAGGTGTGTGTCTCTGCGCTGGTGGAGGGTGTGGGTGAGGTTGTTATGAGACTTCAGGGAGGGTGCCTCCAGATTCCTCTTCAGAGGTTTCTTCAGAGCCTGATTGGAGGCCCTGGGTCATGGACTCTGTCGGCTGTTTCCCAGATGTGCCTGTGAAAGCAAGAGGAGATAATTAGTGCAAGGCAATGGCCTGTGAAACAGGACACATCACTCACAGCGTGGTTGTCTGATGGATGTTGCACTGCTGGATCCTCACTTGGTAGAGCAGTACTGACCTCACAGTCAGCACAGGACCGGTCCCGGTCATCGCTGATCAGCTGGATGGTTCTGTTTTCAAATTCTGTCAGAACTTTGATCTCCAGCATCTCTCCACCTGTCTGTGACCTTTCCCTCCTGTTGTGTGTCAGTTTGTCCTGCCTGGATAGAGAGGGGGAGAGTGTGGGCCAGGCCAGGTGATAAATATGCCGGGCCTGTGTGGGTGGTGAGTGGTCCCGTAGACCGGATGAGGAGAATGAAAGTGAGTGTGAGAGAGTGAACGGTGATGTCCCTTGCACTGGCAGTGAGTGAGGGCCCTGTGGGTGTGTGATGGGTTTGTGAGTGTGTGAGTTGGGAGTGATGAAAAGAGTGACTTACCCTGGCGGAACCGAGGAGATTATTCATCCTTTTGCGGCACTGGGTGGCTGTCCTCCTCTGCAGGGCATTGGCGCTGACCACCGCTGACCACCACCTCCCAGGCCGGGATGGTGACTTTGTTGCCCATCCTGCGGCCAGAGCAGGGGCAGAGCACATCCTGGTGGGGCCTCCACTGCATCCAGCAGTCACTCGAGGGACCCGTCGTTGAAGTGGGGGCTGCAGTCTTTTTGCCTTTGTTGGCCATGTCTCCCAGGCAGCGACGGGGAGCTGGTGGCGATGACCGTTTTGCTGGCGGCTGCCTTTCAAAGATGGCGGCCGGCCTGACGCAACAGCGGGGTGGTGGTGAGCGAGTGAATGAGAGTCCGCTCGCCATGGAAACGCGGGTTTCATGGGAGTGAATAAATAACGAGGCCGGCCCAGGAAGATACTATGTGAAAACCCGCCATTTTCACCGGCAGTAGGACTCCATTTTACCCACCCGCTACCGCACTTAGTGCAATTCTGGGGAAATTCAGCCCAATGGGTCTGTCCCTTTAACACCCCCTAAAACACATGAACCGAACCCGCCGCTCTCAGGGTGTGAGGGAATTTCATTGGCTGCAACACAAATGGCTTCTTTTATATTGCATTCAAATCCAACTTGCTGCCTTCACACAGGGGGCTTCATCTTAAATTCAATCAGCGATTGGGAATATAGAAATAGGAGGCCCTTCAGCCCCTCGAGTCTTTTCTGCCAGTCGTGGTTGATCTGTATCTCAACTTTGGCCACCTGCCATCATTCCATATCCTTTTATACCATTGTCTAGTAAAAATCTATTAAACGCAACTTTAAAATGATTGATTGAGGTGCTTTCCTATGGGTAAGAGTTCCAGTTATCTATCTTTCTTTTTGTGAACATGTGCTTCCTAACTTCCCTCCTGCCTGGTCTGACTCTGACTTCAAGTGTGTGTTTCAGCGTGAGAACGAGTTCTGCAGGGGGACCACAGACCAGATTATTAATGTCACACACAGAAGACCGTGAATTTCTGGCCCCTTCACCACATTTTGCCCAACAGCAATTGGCAAGCTTTTAGTTGGTTTCGGACGTGGCCCAGAGGTTAGCATTCTGATCTCTGAGTCAAGAGATTGTCAGCTCAAATCCTCCTGTAAAGTCTTGAGGTAAAAATAATCCATCAGATCCAGCCCCCGAGGAGTGCTGAAGGAGTGCTGCACTGTTGAAATTGCTCTCTTTCAGAGGAGAAATTAACCAAAGCCCTGTCTTCTCTCTCGGTTGGACATAAAGGATTCTGTGGGGCTGTTTTGAAGAGAACTAGAGTTTTCCTGACCAGAATTTAATCCCTCAACCAACATTATTAAAACACTCAAAACAGCCATTGCTGTTTCTGGCAGCTTTGCTGTGTGCAAATTGGCTGTCCTGTTTGCTACATTACAACAATGATTGCACGGCGAAAGAACTTCATTGGCTGTAAAACGTTTTGGGAAATCCCAAGATTGTGAGAGGCGCTAAATAAATTCAAGTCCTTCTTTCTTTTTTATTGTGGCATTTGTCTACAAAATTAGCATCCAACTAACCCGAAATACAAACATGGTGAACTCTTGTGTCAAATGATTGTTATTTCCTGGAATAAACTCAAGTTACCTGAACTCAGTTTCAATTTAGATTTAGAAATCAATGCATCAAGAAATATGTATTAAGATTAATAACTCACGTTGGCAATTTCAACCTAGAACTGACATAGGAGGTGTAAACCTGACTGAAAGTACGTGAGGTAGGACAGGGTGGGGGAAGGAGGTTCGGGGTGTGGGGGGGGTGTGGTGGGGGGGGTAAAAATATGAGCACCTTCCCAACTGAGGGTGTGCTGTGCTAGAAACAGATACAGATCAGTGTCATGTGTACAATCCCAGGGAACTGCGCTTGGAAGGGAGGTGAGAGCAAGGCAAGGAATTTCAAGCTGCTGTAAGACTTAAAGGGCTGCAGCAGCTGAAGGAGGCGAGCAGTGTAGTGTGCAAGACAGCACCTTTGGTGCAATGCTAGTAGCACGGGAGAGAGTGCCCCCTTTCTATGATGTGGTGTTTCCCATCCTGACAGGTTAAGAGGAACACAGCCTAAGGAGTCGGGGCCAGTTTCTCATTGACTGGCTGCGCAGGCAACTATCTGACAAGAAATGTAGTTGGTGGTAATGGTGCAGCCAAAACACCATGTACTTCAAGGCAATGTAGAAAGGGAGTTTCTGATTTTACTGGATCAGCCAAGATAAGAGATTAGTACATTTCATTAATTCAATGCAATGAGCATCTGTAACACCTATAATTGTCTTCCTTTCACAGGTTTCCATGCATGCCTAATATGCAGTACCCAATGAGGTGTCAACCTGGTGAAGCTATAACAGTGTGCCAAACAGCATAAGCAGCAAGCGATAGACAAAGCTAAGAGATACCACAACTAATGGATCAGATCTAATCTCTGCAGTCCTGCCACATCCAGTCATGAATGATGATGGACAATTAAACAACTAACCAGAGGAGGCTCCACAAATATCCCCATCCTCAATGATGGAGGAGCCCAGCACATCAGTACAAAAGGACAAGGCAGAAGCATTTGCTACAATCTTCATCCAGAAGTGCCGAGTGGATGACCCACTTCCTCCTCCTCTGGAGGTCCCCAGCATCACAGATGCCAGTCTTCAGCCAATTCGATTCACGCCACAAGATATCAAGAAGCAGCTGAAGGCACTGGATACTGCAAAGGCTATGGGCCCTGACAACATTCCGGCAATAGTACTGAAGACTTGTGCTCCAGAACATGCCAGGCCCCTAACCAAGCTGTTCCAGTACAGCTACAACACTAGCATCTACCTGGCTATGTAGAAAGTTGCCCAGGTGTGTCCTGTACACAAAAATCAGGACAAATCCAATTACTGCCCCATCAGTCCATTCTCCATCATCAGCAAAAGGTGTCGTTGACAGTGCTTTCAAAACATAACTTACTTAGCAATAACCCGCACACTGATGCTCAGTTTGGGTTCCGCCAGGGCCACTCAACTTCTGACCTCATTACAGACTTGGTCTGAACATGTACGAAAGAGCTGAACTCCAGATGCGTTCTTGACATCAAGGCAGCATTTGAATGATGTGGCATCAAGGATCCCTAGCAAAACTGGAGCCAATGGGAATCTGGGTGGAGTCATACCTAGCACAAAGGAAGATGGTTGAGATTGTTGGAGGTCAATCATCTCAGCTCCAGGACATCACGATAGGAGTTCCTCAGGGTAGTGTCCTCTGCCCAACCATCTTCAGCTGCTTCTTCAGTGACATTCCTTCCATCATAAGGTCAGAAGTGGGGATGTTCGCTGATGATTGCACAGTGTTCAGCACCATTCACAACTCCTCAGATACTGAAGCAGTCCTTGCCAATATGCAGCAAGACCTGGAGAATATCCAGACTTGGGTTGACAAGTGGTAAGTAACATTCACACCACACAAGTGCCGGGCAATGACCATCCCCAACAAGAGAGAATCCAACCATCGTCCCTTGATGTTCAATGGCATTCATGACTGGATGTGGCAGGATTGCAAAGCTTAGATCTGATCCATTAGTTGTGGTATCGCTTAGCTCTGTCTATCGCTTGCTGCTTATGCTGTTTGGCACACTGTTATAGCTTCACCAGGCTGACACTTCATTGGATGCTGCTTATCAGGTATTCATGGAAATCTGTGAAAGAAATTTAACTGGATAATTAGAGATGTTACAGGTGCTTATTACATTGAATTAATGAAATGCACTAATCTCTTTTATCTTGGCTGACCCAGTAAAGTCAGAAAATCCCTTTCTACATTGCTTCCAAGTACATAGTGTTTTGGTTGCACCATTACCATTGCTAAATCCCCCAATCTCAACATCCTGGGGGTTGCCATGGACCAGAAACTGAACTGGACTAGCCATAGAAATACTGTGGCTACAAGACCAGGTCAGAGGCTAGGAATCCTGCGACGAGTAACTCACCTCCTGACTCCCCAAAGCCCGTCCACCATCTACAAGACACAAGTCAGGAATGTGATGGAATACTCCCCACTTGCCTGGATGAGGGTGGCTCCCACAACACTCAAGAAGCTTGACACCATCCAGGACAAAGCAGCCCACTTGATTGGCACCACATCCACAAACATTCACTCCCTCCACCACCGATGCATAGTGGCAGCAGTGTGTACCATCTACAAGATGCACTTTGCGAAGATCCCTTCAACAAAACCTTCCAAACCTGTGACCTCAACCGCCTAGAAGGACAAGGACAGCAGACACATGGGAACACCACCACCTGCAAGTTCCCCTCCAAGTCACTCACCATCCTGACTTGAAAATATATCAACGTTCCTTCACTGTCACTGGGTCAAAATCCTGGAACTCCCTCCCTAACAGCACTGTGGGTGTACCTACACCACATGGACTGCAGCAGCTCACCAGCGACTCACCACCACCTGCTCATAGACAATTAGGGATGGGCAATAAATGCTGCCCTTTGCCAGTGACATGCAAATCCCAAGAAAGAAAATAAAGTGGCCGGTTGTGAAAATGCTCCTTCACTCACATCCTTATGTGTCTCTGAATGAAGTGATTGTCCCATCTAGAGTAGCCACAGGTTGCTTTACACCTATCACCAGGATCAGTGTGGCCCCTACACTGACATTTAGATATCACTGGGCAAACATGGGGGCAATTGTGCCCTCTCTGCTCTGCTGGCTGGAAACAGCCCATTAAAAAGGCAAAGAGAACAGGCACAAGAGGAGGAAAAAATTTTAAACTTCATCTAATAATCACACATGGAGAATTCCTTTCCTCAACCTCTCTCTGCCTCTTCACCACTCCCTCCTTTCAGATGCTTCTAAAAACCTACCTCAACCGGCCAAGGCAACACTGATCATGTGTCCTTCTTTGACTCAGTGTTAACTTGAGTCTGATAATTGCTGCTGTGGTCATGTACTTTGCTAATGGTAAGTTGTTACTGAGGAAGAAACCCTACAAACTGTGGGGAGCGAGATCAGGAAGGATTTGGGAGATAGGAAGTCAGAGCCCCAAGTCAGGGTTGGAGCTGAACACATTCTCCGGCCACTTGCTTCTCCTGTATCGTCACAACATCTAACTGACAACAATGCATCTGCTGAAGAACATTATCAATCCCTTCGTTCTATTGCAAGGATTCGCCTTGTCTTTATTGACATCACTTTCTTAAAGGCAAACTAGACCTTGCCAAGGACACGCACATCACAGGAAGGAATAAAAATTTATTTTTAACAAAGGATAATTATCATTGTGTTCTGGTGTTGATGGAAACAGAAGGTAAATTAATTGGGAGTAGTTGTTTATGGTGATGTTCTCTGGAGTTGTTGGTTGATTTTATTCTTTGCCCTTGTGTATCACTAGGGTTCCAGCTCCAATCTACAAGGGATTGAAATTCCACCAGTGCCCTTGGGTGTGCTAATAAAACAGAGCAGAGATGAAGCAATACACACTCCAACCAACCAGGCATATTCACAGCTTGTTCACTGATAGATTTTCCAAGTTCCACCTGGAAAGTAGTGTATTCACCAAAGCCCAGTCAGCATTTCCCCCTCACCCTCACTGCTCCACATTTCCTGCTCACTTATATGGACATTTCATGCGAATAAGCAATGAGAAAAAGGGGTTGGGATCCGTAACACTAGGTTCTCAACCCCACTCCCATTAAACTGCTTTGTTGACATTGTAAAATGGATCCCTCTTTTTAGGAACTGTCCCTCCGCCCTTTCCTTCCAAAAGCACCACTGTTGTCCGACCTCAAACCAAACCCACTGGGCAGTGAGTGACCCATTTTCTCCAACATCCCTTTGCGCACCAAAGCCCATGAACATATTGCCTCTCATGTCTACCTCTCCCACACTCCCTGTTTGAATCCTGAAAATCACTCACTCATCCCACAGGACTGAAATGATCTGAACCAAATATGATCAATATTTCCTGACCTTGCCATCATACCACATTATCCCTCCTCTCTTCCTCCCTGCAGCCAAATGACAAGGTTGACCGGGCGATCCTGCTCTTCCCCATTGTCCAACTCATCGGATCATAGGTGTTGGAACCTCCCTGATTTCCTTACCCACCCTCTGGCCTTTAATAGTTTCCTTCCTCCAACTCCTGATCTATTTAATTTGTGCCTTATCCATCTCGGACCTGCACATTTCATATTTCAATATTTGAGGTGCTCTAGTGGGTAGCACCATGACCTCTGACCAGGAGTTATCGGATGTTGGGGTTTCCTTTCCCGCTATCCAAGGAGTCTGTGGAGAACACACCCCTCTGACACTGTTGGCCCCGTGTCACTTGACTCTCCAATGAGTGTTAATTGGCTGGAGGCGGCTCGTTCACCCCTCACACGGGAGAAGGTCCCGCCTCAGAGAGCTGGCGGCCAATCTGATTGGCCGCCAGCCCTCTGGCCCCTGCAGCGCCAGAAGCTGCAGTGGACAGGGCTGGGACTGCAAGCAGCCCCCAGAGCCGAAATCCCGGGGGCCCAGGACGGGGGTGAGCAAGAGCACAGCGGGAAGACCATCCCCCGCCCCTCCCCGCCCCTCCCCCGCCCCACCTACAAACCCACCGGCAGGGGGCATTAAATTTTGCCCCCCCCCCGAGTCCGGAGGTTGTGGGTTCACAACCTGAGCACAGGGTCCAGGCTGACACTCCAATGCAGCGCTGAGGGAGTGCTGCACTGTTGGAAGTGCCACCTTTCAAACGAGGCCCTAAACTGCAAGGCCTCATCTGCCTTGTTGTCCAGTCGGAGGTGGGTCAGGGAGTCCCCTCCACACAGCGGGGCCGAAGGAAACGCTTTGAAGACAATCTCGAAGCCTCCGTGAGGATCTGCTCTATTAACACCGACGGACAGAAAGCAGGGATGTCCAGACACAGTCGAAATAACACTCCGTTACTGAAAACGGTGCCGGGACCTTCCGAGAATGGGGCGGAGGGGGAGGAGTGACAGACGGAGAGGGCACCCTCTCACGCCTACAATCCTCCAGCGGCCGACAACCGATATCCTCACTGCCGGAGACTCTGTGAGGCTGAGATACGGCTGAAACACATGACCCACAGCCAACACCGACCTCTCACGTCCAGCCAGCCATTCACAAGGCCGAATCATCCCTCGACACGTGGGGTTGCTGACAGACAAACACCTGCCCCTGGAGTGGTTAGAAAAGGTGGGGTTATTTCCAAATTAAGAGGACAAGATTTCTCCCAAGTGCCCTGCTCAACCAGGATCGCTAAAGACAGATTTGTCTAGTTACTGTCGGTGGGGGGTGGGGTTTATTTGGGGAGTGGTGAGGTGCTGGGGGGCAGGGTTGGGGGTTGCCTTGCTGTGTTTCCCACCTTTTTATTCATTGATGAGATGTGGGCATCACTGACGAGGCCCGAGCTTTGGAGAACAATGTGATGAGCTGCCTTCTTGAGTCACGGCATTTTGTGTGAGTTACAGTTTAGCCCTTTTTTTATGGTTACAATTTGTTAAACCATTTCAGCTTCAGCCAAATTGGTGGGGGTTTGGAGCCACAAAGAGGCCAGATTTCCTCCCCATTGGTGAACCAGGTGGGGTTTTACAACAATGCAATAGTTTGGCAGTCACCATTACTGACATGAGCTTTTTAGATCCCAAACATATTCCACAGCACTTAGGGGAGCACAGTGGTGCCTCCATCTTAGTAATCCAGAGGTCCAGGCTAATCTGGTGACATAGGTTCAAATCCCACCACAGCAGCTGGTGGATTTTAAATTCACTTAATAAATTGGGAAGTTAATGGCAACCATGAAACTATCATTGATTATTGTAAAAACCCATCTGGTTCACTAATGTCCTTTAGAGAAGGAAATCTGCCCTCCTTACCTGGTCTGGCCTACACGTGACTCTTAACTCTGACATGACTGGGCAAGCAGGATGGGTAACAAATGCGAACCTTGTCAGTAATACCTGAATCTTGTGAAAGGATAAAAAAAGATCTCTCAGCTGCCTTGTTAGGATTTGAACACAGGGATGTAGAGTGCCAGCCCAGTAACATAACCACTATACTATTGTACCCATTACAACAACTATTACACTTCAAAGATGCTTCACAAAGTGCTTTAGGGCATTCTATTAAAGGTGCTAGATAAATGCAAGTTGTTGTTTTCCTCTTTCTCGTTGACCTACTGTTGTATCTGCCAGGTTTCACCTTAATCTAAAGTTCACTCCTTTCCAGTGCACCAACTTAACTTTAGATTCAATTTTTTCCAATCGTAAACCGAAGCTACATATATTCACTCGCAAAGCCCTGTCCCTCACAGACAGGAGAAGCCTGTCCACGCATGGCGATTTTTTCAGCCATACAAAAGCTTGGGGAACAGCCATTCCCTGGTTCATTCCCCACGGCAATTCCTCAGCGAATCAGAGTCAATTCACCTGGTTTGGATTTAATCAAAAGCTTGGCAGTTAACTGTTCCCTGGTGCATTCTCCATGGCAATGCCTCCACCAATAAGAGTCCAGCACTCTCTTCTCAAGCAGTATAAATTGTTGTTCCCTTTACAATTGGTATTCTCACGAATCTGTCCTGATGAGTGCAAGACGAAAAGATTTGACAACACGTCTCTTTTTTCAGCCATACTCAAGTCCTCTGCTGCCAAGTGACTGTTGCAAACTTTTAAGATTTGTGTAATCGCCAGTTGCCTAAGATTCTCTTATTTTTAATCTGTAAGTGAATGGGGTGGGGCTGTGAGGCAGAGTCATATGCCAGGGGTTTAGGTTGAAGTTTATGCATGACTGAAGTTCCCTGGCAGCAAGTTCCAGTCACGCCACTGGTTCCGGTTCCATTGTTCCCATGAAATGTCACAGATCATGAAGTGTGATCCAAAAGTTCGGCAAAATTTATTATTGCTAAATAATCAAATGCTGACTGGTAATTTTCTACAATAATATTTACCTCATTCACGTTGACGTTCCTGCTTCACTGGTTATTAACCTGGGCTTGTTTACTAGTTTGGAAAATAGGAAACACTTCATGAAAGATTTTCAGCGCAGTTAATGATGTGTGTCAGGAATCCAATTTGCCAGGATTTAATAATGAGCTCTAAAGATTTCCATGTCACTTCCCCAGTAAGCTGTTGAGGCTGGGGGTGGGGGGGGGAGGGGGGGTCAACTGGGAATTTGGAAATGGAAGTTGGATAGATTTTTTGGGAGGTACCAGTACTGAGGCTACCAGTAGTTGGAGTTACAGTACGGATCAGCGTTGGTCTAATTGAATTGAAGAACAGGCTCGAGGGGCTGAATGGCCTCCTCCTGATCCAACACTCAGGGATCCCAGCAGAGCTCAGGAGGGCCACAATCTACCGGAGTTGTCCCATGTTCGTTCTATCCCTTTGACAACATGGGTCTCAGTCCCTCTCGAACACCCATTTCACCGACCATGTGATCTGCGCTCATTACTTAGAGAAAAAATATTCAAATTCCCAACAGAGGGGGAAAAACAGAAACCCCAAATTTGGCAGCATTTTTCCTCCACCGCTTATAGCCGCAAACTTGTGCCCTCCCCCCTGACGAGGTGGTGGCCGGGGGGCATTTAATCGGTTGGGGATGGGGGGTGAGGGGTCGGGACCTTGCAACTGTCCTGCCTCCACCCCGATTGAGTCCACAGTGAGTAGGCCCGTAGTCAGCCTTCCCGCTCCACTGCCAACCGAGGCTCTTAAATGGCAAATTAATGCCCACTCAAGGGCCTCATTCCCTGCGGGGTTAACCCAGAGCCGGAGGGTGGGGGGGGGGGGTGAACAAAAAAACAAACCCGGGGAGGGTTACTCGTGAGCTCTCAGGGTGGTCCCCCCCGATTTAAACGCGCTCAGTGTCCGATTGAGGGACCCAGCATCAGGGAGGGACAGAGACCCCCGGACCCACCCTCTGCCTTTGCTGCCGATACCCCTACATCCCCCCATCCACGACCGCCCACCCCCCACCCCCCCCAACCCCCATCTGCCTCACCCTACCCGCCCCCATCACGCCTCTGGTTTGGGATCCAGCGATGATACTAGGCCTCGGGTGGGTGTCATAACGACAGCAGGTCACCACGTCCCTGTTGCGGCTGCCATTCGATAAAGCTGCCAGCCTCTGATTGGCCGGCGACCCTTGATGGGCGGGACTTACCTGATCCTGGGGAAGGCCCGTCATAGGTGCCTGAGCGGACTTGCTAGGAAGAGGCAACATGGGGCCTCCCGTTGGCTGTCCAGGCTGCTGCCAACCCCATGGCCTCCACAAGACTCTGCCCAATGTGCCCCTGCCCTGCGCCCAGGCCCACTCAATGTTGGACATCAACGACTGGGAAATACAAGAACGTTCACATCTCAGCCTGGGACTATCCGAACCTGTCAAGAGATTTATCAAGAGGCCGTGCTGGGTGTGCTTGGGGATTTGTTTTTATTCGGGCCATGACCGCGTGTATCCTTTGCTCCAGATATTCCTCTTTACGCTCGCCCCAGGTGAGACTTTAGGCCTGCGCAGTAAAGATAAAATTCTTGCGCAAGGTGTCCTGTGAGATTTTTATTCCCCCTCCACACAAACCCCTCTGGAATGCTGGGTCACGACCTTCTCTTCTTCATGAAGCTACTGACCAGATCATCTGGTTTTTTTTTTAAATCAGTTGTTTGAAGTATAAATATTAACCAGGCTCTGCTCTTCTTCAAAACAGTGCCCTGGAATCTTTTAAATCCAGCCAAGCAGGGCCTTGGCTTCACATCGCATCTGAAAGGCAGCACCTCTGACCATGCAGCACTCCCTCAGTACTTCACTGGTAGTGTAAGCCTAGCTCATGTACTCAGATCTATACAGCAGGACTCGTTTTTATTTGTTAGTGGCTGTAAGAGTCGCTGGTATTTTTTGCGCATCCCTAATTGCCCCTTGAGAAGGTGGTGGTGAGCTGCCTTCTTGAACCGCTGCAGTCCATGTGGTGTAAGTACACCCACAGTGCTGTTAGGGAGGGAGTTCCAGGATTTTGACCCAGCGACAGTGAAAGAATGTCAATATATTTCCAAGTCAGGATGGTGAGTTCCTGCAGTGCATCTTGTAGATGGTACACACTGCTGCTACTGTGCGTTGGTGGTGGAGGGAGTGAATGTTTGTGGATGTGGTGTCAGTCAAGCGGCTGCTTTGTCCTGGACTGTGTCAAGTTCTTGAGTGTTGTTGGAGCTGCACTCATCTAGGCAAGTGGGGAGTATTCCATCACACTCCTGACTTGTGCCTTGTAGATGGTGGACAGGCTTTTGGGAGTCAGGAAGTGAGTTACTCACTGCAGGATTCCTAGCTTCTGACCTGCTCTTGTAGCCACAGTATTTATATGTCTAGTCCAGTTCAGTTTCTGGTCAATAGTAACCTCCAGGATTTTGATTGTGACGGATTCACTGATGGTAATGCCTTTGAACATCAAGGGGTGATAGTTGGATTCTCTCTTGTTGCAGGTGGTCATTGTCTGACACTTGTGTGGCGCAAATGTTACTTGCCACTTGTCAGCCCAAGCCTGGATATTGTCCAGGTCTCGTTACATGCGGACATGAACTGCTTCAGTATCTGAGGAGTTGTGAATGGTGCTGAACATTGTGCAATCATCAGTGAACATCCCCACTTCTGACCTTATGATGGAAGGAAGGTCATTGATGAAGCAGCTGAAGATGGTTGGGCCGAGGACATTACCCTGAGAACCTCCTGCAATGATGTCCTGAAACTGAGATGACTGACCTCCAACAACCACAACCATCTTCCTTTGTGCTAGGTATGACTCCAACCAGCAGAGAATTTTCCCCCGATTCCTATTGACTCCAGTTTCACTAGGGCTCCTCGAACCTATGTACTTCTGTCTGTAGGATGAGAGTTGCAATGGAGCCCTGAGTGATCTCAATATACTCTGCCTTTTGGAATCCACTCTCTCCTCAATTTCCATCTATTGTCTCCTGCCCTTCAAATGTTCTCTGGAGGACCCTCCCTGTCTCATTGCTAATGTTAATTCAGATAAAGTGTTGTTTTTAACAATTCTTTAGCTCACTGGAACTTGGGATAAATAGGAATTTGGAATTCTCTTCCCCAGAGAGCAATGAATGCTGAGTCATTCAGTATATTCAAGACTTAGACAGATTTTTTAATCTACAATTGAGTCGAGAGTTATGGGGGACAAGCAGAAAGTGGAGTTAAGGCAATATTCAGTTCAGCCATGATCTGATTGAATGGTGGGGCAGGCTCGAGGGGCTGAATGGCCTACTCCTGCTCCTCTTTCTTATGATCTAATGATCTCTTGTTCCTCTGCTCCTGTATACAACCCAGTACAGACACTCATTGATTCTCCCAGGAAGTAGTCAGGTTGAACAGTTTGTCTCTTGGGCAGATTTTACACAATTAATTTCTGTCAGACCCTTCTCCTCAAATCGTTCCAATATGGACAAGGCCCTCTAACACAATTCATTGTTCAGGAAACAATACAACGAGGTGGGGTTCAGTGGGACATCAACCAAAGATATAGCGTGTGTGTGTGTGTGTGTGTGTGAGTGTGAGTATGAGTATGAATGTGTGTGTATGTGTGTGCGCATGTGAATGTGTGTGAGTGTGTGTGAGTATGAGTATGAGTGTGAATGTGTGTGTATGAGTGTGAATGTGTGTGCATGTGAATGTGTGTGTGAGTATGAGTATGAGTGTGAATGTGTGTGTATGTGTGTGAATGTGTGTGTATGTGTGTGAATGTGTGTGTGCGTGTGTATGTGTGTGTGCATGTGAATGTGCGTGTGTGTGTGTGCGTGTGTGTGTGTGAATGTGTGAGTGTGAATGTATGTGCGTGTGAATGTGTGTGAATGTGTGTATGTGTGTGTGTACGTGTGAATGTGTGTGTGTGTGCGTGTCTGTGTGAGTGTGTGTGAATGTGTGTGTGTGTGTGTGTGTGAATGTGTGTGTGCGTGCATGTGTGAGTGTGTGTGTGTGAATGTGTGTCTGTGTGTGTGTGTGTGTGTGTGAATGTGTGTTGAATGTGTGAGTGTGAGTGTGTGTGAATGTGTGTGTGTGTGAGTGTGTGTATGTGTGTGTGTGTGTGAGTGTGTGTCTGTGTGAGTGTGAATGTGTGAGTGTGTGTGTATGTGTGTGTGTGTGAGTGTGTGTTTGTGTGAGTGTGAATGTGTGAGTGTGTGTGTATGTGTGTGTGTGTGTGAGTGTGTGTCTGTGTGAGTGTGAATGTGTGAGTGTGTGTGTATGTGTGTGTGTGTCTGTGTGAGTGTGAATGTGTGAGTGTGTGTGTGAGTGAGTGAGTAAGTGTGTGAGTGTGAGTAAGTGTGTGGGAGTGAATGTGAGTGAGTGGCCCTGTACAGCCTTACCTACGTTGTCATTTCTGATGCGTGTGCCTAGGCAGTGAATGCCCCTGTGCTATCTGGCATTGGAAGGCATCACAGCTGGGCCCACTGTCTCCTCACACCACATCCAAAGTAGGTGTTACCCTCCACCAGGAGCTAGTGGGCGGACAGTGGGTGAGGGAACCAGGCCTGATCTCTCGGCTGTGAGACTGCATCACTGCACATGCCCTTTTCAAACCTTTACTCCGGGGCCTGGCCCAAGAGGAGCAGGTTTCACTTCATCGCAGCTTCAAGTCCTAAGGCAGCTCAGGTGGAATAAAAATACGGCTGAGAGAATGAGGAAGGAAAGTGTGACTAACTCTAAACCTGGGTTGTGCAATTCATCAAATTACAGAACAACACCGGGGCCCGAGGGAAGCTGCTTCTCTCTGTCCAGGGGAAATGGTTGCTTCATCGAGAGTTGTACCTATCATCCCAGCCCAACCACAGCGCCCATCGGTTAGAGGCAGGAGGCAGAGAGAGAACATCTCTCACCAGCCACACTCTGCCCCAGGGTATCCGTGATTGAACACGCATTCCATGTCTCCGATGGGATTAAAGAATTGACTTGAGTCACCTCAGTGAACCAAACCGCACAAAAAAACAAAGTGCCTGGTTCCTACGCAACAAAAGCAAAAGGAACTTTAACCATAACTGGCAGTTTGTACCACACACAGCGACGGACTCCGCTCACTGGAACAGGAAGTGTGGCCTGACTCCTGTGCACAGGAAGCCTTGTATTTAGTTAGTGCCTTCAGGGCTCTCCATGCTTCTCAGGCGATTGAAGTGTAGTCACTGTTGTAATGCAGGAAACGCAGCAGCCAATTTGCGCACAGCAAGATCCCACAAGCAGCAACGACAATGAGTACCACAGAATGACAGTGCAGAAGGAGGCCCTTCGGCCCATCGAGTCTGCACCGATAGTCTTTTCCCAAGTGATGTTGGTTGAGAGGCAAATATTGTCCAGGACGCTGGGGATAACGCACCCCCCCTCCCCCACCCCCCCCCCCCCCCCCCCCCCCCCCCCCCCCCGCCCCCCTGCCCCCCCCCCCCCCCCCCCCCCCCGCCCCACAGCTCTTCTTCAAACGAGCACGATGGGGTTATTTACACCCGCCTGAGAGGGTGTAAGACGGGGTTTGAGATTGCCAGCTATAGGCAGCAGCACTCGGTGCCCCAATGGAGCCTCCGTGCTCAGAATTCCAGCATGGGATCTGAACCTGAGGAGCCAGGGTGAGCCCAGTTGAATCACACTCCATCCCATTGCTGCCCAGCGAAGGACTTCCTGCATTTGGGGCTTTTTTCAGAACATTGGTCTGGTCAAATAAAGGTGGGTTTCAGCAGGAGGGCGGGGGGAATTTCAGTGCATATTCAGAGCCACACCTCACTGCCTCCTGGAGGCTGTGTCCCACTCTCCCGCTCGAAAAAGGTTAAAATTCCAACCTTGCGGGCAGGATAAGTCATGGGGGCCATTTTAACTGCCTGACCGCTCGGTTCAGGCCTGGAGGGTGGGGATAAAATTGGGCCTTTCAGTTCCAGCTGGTATAATATAATGGGCATCGAACGCACATCTGTTACACCGAGACATCCGAGTGCCAGAACTATCACAAACCTAGGACTATAAGGCTGCTTCTTCTCTGTCCCGCAGCCAGAAAGTTAACCCCATCTCACAAGCTGCAAATTTCCATCACCGACAATTGTCCTCGAATTAACCTCAGGAGCTACAGCAACGAGACTTTGCAGCCTTGGCTGTCTTCGGGGCTAGTCCGGTTTCGTGGTCGATGTGCTATAGTATGATGATGGGTATAAAACAATGCTTAGCCTGAATTAACGTTAACAATGAGACAGGGAGGGTCCTCGAGGGAGCATTTGAAGGGACAGGAGACAATAGATAGAAGCTGAGGGAAAGAGCAGACTCAAAAACGCAACAGAAGGATAAAGCGAGGGAGAGACAGAGACCTGTAGGGAATGCCAGAGAACAGGATCTGGGCAGCTAAGGGCTGAGTTGAGTGAATGGAGTGGGAGGGAGAGGCACAAGAGATTGGAGTCAGAGACAGTTGAAGTTGTGGGGCTGGAGGAAGTTACAGAGGTTGGAAGAGGCAAAGCCGGGGAGGGGTTGAAACGTGAAAGGGCAGGAAAGGAAGGAATGGGTTTGAATTTCCTCAGATCTTTGACCAAAGTTACAGCAGACACTCCCTGTGGAAATTTCTCCTCAGCGTTCCTGTACCTCCAACGTACTGTAGCGCCGGACAATGGAGTGGCTGGGCTAGTGGCTTTTAAAACTGCTCTACAAAGGGACACCCTAAGTATAAATCAAAGGGAGTAAAGGAGAGAACGTTAGACCCATGTTCGCAAAAAAAACTCAAACGCTTCATTGGAGGGAACGTCATAAAAGTGGAGCAGGACTCTTGCGAGATCAGGATGCTGCGATTGAGTTTGTTGATTTGATCCCAGGGATATCAGTTTGGCATCTGAGCGCCAAGAATTGACTCGGCCAATCACAAGGTCAAAAGTCAAAGGTCATAAGTTCTTCAGGGCAAGGCAACGTCACTGACAGTCACATCAAAGGTCACAATGGAATTTGGTGGGATCCAATCGGTTGGTGCTGCATTGCCCTGTCGCCTGGTCATGGGCTGTGTAATCTGGTGGTTATGGTTTTGCCCTGGCGACACTGGGGTCACGAACCCACCCTGGCAAGTTATAAAATGGGAGCCGGTAACTCGTGGCTCAGCGATTGCCATATGAACCTGACTGGTCATCAGTGAGGGAATCCGTCATCCCCCACCCAGTCTGACCTACACGTGACTCCAGTCCCATGGCTCTCCCAGTGTGAGCTCCAGACCGGGACAGCCCATGTAAAGCCCATTTTAACCGTCCCTGCAGCAAACCAGGGGAGCACCATGGGGTTTATTTGGCAGGATGTTTACGAGTGAGGGTGGCAAGTTGATCACTGGCAAGAAAAGCAAAAACCCAAAGCTACCACAACAACTTGCATTTACATAGCACCTTTAACAAAGTAAAACATCCCAAGGTATTTAACAGAAACGTTGTCAAACAGAATTTGGCACTAAGACACATGAGGAGATAGAGGGACATGTCACCAAAAACCTGGTCAGAGAGATAGGTTATAAGGAGCAGATTAAAGGAGGTCTGAGAGAGGTAGAGAGCCAGAGAGGCGAAGACATTTAAGGAGGGAATCCCGTACAAACATACAAATTAGGAACAGGAGGAGGCCATTCAGCCCCTTGAGCCTGCTCCGCCATTCAATATGATCACGGCTGATCTGATTGTGACCTCCTGCCTACCCTTGATAACCTTTCACCTCCTTGTTAATCAAGAATCTAGCTCCGCCTTAATAATATTCAAAGACTCTGCTTCCACTGCCTTTTGAGGAAAAGAGTGCCAAAGACTCACCACCCTCTGAGGGAAAACATTTCTCCTCATCTCTGCCTTAAATGGGTGACCCCTTATTTTTAAACAGTGACCCCTAGTTCTAGATTCTCCCACAAGAGGAAACACCCTCTCCACATCCACCCTGTCAGGACCCCTCAGGAGCTTAAAGGTTTCTCTCACTCTTCTAAACTCCAGTGGATACAAGTCTAACCTGTCCAACCTTTCCTCATTAGACAACCCACCCATTCCGGGTATTAGAGGGTTGTGAGTCTTTGGAACTCTCGTCCTCAAAAGGTGGTGGAAGCAGAGTCTTTGAATATTTTTAAGGCAGAGGTGGATAGATTCTTGGTTAATAAGGGGGTGAAAGGTTATCAGGGGTAGGCAGGAATGTGGGATTGAGGTTACGTTCAGATCAGCCATGATCGTATTGAGTGGGGGAGCAGGCTTGAGGGGCCGAGTGGCCCACTCCTGCTCCTAATTCGTACGTTTGTATTAGCCTAGTAAACCTTCTCTGAACTTCTTCTACCACATTTACATCTTTTCTTAAATAAGGAGATCAATATTATACACAATACTCCAGATGTGGTCTCGCCAGTGCCCTGTACAACTGAAGCATAACCTCCCTATTTTGTATTCAATTCCCTCACAATAAATGATAACATTCTATTCACTTCCCTGATTACTTGCTGTACCTGCACACTAACCTTTTGTGATTCATGCACTAGGACACCCAGATCCCTCTGAGTCTCAGAGCTCTGCAATCTCTCACCATTTAGATAATAAGCTTCTTTTTTATTCTTCCTGCCAAAATGGACAATTTCACATTTTCCCACATTATACTCCATCTGCCAGATCTTTACCCACTCGCTTAACCTCTCTATGTCCCTTTGCAGCCTCTTTATGTCCTCTTCACAACCTACTCTCCCACCTATCCCAGTGCTTAGGGCCTCAGCTGCGGAAGGTAGAGCTACCAAAGGCAGCACGGTTTAAATCAGGGACCAGAACCAGAGGAGCGCAGATATCTCAGAGGGTTGTGGTGCTGGAGGAGGTTACAGGGATAGGGAGGGGCAAGGCTACGGAGGGATTTGAAAACAAGGATCAGGGTTTTAAAATTGAGGTGTTGGACTGGGAGCCAAAGTAGGCTGGCAGCATAGGGGTGGTGGGTGACAGAATTTGGTGGGAGTTAAGACACCAGGAGCAGAGTTTTGGATAAGACCCACTTTTGGGATCCAGCCATCCTGTGACAGGATTTAGGTCCGGGCTGTGTGAAGTGGGATTTGGTGTAAATCAGCAGCAGGAGCAGTGACTGAATAGAGAAAAAATAAAGTGGGAAAACCCAGCATTGTTGGAAATGTTCAGCAGATTCCCCCAGAATTTCGAAACTGACCCATAGGAAAAGACCTCTCATTCCGCCTCATAATCATAATGGAAGGACTGTCAGAACTAGACACTCCTTTCTGCAACACACCCTCCCCAACACCCACCCTCCTCCTCATAACACCCCCCCAAAATACTCCCTTTCCCAACACCGCCCCATAACACCCCCCTCAACAACCCCTCCACAACACTCCCCCAAGATACTCCCTTTCCCAACACCGCCCCATAACACCCCCCACAACAACCCCTCCACAACACTCCCCCAAGATACTCCCTTTCCCAACACCTCCCCATAACACCCCCCACAACAACCCCTCCACAACACTCCCCCAAGATACTCCCTTTCCCAACACCTCCCCATAACACCCCCCACAACAAGCCCTCCACAACACTCCCCCAAGATACTCCCTTTCCCAACACCTCCCCATAACACCCCCCACAACAACCCCTCCACAACACTCCCCCAAGATACTCCCTTTCCCAACACCGCCCCATAACACCCCCCACAACAACCCCTCCACAACACTCCCCCAAGATACTCCCTTTCCCAACACCTCCCCATAACACCCCCCACAACAACCCCTCCACAACACTCCCCCAAGATACTCCCTTTCCCAACACCTCCCCATAACACCCCCCACAACAACCCCTCCACAACACTCCCCCAAGATACTCCCTTTCCCAACACCTCCCCATAACACCCCCCACAACAACCCCTCCACAACACTCCCCCAAGATACTCCCTTTCCCAACACCTCCGCTCTCCATCACACCCCAAAACAACCCCTCCACAACACTCCCCCAAGATACTCCCTTTCCCAACACCTCCCCATAACACCCCCCACAACAACCCCTCCACAACACTCCCCCAAGATACTCCCTTTCCCAACACCTCCCCATAACACCCCCCACAACAACCCCTCCACAACACTCCCCCAAGATACTCCCTTTCCCAACACCTCCCCATAACACCCCCCACAACAACCCCTCCACAACACTCCCCCAAGATACTCCCTTTCCCAACACCTCCCCATAACACCCCCCACAACAACCCCTCCACAACACTCCCCCAAGATACTCCCTTTCCCAACACCCCCCCATAACACCCCCCACAACAACCCCTCCACAACACTCCCCCAAGATACTCCCTTTCCCAACACCTCCCCATAACACCCCCCACAACAACCCCTCCACAACACTCCCCCAAGATACTCCCTTTCCCAACACCGCCCCATAACACCCCCCACAACAACCCCTCCACAACACTCCCCCAAGATACTCCCTTTCCCAACACCTCCCCATAACACCCCCCACAACAACCCCTCCACAACACTCCCCCAAGATACTCCCTTTCCCAACACCTCCCCATAACACCCCCCACAACAACCCCTCCACAACACTCCCCCAAGATACTCCCTTTCCCAACACCGCCCCATAACACCCCCCACAACAACCCCTCCACAACACTCCCCCAAGATACTCCCTTTCCCAACACCTCTCCATAACACCCCCCACAACAACCCCTCCACAACACTCCCCCAAGATACTCCCTTTCCCAACACCTCCCCATAACACCCCCCACAACAACCCCTCCACAACACTCCCCCAAGATACTCCCTTTCCCAACACCTCCCCATAACACCCCCCACAACAACCCCTCCACAACACTCCCCCAAGATACTCCCTTTCCCAACACCTCCCCATAACACCCCCCACAACAACCCCTCCACAACACTCCCCCAAGATACTCCCTTTCCCAACACCTCCCCATAACACCCCCCACAACAACCCCTCCACAACACTCCCCCAAGATACTCCCTTTCCCAACACCTCCCCATAACACCCCCCACAACAACCCCTCCACAACACTCCCCCAAGATACTCCCTTTCCCAACACCTCCCCATAACACCCCCCACAACAACCCCTCCACAACACTCCCCCAAGATACTCCCTTTCCCAACACCGCCCCATAACACCCCCCACAACAACCCCTCCACAACACTCCCCCAAAATACTCCCTTTCCCAACACCTCCCCATAACACCCCCCACAACAACCCCTCCACAACACTCCCCCAAGATGCTCCCTTTCCCAACACCTCCCCATAACACCCCCCACAACAACCCCTCCACAACACTCCCCCAAGATACTCCCTTTCCCAACACCTCCGCTCTCCATCACACCCCAAAACAACCCCTCCACAACACTCCCCCAAGATACTCCCTTTCCCAACACCTCCCCATAACACCCCCCACAACAACCCCTCCACAACACTCCCCCAAGATACTCCCTTTCCCAACACCTCCCCATAACACCCCCCACAACAACCCCTCCACAACACTCCCCCAAGATACTCCCTTTCCCAACACCTCCCCATAACACCCCCCACAACAACCCCTCCCAAACACTCCCTTCCCAACACCCCCCACAACACTCTCCCAAAACACCCCCCACAACACTCTCCCAAAACACCCCCCACAACACTCTCCCAAAACACCCCCCACAACACTCTCCCAAAACACCCCCCACAACACTCTCCCAAAACACCCCCCACAACTCTCCCAAAACACCCCCCACAACACTCTCCCAAAACACCCCCCACAACACTCTCCCAAAACACCCCGCACAACACTCTCCCAAAACACCCCCTACAACACTCTCCCAAAACACCCCCCACAACACCTCCTCCCCAAAAAGCCCTCTCCAACCCCCTTCCCAACAACCCCTTCCTCAACACCCCAACAACCCCCAAAACACCCCCCTCAACAACCCTTTCCCAACACTGCCTCCAAAATGACCCCTTCCCACACAACCCCTCCCCAACACCCCCCTCAAAACAACCCCCATCCCCTCAACAACCCCCCCCACAATGCCCCCTCCCCAACACCTCCTGCAAAACACCCCCTTCCCAATGCCCCCCTCCCCAAAACCTCCTCCCAACAATCCCTCCCCAAGCACCCCACAACACACCCATAACACACCCATCCCCAACATCTGCCCCCTCCCTAGCTCTCCCACAATGCCCCCCTCTCCAACACCACCCTCAACACGCCCCACCCACCTCCCCCAACAACCTCACCCCAACACCCCGTCCTGGTCATTTAATCTCAAAATTAGTGAAAAACCGATAAGGAGAAAAATGGCCTGGAAAGTTCCTCTGTGTCAATGGGCTGAATGGCCTCCTGTGCTTTAACCAGTCCAAGACTCTAAAAGGGGAAGATCAGGTGCCTTTTCCTTCTTTTAGCGAACGTTAGTTCCACTGCCCTTCACAATCGTACACATTTAATGTTAGCAGTAACTCATCGCTGTTTCAGTTAGATAACACACACACATTGATTCATAGAATGCTACAGCACAGAAGGAGGCCATTCAGCCCATTAGGCCTGTGCTGCAATTCTGAAAGAACGATCCAATTAGTTGCATTCCTCTGCCTTGCCCTGTCAACATTTCCTTTTCAAGTCTTTACCCAACTCCTTTTTGCAAAATTACTATTGAATCTGTTTCACTCACAATTTCAGACAGCAAGTTCCAGATTATAACAATTCATAGTGTCAGAAGGTTCTCTCACCTAGCCTCTGGCTCCTGCACCAGTTAATGTCTGAGCTCAAATGATTCTGCATGAAATCTGTGTCTTTCAGTCACGGTTTCAGTTGTCAGTGGATTGAGTTAATCCTTATTTACCCTATCAAACCCCTCACAACCCTCAATGCCAATATTAACCCAATCAAAACCCCTCACAACCCTCGATGCCAGTATTAACCCTATCAAAACCCCTCACAACCCTCGATGCCAGTATTAACCCTACCAAAACCCCTCACAACCCTCAATGCCAGTATTAACCCTATCAAAACCCCTCACAACCCTCAATGCCAGTATTAACCCTATCAAAACCCCTCACAACCCTCAATGCCAGTATTAACTCTATCAAAACCCCTCACAACCCTCGATGCCAGTATTAACCCTATCAAAACCCCTCACAACCCTCGATGCCAGTATTAACCCTATCAAAACCCCTCACAACACTCGATGCCAGTACTAACCCTATCAAATCCCATCACAACCCTCGATGCTGGTATTAACTCTTCCCTGAACCTTCTCTGTTCTAAAGACAACAATCTCAGCTTTATCAGTCTCTCCACAGATTTACTACATGTTCATGTTTTCCACTTGTCACCAGCAGTGATCTATGTCACCGCTGTGGTTTTAAAAACCCCTAAGAACCAAATGAATCGCAGAGTTTTAACGGCACAGAAGGAGGCCATTCAGCCCACTGTGTCTGTACCGGCTCTCTGAATGAGCATCGTGACCTAGTGCTATTGTCCTGCCTTTTCCCCGCACCCTTGGACATTGTTTCTATTTAAATAATCATCTAACGCCCTCTTGAATGCCTCGATTGAACCTGCCTCCACCACACTTCCGGATTTACAGGGTTTTAACGGCACAGGAGGAGGTGGTTTGTCAATCTTCTGGGCCATGGTTCCAGCTCTGACCACGAATCCTCCATAAATAGGACAGTGAGTGGGAGGTTGTTGAACATGTGGTGTGTTCCACAGGTGCGAGTTCATCGCCCACGCACCACTTACTCTCTCACAAAATCATGTGATCCATTTCCTCTTGTGGAATAAACATCTCACTCCCTTCAAAACTCCAAATAAAAAGAGGACAACCTCCTCCTCTCATTTCAAACTAACACAGAGGATCTCGTTCCCATCCCCCACCCCCCCCAAACCTGCTCATCACACAGACAACAGAGAGATTGTGATATTATCTTGTCTCTTTCAATTTTTACCTCTAGTAATTTGTCCAGAGTGGAAGTCTGTGCCATTTACTAGTTTGTTCCCACATCACAGAACTTATTCCATTTTTAGCTATTCAGTTGTAGCCACATAATCACTTTTTTCCTGTTTTTTTTATATATATATTCATTCACGGGATGTGGGCGTCACTGGCTGGCCCAGCATTTATTGCCCATCCCTAACTGCCCCTTGAGAAGGTGGTGGTGAGCCGCCTTCTTGAGCCACTGCAGTCCATATGGTGTAGGTACACCCACAGTGCTGTTAGGGAGGGAGTTCCAGGATTTTGACCCAGTGACAGTGAAGGAACGGTGATATATTTCCAAGTCAGGATGGTGAATGGCTTGGAGGGGAACTTCCAGGTGGTGGTGTTCCCATCTATCTGCTGCCCTTGTCTTTCTAGATGGCAGTGATCATGGGTTTGGAAGGTGTTGTCTAAGGAGCCTTGGTGAGTTCCTGCAGTGCATCTAGTAGATGGTACACACTGCTGCTACTGTGTGTCGGTGGTGGAGGGAGTGAATGTTTGTGGATGTGGTGCCAATCAAGTGAGCTGCTTTGTCCTGGATGGTGTCAAGCTTCTTGAGTGCTGTTGGAGCTACCCTCATCCAGGCAAGTGGAGAGTATTCCACCAAACTCCTGTCTTGTGCCTTGTAGATGGTAGACAGGCTTTGGGGAATCAGAAGGTAAGTTACTCGCCACAGGATTTCTAGCCTCTGACCTGCTCTTGTAGCCACTGTATTTATATGGTTAGTCCAGTTCAGTTTCTGGTCAATGGTAGTGGGAAATTCAGCAATGGTAATGCCATTGAATGTCAAGGGGCGATAGTTAGATTCACTCTTGTTGGAGATGCTCATTGTTTGGCACTTGTGTGGCATGAATGTTACTTGCCACTTGTCAGCCCAAGCCTGGATATTGTCCAGGTCTTGCTGCATTTGGACATGGACTGTTTCAGTATCTGAGGAGTCGCGAATGGTGCTGAACATTGTGCAATCATCAGCGAACATCCCCACTTCTGACCTTATGATGGAAGGAAGGTCATTGATGAAGCAGCTGAAGATGGTTGGGCCGAGGACACTACCCTGAGGAACAACTGCAGTGATGTCCTGGAACCACATAGCCAGGTAGATGCCAGTGTTGTAGGTGTACTCGAACAGCTTGGCTAAGGGCACAGCAAGTTCTGGAACACAAGTCTTTAGTACTATTGCCGGAATATTGTCAGTGTCCATAATCTTTGCAGTATCCAGTGCCTTCAGCCATTTCTTGATATCACGTGGAGTGAATCGAATTGGCTGAAGACTGGCATCTGTGATGCTGGGGACCTCAATTGAGATGGATGATCATCCACTTGGCACTTCTGGCTGAAGATTTTGCGAAAGCTTCAGCCTTATCTTTTGCACTGCTGTGCTGGGCTCCTCCATCATTGAGGATGGGGATATTTGTGGAGCTATCCCTGGTGCTGCTCCTGGCATGCCCTCCTGCATTCTTCAATGAACCAGGGTTGATCCCCTAACTTGATGGTAATGGTAGAGCGAGGGATATGCTGGGCCATGAGGTTACAGATAGTGTTCGAGTACAATTCTACTGCCGCTGATGGCCCACGGCACCTCATGGTTGCCCAGTCTTGAGTTGCCAAATCTGTTCGAAATGTATCCCATTTAGATTGGGAATTTCCATTCAAAGGGGAAAATATGTATAAAGGAGAGAAGGCTGTGTGTAAAGGCAGGCATTTTAGGTCTAACAAGTTTGAACAGTCTTCAGTGTCTATGCCTCAAGCTCCTGTGTACAAAGAACTGAAGTTAAGGAAACTCACTTTGAATTGGATTGCTCTGGGCACTGTGTTTCTTTACCTGGGTCTTTTAAAATCTATGTGTCTTACTATTGCCTTAAAGGAAGTGTAACTGGGAGTCAGATTAATTTGGGGATTTAGAAGTTATTTTGAGAGTAATTTGTGGACATATGTATGTGCTTAAAACCATTTCTCTTATTGATAAATGTTTAATCTAGTTTTGTAAAAGCCCATAAGTAGTCTTATTACTACTGAATTCAAAGCCCGCAACGCGAAATCTATAAACTGAAAAATAGTTGTGACAGTTGTCTCAAGGTTCCCTCCTTTTGAACAACTCAGCATTTACCATCAGCTGTGCCAATACATTTGAATTAAAGGACAGGGGTCTCAAAGGTTGTAATTTCTGGATTATTACCTAAACCAGGTGCAAATGAACATAATGATAGAGAAGATTAATGAGGTAAACATGTGGCTGAGCTTGAAAACTGAGCAGAGTGATATTGACAATGAAAATAAGGAAATGGTGGGTGTGCTGAATGATTACTTTGTGTCAGCATTAACTGTAGAGGGAGGGGACAATATGTTGACACACCAAGGGAAACTAATACTGAAACAGGGACAGGGACTCAACAAAATTAACCAAGTAAAATAACCAGAATGAGGAATGGAACTAAACGGTGTCAAATCCCCAGGACCAGATGGTTCCATCCCAGGATTTTAAAGGAAGTCAGTGGAATCACCCAACGTTCTCAAGCATGTCATTTCATTATATAAAAACGGTGGGATAGGGAAAACCAGGGAATTAGAATCTAATACCTCTTGTTGGAAAATTACTGTAGTTCATTATTAAAGGTAGAGAATCTGAACACCTGGAAAAATGTTAAGGTATTCAGAGAGAGCCAGCACGGACTTGTTAGAGTTGGTCACACCAACCAAGCCTGATTAGATTTTTGCAAGAGGTGACGAGGGGAAATGTCTATGGATGTTATTTATATGAATTTCCAGAAGGCATTTGATAAAGTCCCTCCCAGGAGATTATTAGCTTAAGCTAAACTCATGAAATTGAAGGCAAATTATTGAGCTGGTTAAGAATTGGCTGAGTGACAGTGAACAGAAAGCAGGGATATTGGTGCTGTAATGGGCAGGGTGTGACTAGTGATGTCCAACAAGGATCAGTGTTGGAGCCTCAACTCTTCATTGTGCTTATGGATCATTGGATCGTTGGATGGAAAGCCACAAATCCAAATTTGCTGATGACACAAAGATAGCGTGGTAAAGTGGGAGAAAGTGAAACATTACAAAGAGATGTTAGTAGATTAAATTAATGGGAAAAAAGAAAGATCCAGAGATCATAAGTGACAGAGTGAGAGGATGTTTCCCCTTGTGGGGGAGACTAGAACAAGGGGACACAATTTAAAAATAAGGTGTCTCCAATTTAAGACGATGGTGAGGAGAGTTGTTTCTCCCAGAGGTCATGGGCATTGAATTGAACAGTTTTAAGATGGAGATAGATAGATCCTTCACTAAGGAGGGAATCAAAGGGTATCTGGGTTGTGCAGGAGAGCGCAGTTGAGGCCACAATCAGATCAGCCATAATCTTATTAAATGACAGAGCAGGCTCGAGGGCTGAATGGCCTCCGCCTGCTCCTAATGTGTACATATGTAACTGTGGCTCTTCCGTAGAAGTAAATATGAGGTCATCCAATTTAGACCTAAAAAGGATAGAACAGAAGACTTTTTAAATGATGAGAAACTAGAAAGAGTGGAGATCGAAAGAGACTTGGAGGGCCAGGTACACAGATCATTAAAATATCATGAAAAAGTACTGGAAGTAATCAGAGAGGTTAGTGAAATGCTGGCCTTCATATCTCAAGGACTAGAATACAGAAGAACAGAAATCATGCTTCAACTATACAAAGCCCTTTTTACACCACACTTGGAGACACGGGGTGTAGTTCTGGGACCCACACACTGGGGGGGACATCCTGGCCCTTGGGGAGTGCAGCATAGATTCACCAGGGCGATACTGGCATTCCGAGGGTTAAATCACCAGGAGAGTTTACAGAAACCAGGATTGTATTGCCTGGAAATTAGAAGGTTGAATGTTCCAAGATACTAAGGGGAACTGGTAGAGGAGAGAGAGAGAGAGAGAAAAACTAATTCAGCTGGTTAAGGTGTCCTGGACTTTGGGGCAGAGACTAAAAATTAGAGTCAGGCCTTTCAGAGTGAAATTCGAAAACATTTCTACACTCAAAGAGTTGGAGAAGTTTGGAACTCTCTTCCACAAATGGCAATTGATGCTCACTCAACTGTAAGTTTTAAAACTGAGATGGACAGATTTTAATAGTCAAAGGTATTGAAGGATATGGGCCTAAGGCAGGTATATGGAGTTAGGTCACAGATCAGCCATGGTCTCAATGAATGGTCAAAAATAGTGGAGGGGCTGAATGGCCTCCTCCTGTTCATATGTTGCTACAGACTCTGGCCCTCTGAATGCCTGTGGTGTTTAGGTTATCTCCATCTTACAGGACTATCTGTCCATCTATCTCACAATGTTATGGTTTAGTAAGGGAATGACAGAACATTGAAGCATAGAAGGATCCCATCTTTGATTCCAGGTCAGTCCTGGCTGTGGTTCCTGTTGGTACCTGCGTGGGGGAAGGGAACAATCAGCCAGTGTCCCCACTCCTGCCCAGAAGCCCCCTGCTGAATTCTCTTGTCTTGGGATGTCTGGTGACCTCTACTCTCTTTGCTTATTCAGGATGAATAGCGAATAAGGCTCCTGGTTGGAGAGTGGACACTTGGCCAATTAGCGTCAGGACAGGAAGAGGGAGAATACTCTCACAAGGGTAGAACTCTACTGCACAGACACTACACAGCCATTCAGCCCATCTCACCCATACTAGCTCTCTAAAAGGACTCTCCATTTGTCGCATTGTCCAGACTCCTTTAAACTTTCCTTTTTCAACAATTAACCACTTGCAGGTTACAGTTTCTGATTTGACACTTTCTACCCCAACAACCCTCTGTGTAAAACAAACTCTCCCAACCTCTGGCCTTCAGCTTTTGCTGAATTTACAAAATTCAGGTATTGACTCATTCTCTAGTAGAATGTTCCTTCCCCCCCGTCCCCCGATTATCTTATTAAAACTCCTTGTAACTCTCTTCCTGCTCGAATGGAAAATCACCCCAGTTTCTCTCCTGGTCTCCCTGTATTAGGAATGAGGAACTTTGGTTAATGTGGAGAGACGGGAGGAGCTGGGATTGTTCTCCTTAGAACAGAGAAAGTTAGGGGGAGATTTAACTGTGGTGCTGTCAGGGAGCTTGACACACAGAGTAAATAAAGAGAAACGGTTTCCAATGATTGAGGGTCAGTAACCGGGGTGGGGGGGCAAAGATTTCAGGAAATTGGTGACAAAATGGGAGAGAGAGAGAGATGAGGATGTCTTTATGCAGCAAGTCGTTACAATCTGCAATGTGCTGGCTGAAAGGGTGGTGGAAGCAGATTCAATATCAACCTCCAAAAGTGACTTGTATAGATATTCGAAGGGGAAATTGGCAGGGCCTTTGGGAAAGGGCGCGGTGCCTACATAGAATTCACAAAGACACAATGTGTTGAGCGAGCGCCTCCTGCAGCACCCTACAATAACTAAAGCTGAATGAATCTCTTCTGCACCTTCTCCACAGCCTCGACTCCTTCCTAAATTAAGACATTCAAAACTGGATGTAGTAATCTAACTGCGCCCTAACCATTACTAACTATAGATTTAATAATATTGCCGCGGCTTCAGTTCTGTGATTATAAAATCTTATATTCAGTATATCTCCTTTTTTATATCAAAGCTCTAGAACCCTATCCTCTCATTTCTAAGGGAAATATTTAATAATTTCTGCTTGACATGGTAACACTACAGCTTAACATGTTTTCAGAACTGAAACCGTCTTAATCACCTACTCTAATAACTCCGTGTAAGGCCAGTTTGACAGCTGCATGTCAGTCTCAATAGACATGTCTGAAGGAGAGTTATATATGAGTCAAAATGTTAACTCTCGCCCCAGAGTCTGCCAGACCTGCTGAGTATTTGCAGCACTTGCTGTTTTCATTTCAATTGATCTGTGTATTGTGAAGTATGCTCAGCAACCACTAGATGGTGCTCATGCACCACATATAGGTTCAGATCTCATTCAGTGCAGCAGAACTGCCCTGAGTTTTTGTTCTAGTTTCTACCTCTACATATCGGAGTCACTGATTGTAATTCTGTTCAGTAATGCTCAGGAGCCTGTGCATATGATCTGATTACCTATTAGTATCACAGTTGTTTGAAGTGCAGGAGTGAGTATTTAGACATTCTTGATACTTACTGTGCCTTTTTCCAAGGTTCTGTAATTCTCCAATAAGCATTAACACTTTCACGGGATGTGGGTGTCACTGGCTGGACCAGCATTAGGGATGCCCATCCCTAATTTCCCTTGAGAAGGTGGTGGTGAGCTGCCTTCTTGAACCGCTGCAGTCCATGTGGTGTAGGTACACCCACAGTGCTGTTAGGAAGGGAGTTCCAGGATTTTGACCCAGTGACAGTGAAGGAATGGTGATATATTTCCAAGCTGGGATGGTGAATGACTTGGAGGGGAACTTCCAGGTGGTGGTGTTCCTGTGTGTCTGCTACCCTTGTCCTTCTAGGTGGTAGCTGTCATGGGTTTGGAAGGTACTAAGGAGCCTTGGTGAGTTTCTGCAGTGCATCTTGTGGATGGTACACATTGCTGCTACTGTGTGTTGGTGGTGGAGGGAGTGAATGTTTAAGGTGGTGGATGGGGTACCAATCAAGTGTCTGCTTTGTCCTGGATGGTGTCAAGCTTCTTGAGTGCTGTGTGAGCCGCACTCATCCAGACAAGTGGAGAGTATTCCATCACATTCCTGACTTGTGCCTTGTCGATGGTGAACAGGCTTTGGGGAGTCAGGGGGCAAGTTACTCGCTGGAGGATTCCTAGCCTTTGACCGGCTCTTGTAGCCATAGTATTTATATGGCTAGTCCAGTTCAGTTTCTGGTTAATGATAATCCCCAGGATGTTGATATTGGTAGATTCAGTGATGGTAATGCCATTAAACATCAAGGAACAATGGTTGGATTCTCTCTTGTTGGAGATGGTCATTGCCTGACATTTGTGTGGCGCAAATGTTACTTGCCACTTGTCAGCCCAAGCCTGGATATTGTCCAGGTCTTGCTGCATTTGGACATGGACTGCTTCAGTATCTGAGGAGTTGTGAATGGTGCTGAACATTGTGCAATCATCAGCGAGTATCCCCACTTCTGACCTTATGATGGAAGGAAGACCATTGATGAAGCAGCTGAAGATGGTTGGGCCGAGGACACTACCCTGAGGAACTCCTGCAGTGATGTCCTGGAGCTGAGAAGACTGACCTCCAACAACCACAACCATCTTCCTTTGTGCTAGGTATGACTCCAACCAGTGGAGAGTTTTCCCCAGTTCCCATTAACTCCAGTTTTGCTGGGGCTCCTTGATGCCACACTTGGTCAAATGCTGCCTTGATATCACGCGCAGTCACTCACCTCACCATGGGAGTTCACCTCTTTTGTCCATGTTTGAACCAAGGCTGTAATAAGGTCAGGAACCCAAACTGGGCGTCAGTGAGCAGGTTAGTGCTAAGTAAGTGCCACTTGATCGCACTGTTGATGACCCTTTTGATCATTTAATCGATGATGGAGAGTAGACTGATGGGGCGGTAATTGGCCGGGTTGGATTTGTCCTGCTTTTTGTGTACAGGACATACCTGGGCAATTTTTCACATAGCCAGGTAGATGCCAGTGTTGTAGCTGTACTGGAACAGCTTGGCTAGGAGTGCAGCAAGTTCTGGAGCACAAGTCTTCAGTAATACTACTGGAATATTATCAGGGCTTTTGCAGTATCCAGTGCCTTCAGCCGTTTCTTGATATCATATGGGGTGAATCGAATTGGCTGAAGACTGGCATCTGTGATGCTGGTGACCTCTGGAGGAGGCCGAGATGGATCATCCACTCAGCTCTTCTGGCTGAAGGTTATTGCGAATGCTTCAGCCTTACCTTTTGCACTGATGTGCTGGGCTCCTCCATCATTGAGGATGGGGATATCTGTGGAGCCTCCTCCTCCAGTGGCTCTGAACTGGCTGCACAGAGAACTGAACGGCCAGGTTAGATGTATAATCAGTAATGTACTGCCTGAATGGGATGCAGATTCAACAGCAATGTTCCAAAGGAAATACAATATTTAAAAAAGAACATTTGCAGGGGGAATGAATGGGACTAATTGGACAGCTCTATCATAGGGCCAGCACAGGCATGATGGGCTGAATGGCATCAAACTGTGCTGTAAGATTCTACACTAGCTGAAGTCAAGCTAATGAGTCAAGTTCCCAAGTTCTGCCTCAACGCCATTTTAAATATCGGAGCAATATTGATATTCTTAAAATCCTTGGGAAATGTCCCTGATTCCAACAGCCGGCTCCAGTGAACCCCTCATAACAAAGTCACATCCTTCTTGAGCAGTTAGATTTCTGTAAGTATCAAGGCCGCTAGTTTTTTTTCATTAATTTATCCTTTCTCAATTGCTTTAAGTCAATTTCAAAGTTGTTGATCTCATCATCTGATCAGGACACATATAAACAAATTTTTCCAGTGAAGTTACTGCTGAAATACAATAATTTCTATTCAATACTCTGAGCATTTTAAAGGTTTAACCCTTACTATATTTCAGGTTTTTATAATCCATCATTTGTCTGTTTGCTGTAGATACTGTAGATGACAAGGCTGTGTTCTGGCTACCCAACCCAGGGAGAGTTAAACGCATTTCTATAGCACCTTTCGCAAATTCGGAATGTCCCAAAGCGCTTTGCAGCCAGTGAAGTTACCATTGGATTTAACTTTGCTGTCCCAATGCCGATAGGTTTTCATTAGGTGAGGGTAGTCAGGAATATAGAGCAAAGGTAGCAAAATGGAGTTGAGGGGCATTCCCTACCATCTAAGCAAATGGTGCAGCAGGCTCAAGGGGCTGATGGCCTCCTCCTGTTCCTAATATACCTGTCCCAGCCAGTTTCAATGCTTCCCGAAAGCAGCCTCACAACGTTACCTGCCAATCCCCATGCATTCAGATAAGTTAACCAGGAATTATCAAGGAATTCCGGCTTCTAACTGTTGCACAGATCTTGCAGATGTGTCAGTTCCGCTCTTTCTCTTGAGAGATCCAAGCACAAGCTGGTCACATGACTGAGTGGGCCACACCTTAGAGTGTCACTTATCCAGGTCTCCTGGAGAGAGTGGGCAAAATTGCTCTTCAGGCAATGAAAGGGATGAATAATGAAGAACACAATGAGAGATTTCAATCCAGAGATTTTAATAACCTGTACAATAACTATAAACCTACCTCTTTGACCAAGCTTTTGATCATCTTCCCCTAGTATCTTATGTTGCTCAATGTTAAATGTTGCTTTTATAAGCCTCAAGTGCATTGGAACTTCGATTTGATGATGTGGGCTTCGCTGGCTGGGCCAGCATTTATTGCCCATCCCTAATTGCCCTTGAGAAGGTGGTGGTGAGCTGCCTTCTTGAACCGCTGCAGTCCATGTGGTGTAGGTACACCCATAGCGCTGTTAGGGAGGGAGTTCCAGGATTTTGACCCAGCGACAGTGAAGGAACAGCCGATATATTTCCAAGTCAGCTGCTGGGTGCAGTGAGAGATTTGAATAACCAGGTGTAACAGGAGGTTAATCTGATATGGCCACTTGACTCAATCCCTGCTTTCTAACGCTTTCCTTGGGACTCTTAAATAAATTGGGTGCTGCATGAGAATAAATGATATTGATTCTATTGGAAGGAGTGGATAAGTGAGCTTTTCTCTTCACTTACAAAGCTGAAATTACCCTTTGCTATATCAGTGTTTACCATGGAGTATGGAGGACAGATATAAAGTTTAAATTCCCTGTTACTATCAACTCAAAGACCTCTTAAGTTGTTGACGTTTCAATGCAGGATTTCTCCATCCTCGAGACAACTGCACGAAAAACATGCTTTTCCAAAATTCCAAATCCCCCAAATTCAAGAGGATAAATGAGCAGGTTGATTAGAAACCTGTAAATCCTTTAACACACAATTAGGGCAGGCAGTAAGAGCAGAGAGTCTCCTGCTCAGCCATGTTTGATCTGCAGTCCCTCAAGCCCAGTCTTGTTTTTATTTCAATGATGCACACAGGCCGTCGACATTGTAGCTGAGTTAACTTTATTGATAACACATTTTTATAACATAAGCACATCTACAGTAACTGAATTCTATCAAGATAGGTTCCAACATGTGTTATCTGATCTCCAACTCCCAGGTCAGGTGACCCCCTATATGGTACAGAGTACCGTATAGTATCTAATAGTGGAGTCCACTACCACAATCAGCTATTATCATGACATTTCTCTCTTTTTTAATAAAAACAGACTTTTATACAACTCAAGTACATAAAGTCTCTTATCTATTCTTCCTGTTTTGATCAGTCTGTTTTGTCTTTTACTCATCTCTGTATCTCTGTGGTTATTTTCACAATTCTTCCATTAGATGTTCTGAATGGTGACAGAGGTGATTTTGAAGGACTTTCTCCAGCTCTGTGTCACTGTCACCCCTTGGATAGCTTTCAGGATTCTCAGGCTTTATCTGGTTACCTGTTGCTTCACTGATGCGTTCTGGTTTTCGATCTTCAGCGACAGTTTCTGGTTCAGAGCAGGGCTGCGTTTCACTTGTTCTCCGTAAGAATTTCCGGTTTCTCCTGTCCTGTTGTCTGTTTGGATTCTGCACTATGTAAGACCTTGGTTCTCCTGTGATTCCCGTGACAATAGCAGGATTCCAGATCGCTTCATGCTGAATCCTCACTGTCTCTCCCATGTTCAGGTCAGGCAGAGGTCGGGCGCCTCGATCAAAGTACTGTTCCTGCTTCTGCTGTCTCTGTTTGAGCAGGTCCTGTGCGGTGTAGTTCTCTGGCTGTGGAAATAACAGGGACGCAATTGGAAGCTTAGTTCTTAGTCTTCGCCCAATCAGGAGCTGTGCTGGAGATGATGCAATACCCTCTAGTGGAGTATTCCTGAACTCCAGCAGAGCCAGGTAGGGGTCTCTTCTGACCGCCTTTGCCTCCTTCAACAGGTGTTTTAAGGTCTGTATGGTACATTCCACCATTCCGGTGGATTGTGGATATTTGGGACTGGACGTAGTGTGGCAAAACTCCCAGTCCTGTGCAAATTTGCAAAGCTCAGTGCCTGAGAATTGTGGACCGATATCTGAGATGAGCACTTCAGTTAGGCCATAGTGACCAAACATTGATTTTAAATGATTTATTACAGTGATGCTCTTACTATCATTTCTCAGCAGCACAGACTCAAAAAACTGTGCGTAATAATCTGCTGCTGATCAGTCGATACTCACCGTTGTCAAATGTGAACAAGTTCACTCCAATTTTCTCTGGAACACTGGCTGCAGTGATTCTTACTGTTGTGATTTACTGTACTTTTGGCACCCTGCACACACATTCACCATCTCCCCGATTTGTGCTTCCATTCCAGGCCAATACCTTACATCTCCAGCTCTTCTCCTGCATGTTTCTGTGCCGAGGTGACTTTCCTGTATGCGCTGCAGCATTTCTTTCCTCAGTGTTGCAGGAATTGTGATCTTTTCTCCCTTGAAAAGTATTCCTTCTGCTCCATGACGATCCTCACAAAAGTTCCAGTTCTCTTGTACAGCAGAAGGGGCTCCGCTCCGGTGTGTGGACTGGCCAGTTTGCACAATCTGTTGTAGTTTTCTCAGGGTGGGGTCGGCCTTGGTCGCTTCCCTGATCTCATCCAGTTTGGTTACAGCCACAGGAAAGTTTTTTATCAGCGCGTGAACCTGTGCTTCTGTTTCTTAATCCTGTTCCTCCCTGACAGGTGGGTATACACGTGACAGAGTGTCTGTGCTGTACATTTCCTTGCCCAGTTTGTACTTAACTCTGACCTGGTACTTCTGCAGATGCATTTGTAATCTTTGGATTCTAGGTGGTGCACAGTTCAGGGTTTTTTTAAGTACAGCTTCCAAAGGCTTACAATCAGACTCCACCTTCATGTCTTTGCCGTAGACGAACTGGTGGGAGCGTTCTAGGCCAAACGCAATTGCTAGCGTTTCTTTCTCTTTTTGGGCACATTCCACTGCAGTGTTTCAGTCACTGCCTTTGAAGCGTGTACCACTGGTGCCTCATTTTGCAAGGGGACAGCTCCCAGGCAGGTTTTTGAAGTGTCCACTGAGATCTTGACTGACATCGTAATGCTTTAACACTGGTGCCTGTGTCAATGTTCTCTTCAGACTGGTCAAAGCTTCCTGGTGACTTTGTTCCCAGTGCCATTCCACATCATTTTATAGAAGTTCTCAGAGGTGCTGTCAGATCTGACATGTTCAGAATGAATTTCCCAAGATAGGTCACTATTCCCAAAAACCTCTCCAAGTCCTTCCTACATCCTCGGCGAGGCATGTTCATAGCTGCTTTGATTTTACTCAGGTCTGGCTTCAGTCCCTCACTTGTTAGCACATGTCCCAAGCACTTGATTTCATGAAGACCTATTTTGCACTTTTCCTTCTTCAACTTGAGGTTCCTTTCTCTCGCTCTGGCCAGGACCTGCCTCAGTTTGGGGTCATGTTATTCTTGTGAGGCTCCCCAGACCAGCACATTGTCAATATAGGTTGCCACACTCTCCAACCCTTCAAACAGCTGCTTCACTGTTCTGTGGAATGCCTCTGGAATTGAATTAATACCAAAATGTAAGCATAAAAACCTGTATCGCCCGTATGGTGTGTTGAAGGTACAGAGATAGAAGCTGCATTCATCCAGCTTGAAGCCTGAACTCGCATTCAAGACTGAATAGTATTTAACATCAGCTAGTTTATATGTGATCTCTTCTACTGTGGGTAGCTGGTAATACTCTCTTTCTACTGCCTGGTTTAGGTGTCTCTGGGATCCAGACAGACCCTCAGATTCCCATCTGATTTTTCTACAATTACAATTGGATTAACCCAATTTGTCGGTTCTTCAATCTTCCTAATGATGTGAAGTTTCTCCATTCTGTCCAACCCTGCTTTCAGTCGCTCTCTCAGCATTACTGGTATTTTCCTGGGTGGGTGAATTTTGGGTGTCACAGTTGCATCAATCTTGATGGTGTGTTCTCTTTTAGGCAGCCAATCCCCTGGAACACATCTTTATACTCGCTGAGGATGTCATCAGTGGTGACAGTCATTATTCTCTTGATTAGCTTCAGATTTCACAAGCTTTGATTCCAAGAATGGGTTTTGCTCAGTTTTCACTGCTAGGAATGAGAATGTTTTTTGTAGTTTACTAAGTGTGCACTTGCCTTCTACTGCAATTTTTTCACCTGTATAAGTAGACGGCTTCATTTTTGTTTTAGTTAGCTGCTTTTCTTTGCTTATCTAACGATACAGGTTTATGGAAATGACATTTGCTTGTGCGCCTGTATCAGGCTTGAAATTCACCGTCATGTTGCCGATTTTTAAATCAACCTTCCATTCATCTTCTTTGGAATTTGTGCTTACTGCACCAATGAAAGGTTCCATTTCAGTGTCTGTTTCAATCCTGTGCACTTTCTTCAATTTACGCATCTTAGTGAAGTGATTTACTTTCTCACAATTCTTACACTGCTTTCCCTAGGCTGGACAACTACATGGTAAATGTTCCGTTCTGTATCAGCTGCATTGAAATGTTTTAATAGCAGTTTTGTTCTTTTTACATTCAGGCTGTCTATTTGTTCTTCCCCAGGGCTGTTTCTGTTTAACTGCATCTAACTGCTTGACCATGTGCAGCTTATCATCTGCTGTCATGTTTAATCTGGCATTTCGTTGTCTTTGCTGCTGTGCAGATATTTATTACTTTCTCCAGTGTGAGATCAACTTCTCTCAAAAGCCGTTCTCTCAGAGAGTCATTTGCGATTCTGCAAATTATTCTATCTTGGATGAGTGATTCTTCAAACTCTCCAAATTCACACAATTTAGCTTTGCTTCTCAGCTCAGTTACATACTGACTAATGTTGTCACTGCCTTGCATACATGTAAAAAGTCAGTATCTTCATACATGTAAAAAGTCAGTATCTTCCATACGTGATGTTTCTCTTTGGGCTGCAGCAGGCTTCAAATTTTTCAATTATTTCTTTCAAGTCATTCCGTCTCTCATTCCTTTCAAATGTGAATATATTTTAGACTTCTGGGACTGCTTCCCCTGCTAAGTGAAGAAAGATGGAAGACAGTATCTGAGGTTCTTTTTTATCACTGCCCATCATTGTGAGGTGCAGCTCAAATCGCTGCCGGAACCTCCTCCAGTATTTGGTGAGATTTCCCTCCAAACTGAGCTCTGTCGGTGGTTTCAGAACCTCCATTGTTGTGTTTAGTTTACTTCTGACACCATGTCTTGTTTCTCTGTTTCAATGATACACACAGCCTTTCAACATTGTAGCTGAGCTAATTTTATTCATGATAAATTTTTCTAACATAAACAGTAACTGAATTCCATCAAGACAGGTTCCAACATGTGTTATCTGACCTTCAACCCCCAGGTTAGGTGACCCCCTATCTTGCAGAGTACCGTATAGTATCTAATACCGGAGTCCACAACGACAATCAGCTATTGTCATGACAAGCTCTAGCCTCTGGTGACAGACTAGCAATCTGCTCCAGGAAAAGCTAGCTACAGAAACAGACTTAAGTGTGTGCTTAGTCTGCCTCATGCATTGGGAAAAGAATTAAGATAATCTACTCAACACAGTTCAATGCATCTCATGAGTTGTTAAGGTTTCTAATCAACCTGCCCGGCTGCATTATGAATGCATCTTCTTTGACCATCGAGTCTGGGGGAGGGAGTTGAACCCAGAGCTTCTGTCTCAGAGATAGGGATGCTACCCACTGTCGAGGTCAGTGGTGTTCCTATTGTGACCCCTGAACCCTGGAAATTCAGTCCCCAAAGTGCAAGAGCATTTTCCCCTTTTAGTTATCTGCCGGTTTATTCTCTTGAATTCTCAATGCTCCATGGCAAACACCGATATAGCAAAGAGCAAGTTCAGCATCATAAGAGGAAAGCTCACTTACCCACTCCTTCCAATAGAATCTATATCATTTATTCCCATGCAGCACCCAACTTACATTAGCAAATTTTGAAATTTTACTCCATATTCCAAAATCCAAGTCATTTATATATAGCAAAATAAAAACAACCCTAGAACTGGCCCTTGGGGAACAGCACTGTCCACCATCGTCCAGTCTGAAAAAACAACCATTTATCACAACTGTTTTCTGTTCATAAGCCATTTTGTTAAATCCAAGTTGACTCTGACCCTCCTCTTCTTCCAGCCTCAAATTTGTTAACCAGCCTGTAGTTAGTTCTTCATTGAACACTAAAATCCATGTAGACAGCCTCCACCATATTCCCTTCAACCTTCTCTGTTACTTAACAAAATTCAATTGGATAAGTCAAACCCAATTCGCCTTTTATAATTCTCCTTAATTAACTCAAAACTCTCCAAGTGCTTGTTGATTCTTTTTCCCCCCTGAATATTATTTCGAATGCCTTACCCAACACTGATGTTAAACTAACCGGCCTGTAGTTACTAGGACTGTCCTTGCACTCTTTCTTGAATAAGGGTGTCACATTTGCTGCTCCAATCCTCTGGCACCACCCCCCACCCCCCCATATCTAGGGAAAGTTGGAAGATTATCACAATCCCTTTCACTATCTCCACCCCTGCTTCCTTTCACTACCTGGGATGCAAGCCATCTGGGACCAGGCTACTTATAAACTCTGGTTCTCACTTGAAGGATTTACCTAACATGCATCGTACCCCCTCTCTTTTTTTGTTTAATCTTATTCTCATGAATTTTGTTACAGGTGGTAAGATGGTCCATACATTTGAGAAATGTTGTGTTCCCCAAGGGCCAGTTTTAGGGCTGTTGTTTTTATTTTGCTATATATAAATCACTTGGATTTTGGAATATGGAGTAAAATTTCAAAATCTGCTGATAATACCAAACTTGGAGGATTGGAGAACAGTGAGAATCGTGCCAGTTGGCTGCAAGAAGACACAGGCTAGCAGAATGGGCAGACAAGTGGCAGATGGAATTTAATACAGAGAAATGTGAGGTGATGCATTTTGGCAGAAGGGAGGGAGAGGGAGAGGTGAGATAGACTTAATGGCACAATTCTAAGGAGTGTGTAGGGACAGGGGGTCCTGGGGGTTGTATGTGCATTGGCCTTTGAAGGTGACATGGCATATTGAGAGAGAGGTTAGCAAAGCATATGGGATCTTAGACTTCATAAATAGAGGCATTGAGTACAAAAACAGGGAGTTTTTGCTGAATCTTTATAAAGCTCTGGTTTCTCGGTATGGTTCTTGCTTCTAATGCAATGGGATTAAGGCTATTTAAGTAGAATCAGTGGAAATCAGGAACCACACAGCTTTAGTAGTGTAAGCACAGCAAGGTCCCTCAAACATCAATGAGATAAATGGCCAGATAATCGGATCATGGCTGGGCTTGGTGAGGGATAAACGGCAAAACTCCCCTGCTTTTGCTCCCCTGGAATCTTTTACTTAAGTAGGAGAACACAGGCAGGGCTTAGATTTATTTCTGACCCAGAAGACAGCACCACTGATAGTGCAGAACTCCCTCAGTGCTGCACTGGAATGCCTCGAGTGAGACTTGAATCCACAAACTACTGACTCGGAGACGAGGGTGCTACCCTCTCATTGCTGACACAATGTAATAGGGGGATATTATCACCGTTTGTGCATCAACGCAGGCTAGTTGCTCTTCCAAAACCCCATCCAAATCGAGCCACAATGTTGCAACGAGACATTTACTGATTCTCAAGATAACTTGTCAGAAGAAAAGAGACGAAACCAGAGGGATTGTGATTGTCTCATAAAAAGATTTATTACTTTTTTTTTGCCTAAATGCACAAGGCAAGGTACAGTACTGTATAAAAAAGAACTCCTTAATATACACTTTACATGAGATACACCAGTAAGAGCTTTCATTGAACTCATCAGGAAACCAATCCAACACAGCAACAAAAATAATATGTTGTAAACGTCTACACTTCAAGTACCGGTGAGGCTCCGTCAGTCTGACGCACAGCTACATTCACAGGGGAGGGATTGGGGTCAGGAAACTATAGAACAGTACAGGACAAATGAAGTACAAGAACAGCCAGCTTCCCCCGCTGTGGTGACTGGTGAAGACCAGGGGGAGCGGGTCAGTGTACCACAGCCATTCATGAAAGATAGGTTCAAATCTAAACCAGTGGTAACCCCAGATAAACTGGGGCACATCCCTCTGCTAGGACACAAACACTTATCTATTCTGGCCCAGGCACCCACTCACCACCACCCCAACCCGCCTCAGGCAGTGAGCGTCCTCCTGGGTCCTGCACATTGGATTGAGAGAGAGGATGTCTGGGTGAAATAGCTCTCCTCCTTTGGGTCTATTGTAACCTTAAAGAGGATGCGTTGGAATCACTGAGTTATTAATGGAGCTTCCCCAGCGTGAGTAGTGTAAGTAATACCTTGTGTACCCAAAGTGACAACTCTGGCTATTGATACTGACAGGCCACAGCTCCAGTCAGGAGCAGAAACACATCAGTTGCTGGTGCAATTGGAGCTGGAGGAGAGACCACCTGACACCAGACATCTGCCTGCAGGGCACAACCCTACAGCCTGGCTGTTGAAGTCATTAGACTGCGGGTCTGGTCTGAGTTGCATTAATAACAGCTCATTGCACAGAATTCAAAGACAGGCTTTCAAATAATAAGCATTGGGGTTGGGGTATCTGTCACTGTACCCTTTCACACTGAAGACCTTGAAATGCAATTTACAGGAACAGACCCAGAAATGGCTGGTCTGCTGTTTCTTGTGGTGCATCCACTGGACTCGCACCCAGGCCGACCCTCGCTTGAATCCCTAAACACGAGTCACTGCCCAGTCAGGAGGAATTCAAGGAATGTCTGATCCAAACCTGACTGGCCGGACAGTGCAAGGTAGCACTACTATCGAGGGTGGGAGATAATGGTCAGCTGGAATCCTCTCACCAGACAGACAGGAGCTGACTTTTGTCTGTAGAGAACTGCGCTGTCGAATTCTCCCAACTGAGAGGGACAGCCGGGCAGCCAAAGCAAATCTGGAAAGAGCAGTCTCAGTGGGTGTGAGTGTCTGAGTGTGCGCATGTATGTGTCAGTGTGCGTGTGTGTGTGTTTCAAAGGGGGGGTGAGTGTGAGTGTGTGTGTGTGTATTCAGGTATTTGCAGAGGTGATGTGTCAGTGTTCAGGTGTTTGTGGAGGAGTGCGTGTGTATGTACATGCAGAGGTGGAGTGTGTGTGAGTGCATTTGCGGAGGCGGGGGGTGTGTGTACGTGCATGTGTGTGTGTGTGTGTGTGTGTGTGTATGTGTGTATGTGTGTATGTGTGTGCGTGCATTTGTGGAAGTGCCAGTCTGCCCTGTGTATTCCTCTTAATCCCAAGTAAAGCAAAACGCAAAGTTAGATTGGTCTCCACACCCCTCCCCATGGTCATTCATCAACTCTAGTCTGTTCAAAGCTCCATCCCCTTTTCCCTGTCACTACCTGACTGGATGATGAGTGAACACAAACAACTTGGCCATGAGGACAGCCACTCAACCCTGACTCAGGGAAGCTTTTGTGCCATTTCCTCTGCAGGCAACAGCAGGTTGTAGTTTGGGGGAAGAGGCCAGTGTGAATCTGTTCTTCATCCTACAGCACCACAGGGAGCTTATGTTTTTTGGTTTAAGCAGAATGCCAGCTTTAAGGCAGAGAACCAGAAGGGGTACATTGTGTAAGCGGCAGTTCACATTTCCTCCACTGCACCCAATGTTTATCTGTAAACAGAAAATCACAAGAAGCAGTGCAGAGATTCAGCCACACACTTTTCATGATTGGATCTGCACGTTTCAGTGGGTATCGCTGGCTGATAGTCACATCCACTGGCCTGTGGGGGAAGAGAGCTGGGGAGGGTCAGAAGGGTGTGGGAACTGAGACAATGTCTAGTTTGTGGAAACCTGGTTTTCAGAACCAGTACTTTATGTCAGCGTACTGGAAGAGACTTGACAAAACAGGCTGCGAATTCTGTACGAGACACACTGGGTATTTTGCACAGCAGGTGAGACAAGGACACGGCGGACGTATTTGTAATGGGAAGCAACTAAGTTCCATCTCTGCAACTAAGTTCCATCTCTGCATGAAAAAAAAATCCACATCAAAGGGGGGAAAGTTTTTGTGGGGCCCACCTAACACCATAGAATTCACCAGTACCTAACAGCAGGGTCCGAGAGTGTGAAAGGTCACAATTAGGATTTTGCAAACAACTTCACCAACAAAAAGAAAACCTCTGGAAATCAGAATCTAGGACTTATCTCTTTTTAAAAAAAAACAAAACATTTTACAATAGTTTCTCTGTACAATATTTACAGCTAACAGCACCTGACAGCAGTAATGAGGTTCTGCACACAGTACACACTGCTGGAGACAGAAGGGTGAAAAGCTATCTCTGGGAATAGAGGAGAGAGGGGGTGCCTCATAGGACCCTGAAACAAATGGGCTGTGAGAATGTATAAACCTGATGATACAAAAGACAGCAAAGTGAGGGGGAGAAACACCTAGAACCCATCCAATAACAGTAAAGACAAGTTGCTCTTTTTTTTTTGACAGTTTAACAGTAATTTTTAAAAAACTTTTACTGACCATTCTAACTCTCTATTACAAGCTGATGAAGCAGAGTGGGTTGTGACATTCGATTATTTGCACTGCGGCACCCATACAGGGTTGAGTATGCTCTGACTCATTTCCACAGCTCACCCTGAACCAAGCCAGTACAGACTAAGTCCTGCATGGGCTGGCGTGCACCTTGAAGCCAAACTCACTGCCCATGTTTTGCCAGCTGAATGAAAAACATAGATTTAAGGTAAGAGGCAGGGGGTTTAGAGGGGATGTGAGGAAGAATTCTTTCACCCAGCGGGTGGTGGGAATCCTGAACTCACTGCCTGAAAGGGTGGTAGAGGCAGAAACCCTCGCAACATTTAAGAAGCATTTGGATGTGCACTTGCGATGCCATGGCATACAACACTATGGGCCTAGAGCTGGCAAATGGGATTAAAGTAGTTAGATAGTTGTTTGACTGGCGCAGACTCAATGGGCCGAAGGGCCTTTTTCTGTGCCGTAGACCTCTATGACTCTAGCCAACTTGTAAACATTTGCCAGCATTTTAACATCAAAAGTTAACTATATTCATTTGGAAACCACGATTAAAAGGTTATCCCCTCCCCGAATGATAGGAGCTGCCCCAGGGTGGCAGTGCCAGTTGCAGTGTGAGGTGTAGTGAAGGCAGGGTATACAATGTCATGTCAAGGTAGCACTGATGGGAGGTCACTGCTTTCTCAGGCTTAGAGTCCAAACAATAGAACGTGGTCCACACTGATTAAAGATTCCCCAATCACACGTGGGTGAGACCCTGAACTCACCCCATCCCTGTGTTCACATAATATAGATCAGCGATAACTTATGCTAGTTATTTTGGTGAAAAGTACAATATTTCCGAAACAATATTCTGAGCAAACTGTGACCTCAGGTTTGAAAATAACTCACTGATGAGAATTCAGAAGTTAGTTCATTCGGGCACCTTTGCCCCATATTCTAATTCCAGATACAAGGTGTTAAAGTGGAGACTGTGTTGGTGCAGTAATGATGTTCTGTCCCTGGGTATCCGAGGCAAGAAAGGCGACACCTAGTGGCAGAACATTAGTATGATGCAATGACAGCTGATCCACTTTGGACAAGTTGTGTGATGGCTAAACCTGACCACTGGCATGGCTCATCCAACACTGTTCATGCTCCCATTAGTTTTAGAGGCGGTCTTACAAGACAACAACAGTCCAAATAGAACAAACATCTCACAGGTTTCAAAACCGTCAGGCATGGGGATTGAGTGGGAGTGAGAAACAGGCTGGAGTCTAATCAAGGAGTTTGCATGATTTATATACAGAATACCTGAAAACTGTCCTGGAAGGGAAAGTGAACTGATTTACATGCAATGTCTGAATCCTAAGTTGAGAGTAACAACCTTGACGTCATTCACAGGTACTGCTCCTGATTTATAAAAGATATTATTTACATTTCTCAAAGATTTATGGTGCTAATTCTTTCTCTTGTGCTGCAGTAAGCATGTCCTTGATACCTGAAGATATATATACACACACATACACAAGAGGGCCACTGGTTCCTGATGGCATCACTAGTAATTGAAAGCATTCTGATACACTAACACTCAATAAAAAATCTCCAAAAAAAAAAACCACAAAGGATTGAAACTGACAGAAACGTCTTTTAAGTGCCTTCAGTTTGGACAAGACTGGTGATCAGAATCATCTCAATGCCGAGATCACCCAGACAAGTTCTAGATTGTACTCCAATGTGCTTCGATTGTTTGAGACAAGAACTGATATGCGCTCAACCCAACCCTGGGTGCACAGGCATATGAAAACCCTTATTTATACTACAGCTGCCAGCCTGTAACCTATCTAGCTGAATAAGCCCCATTTATACTGATTCTAGATTTGATTCTAACTATTTGCCTGTCCCTATGGATATAGACTTCACGGAGTTTGTATGTGGCAGATTAAGCACAGGCACATGGCTGCTCTCCTCATGCCTAATAAATGTTTAGAGAATGTGAAACTGGAAAGTGTAAATGTGTTTCACTGGCCTTTCACCTCTGGCTCTTGGTTACAAATCCAGCTCTCACTCATGGCTGGAAGTCTCCTCTGTCTATGAGTAATGAGTTTAGTCAGTCTCAACTGAGTGTCTAGTAGGCAGAGCCCAGCAGCTCAAAACCAATCAGAATTCGGAATGAGCTGGCAACGATAAGAGAGGCTGATGTGGACAATGGGGAAAATGCCATTCTGGTGGAGAGGGAACTGCTCTTCCCTGAGGTTGGAGCAGAGTGGAGAAACTTTGCTGCTAGACTGGCTATGGTATAGCTGACAACACCGGATGCCTGAACTGGGATGATTTCCACTCCCCAGCATCAACACCTCTCACTTTGAGAAGCACAAGGGGTGGATTAAAAATTGGTTACCTTGGAGAGCTTGTGTTTGCACTACCTCAACATTTGAATCAACTCCAGGCAGATCTTAGAAATGCCCAGAAGGTCCAAGGAGCTCCTGAACACTCGTTAAACATAGCTGCTAATCCCGAGATGAGACTCTGCCCCCTTGGAGTTAAGCAGCAGCAATTCTCGGGTTGTAGAAGAAACACCTCGACTTGCTTTGTGCTCTACAGGAGGAGGGTCACAGGGCTTAAGGCTCCCAGGCTGCCTCAGTTAAAAAGTGTACCTGTGGGGGGTGGGGAGCAAGAAGGCAGGTTAATAGCAACAATATTCCCAACTGTTAATCTTTCTTTATTTAAAAACAATTTTCACCATTAATTCAGGATGTCAGCAATGATTGAGTCATTTACAAATTAACCACTTTCAATCCAGGCCAGGTCATCAAGAGCCTGCAAGGGAATGAGTCAGAATTACCCTAGCATGGCCCAACTTTACAGTACCCTTCAGCCCTCATAAAGCAGTGAACTCAACAACAGCATTGATATAGTCAATCTTAAAAACGTCTTTGCCTGATGGGGTGAGACATAAGGATGTATTCTACAATATATCTACACAGTGAGAAAGGCAGAATTGTCAACCTTCCTGCTCATAACCACCAGGACACACATACAATAGGTATCAGGTATCCATTACCAATGTCTAGAGTCCTACTGGAGAAACATTACAATAGTCTGCCTGACTTCACGGCAGTAACCAGAAACACCATTGAACTGATGTCTAAGAAAATGCAGAGCATTGTCACGTGATCCAGTCACATGATTTCGAATGAAGTGATTTCGAATGGTATCCTTTCACTCCCTGGAAGAGAAAATAAACAGGATGAGAAACAAGGGAGCCTCATCAAAATTGGGAAAGATGGTTCAATAGTGAATGGCTTTTTAAAAAAATTATTCTCCAGTAGTAACCATCTTTATTGCCCATTGCTAGTTTCCACAGGAACATTAACAATCAGCCATATAGAGAGCTGATCTCTCAGATGGGCATATAAAAGATCCCAGGACATTATCTGAAGAAAATCACGGCATTCACTCGCAGTCTGAGCCAATATTTACTGCCCCCCACCACCCCTACGTCTGCCATCAAATTAGGAAAGAAAAATCAATTTAATTTAGAGGAATTTGAAGAATTACAATCATTATATCTTGTGCCAAGACATGGCAATGAATGTTATCTGAGTGTGGCTCAATGGTAGCATTCTCACCTCTGTCTGGAGGTTGTGTGTGCTCAAGTCCCACTCCAAAGACTTTAGCCCATAATTTAGTACTGAGGGAGTGCTGCCCTGTTGGGGTGCCGTTTTTCAGAATAGACATTAAACCAATGCTCTGCCTGCCCTCTCAGGTAGACACCATGTTCATTCCTTTGAAGAAGAGTGTTCTGGCCAATAGTTATCCTCAACCATCATCATTAAGCAAAATTATCTGGTCATTATTATGTTTCTGTATGTGGAAGCTTGCTGTGCACAATTTGTTGCCATCTTTTCTACCTTACAACAGTGACTATACTGCAACAGTACTTCACTGGGTGTAAATGGGACATCCTTGTGGAAGATGCTATAGAAAAGCAAGCTATATAAGTGCATGTCTGCTCTTTGTTTTTTTCAATGTAATGTTGCGTAAATGGTAGGTGTCACTGTTCACCATCTACGACCAGAGCAAACACACAGCTTTCTCTCTCTATCTTCCACTTCTTGTGAGCGATATGAAATGGCATCTCCTCTTGCCAGGAAGCTAAAGACATCCATCCAAAGAAATTTAGGTTAGTTCCCATTTTCCCACTTTTTCTACCCACTGCCATGGTGATCAGGTAAATTCTAAAATTCTCCGTGACAACAGATATCATAGCCCGAATAACACACTCCAAAAAAGGGAGCAAAATGTGCACAGGTTAATGTATTATCGGGCAAAGATGTCATGTTGCGTTCCCAGTATCATCGCTCCAGTCTGGGGTAATATAGCTAGGGAATGGGTCTGGAAACCAGGAGCCCGCCCATGCCATGCAACTTAATGGTAATAGGCTCGTGTGCTCATTATAAAGGCTCATTATAATATGTGCAGAATGGAATAAAACACTTTCGGAGTGGGATTTATGCCAGCCATATTTCCTACTTTTTTCACCAGGCAGACAGTAATGGTGGTTTGTCTGAGGGCAAAGCTAAATCTTGGCTGCTGAATGTACTTTGTGGAAGAAGCAGATGTATACTGACTTAAATTTATGATTTAAGAACCTGAGAGGTCCATTTCTGCATTGCGCTGCTAGAGAGGCCAGGGTGGCCCTTTAAATTAGGGGCTGTGACCTCGCTCTGGGTCACGGCTGACAAGTTCCAAGGCCAGATGTCCCGCCCGACTGCACTGGTTGGGTGGGATCCTCTCAGTCTGCGGCCCGGAACACGCTCGGTCTCTTAACTGGCCCAATTGAAGCTTTGTTCAGCGTCTTTTGGTGGCAGGCTCGGAAGTATGAATGTTTGCCGCTTCCGGGTGTGCAGCCTGCCTGTTGCGCCGACTCGTATTTTTCAGCCCTACTCTTCACAAAGCTTCCCTGAATGTTATTTTTTGATCAGAAAGGGGCTTTTTGATGGGGCTAGGAAGACCATTTGTGCGTCCCACACCTCAAACCACTGATATCCTGTGGGGAGGTGAACATTAACAACTGCGCTGCAGCATGGCTAAACACGCAAAGGGGTGGACAAAGTATAAGAAATGATTTTCCTTACCGTTTTCACCTTCTGGCTGGTGGGAACAGGGTGGACACCGAGGCCTGCGCCGCAGCCTGTTGGCTTGCAACTATGGCCGGGGAGGAGAGACCTGGCAAAGTAGAGAGAATCGCTCAATTAAGAGACAGAGACACAACAATGCAATCGAATCACAACTGAGGGGCAGGAGACAACCAGCTGGTCCATCGAGCCAGCCCCACATCATAATGGAGCACCAAGGCTAAACACATCCTTCCCTACCCACCCCCCCACCCCCTCACTCTCCTATATATTGGCAAGAGAGAGAGAAAAAAAGACCCCGAGTTTGAGAAATTCTTCTTTGACTCATCAGTTTATCAAAACTAGACCAGGAGGTCAGATAGACAAAGTGCAATGAAGGATCTGAGGAAAATATGTTCAGTGCTGTAATCTCTCTGGTCTGGAAATCTATTGTTTGGAAACATCTTGTCCAGAAATTTTTTTAAGCATTTCCGAGCAGTGCCCTCAACTTCATCAGCATCATTTTATATTTTACTTTGGGAGCAGAAACATGGAAGATACAGTACTTGGATAAGTAAAACGATTTTTATTGCTGCTTTAAAATGCTTTACCACTGTTTTATGTAAGCGTTTCAGGTAAGCATTTAAATCTGTAGTGTTTTCCAGTTCACACACTTGTGTTTAGGCTTTCTAACATCATCCTATAATTCCAGAATATCCAGATATGACTTGCTCCCAAACAGTCTGTACTGGAGAGGTTACAGTGCATATTTTACACTGCTCTCCCAATTAAGTGGTGTCTCAATATATAGTCTAAATATACTAACATGGAGCTTAACATTTGTCATGTTCTGTACCTTGCTTCTATCCTGATATCCACATCACCTGAGCCACACATTTAAAATGCGACTTTGGAATGGGCAGCAGCCAAGCTGAACAGAGAACTGAGGGAGGCAGGAAGATGCCGGGGTAGCTGAAGATTAGCAGATGCATGCAACAAAGAAGCGAGCCGGCAAGGAAACAGTTCTGCTGGGTCAACACTACCGTTCAGGGCAAAAGCAACAGCTAATGATTGGAGCAACGATTCACAAAGACCATAAGCCATCCCATGCGTGTTATGAATTTCATTAAACAAAGGTCTGATGTTGTTGATGTTAGGTTGATTGTTTATTTTAAATCTGTGATTGAAAGATTTCTGTTAACCAAAGGTATTAAGGAGAATGGAGCTAGGTCACAGGTCAACAATTGTCTCATTGAATGGCTGGACAATTTCAATCGGCCAAATGTTCCTGTTCCTATGACAATTTAAGGCTGTCAGTTAGCAATGTATGAATGATTGGGATCATAAGCTACTATAAGAGTGGAACTAATGACAGTTTCTTTAATAGAATTCCAAATCATTATGGATTATATAAAATCCCCAAGAGCCAAATCATTCTGTAAGCACCCACTCTAGTACAGTTTGATACCCAGTACTTTCATATAGTAATATGATGAGATTATACCATTCTTAGCTCAGGAATTTCACCTCTTGGATATGCTGACTGGTAATATGTAATACAAACCCAACATTGGGACTGAATATTTGTTTGGAGTTTGGTTGGAGTGAAGAGGAGGTGGAGCAGACATAGTCATTCACTCTCACTTTCAGCCTTGGGTGTAACATTTCATGCACTGATGTCTCTGAATTACTGAATTCCATTTACTAATTCTAAATATAACAATTTTGCATTAATCGCTACTGTCTCTCCTCATTAGTCCTACCTGTTGCATATGGGAGATCATACTGCCCTGGGAGCAATGGGTACCCCATCCCAAGGTGGTGATGTGAGGTGATCTGTCGTTGGGATGGTGAAGAACGGGGTCGCTCTTTATCGATCTCTCGCTCTCCTCGTTCTCGTTCATGAGAAGGTTTCTCACTTGTCTACATTTAAAGAGGAAGGATACATATTAATATCATGATAGACACATCATGGTCAGTTTGCCTCAGTTGGGAACACTCTTGTTTAAGAGGAGGTTTCAGATTTAACCCCCACTCTAAGATTCAAACAAATTACCTAGGCTGCCAGTGCAGTACTGAAGGAGTGCTACAGTCATCTTCTGAATGAGATGTTAAACTGAGCTCCTGCCTGCCTGTCTATGTGGGTATAAAATACCATATGGCACTATTTGAAGTTGAGCAGGGAGTTAGCTTGGTGTTCTGGCTACCTGGTCATTTATCTTGGTTGCTGGTTGTGGAATCTTACTATGTGCAAAATGCCTACTGCACCTGCCAAGATCAAAAAGCAAACACTCATGAAGTAATCAATCATTTGTGAAGGGCATTTGGCTGTGCCAAGGACATGGTAGGACACTAAATAAAGTCAAATTATTTCTCGATCTCTGGAGGGTACTGTGTGCCCCTTATCACTCACTTACAAACAATGCACGTCAGGTGAGAGTTGGCAACAGCAATAATCACCCAGGAACAGCAGATTATAAGGTGTACAATGTTTCATACACTTATACAGTACCAAATCACTCTATCAATATATATTTAAAGGTGTATTATGCAGATAATTTTCATCAAAGTGTGGGATGCCAGTGCCAGAGGATCGAACCCTCCCAGTCCAGGTATAGCACGGCCAAGTGTGGCTCACCAGCTATCTCAATTATACGCCCTAACCCCAGCCTCATTACAGCAATCAACATGTCGCTTCCAATCCCCAGGCCAATTGAGTGAGCCAGTTTAATGGAGTTGAGACCACAACCAGATCAGCCATGATCTTATTGATGACGGAGCAAGCTCAAAGGGCCAAATGGCACACTGCTGCTCCCAAGTCCCATGTTTCTTAATACCTAAACTGCAGAGATTTTTAATATTGTGGATCTATGGAACAGGTTAAACTTTCATTGTGAATCAGTATAGCTGGCAGATTGGAGTCTGTGCTAATGGGATTCTCATCCATCTCTCAAGTGGAAAGCAGTCTTTATTTTGAAGGTGGCAGCTTGAAAGATTTTGAGAATCGAAAATTTCACAATTCCATTCCATCATCGCTACCTTGTGGTCAGTTTTCATACGCAAAAGATAAACAGGAGTTTTTTTTAAATGATTGTTTTCTGTACTGTTCTGGGCTAAGTAACAGATGGCCAGCCTGAGTTGGATTCAAACCTCTGGTTCCAGGGATGTGCAAGTCCCTCTCAAGTATAATGCGGAATAACCTTTTCAAGTATTAGTTCATGTTGCTCTAATTAATGACTTAGCAGAGCTACAACTGTGCCAGCCATAAAGGGGTAAACATATGCAATAGTTTTGGAGATTAGTGGGGTTCTGGCCTGATTTCTGCTTGGTTTTTGTACTTTCCATGTTTCAGCATGTACTGACACATCAGTATCTCGCTGAGTGGCATGACTGTGGCCAAGTAATGTGCCTTTCTCAGATCTTGTGTAAAATATACATTCATGCTAGTGCTGTACTCTTATAGTATGAGGGTTAATTTAATTACAATTTGAGAATGGAGGAAAGGCTGAGACTTTGGCAGCTTCACCAATTGCATGTAAAATGAAAGGCAACAACTCTGACCAACAATAACTCTGCCAAAATAAAACTGTGTTTGTTTTATAATCAGCAGATTACCCAGCCTATTCCTTCTATCAGTGCTAACATTTTGGAGGTCGATGACATGAGCAGTGCATGACTGCTCTTCACCCCTTTACCAGACAGCCTGGTGCTACAGAGACAGGAATGGCAGGTTTACTATCATAATCTAGATGCAATCAGTCAGGTTAAGAAACTGGTTGAATATGAAAGTGAAGGGAAAAGTCATTACTTAATTTACATTTATAGATTATGATCCCCCCACCCCATAGCAGTGAACAGACTCCGGTGAAGCATCCAGGATTTACTTTTTAATTGAGAACCCGACGTGAAGAATCAAAGTGCAGGATACCGAGTGTGGAGAGAAGACTAGGAAAATCAGGTAATAATTACTAGATGGCACTTTGGTTTCCAAAGCATGCGGATTGCAGGCAGACTGAAAGGAGAGAGCTTGGAGTCCCCATAGGTGCACCAAAGAATGACCTCAGAGCTGAAGGCCATGTAAGGAGCCTAAATTTCAACACTATGATGATGTGTGGTGAAGGAAGAATGTTTATGGCAGCCTATTTGAAGCTTATGAAGAACGATGGGTAAAACCAGATCAATGTAGTAGCAGTGAGGAGGTCGTGAAAAAGGCAGGGTTTGTGGGCTAGAGGTGAGAGAAGGGTCACCTGTCAGATGACAGGCTTTCTTGTATCTTGTCCAGCAGCACAATAGAGGTATAAGAATATTCTTGGAAGTAGTATCAGAAAGAGCTGCGTTTATGGAGAATGAAGAGTTCCTGAGAGGGATGCTGATGTATTTTTTAGAAATGTAAGAGCGGTGGGAGTAGTGAGAATGTTCACTGGTAAAGAAGGGCTTACAGCAGAGTCATCAAGGGCAAGAGGCAGCAGCTATTGGTTGCACTCAGTGAATAAAGAAGCTCTGAAGATTTGAAAGGGATCCAAGTTTTTATTGCCCTTTAAAAGTAGAGAGGATATGGAGATATTGAGATTCAAACACTGCATCACGAAAGGAATGAAGATGGTATGGGCTGAGACTGAAGAAATCTGATGAATGTTGAGTGGATTCAACAGGGTGATCAAATTGGTTGAGTGAAGATCATTGATCATAGGCAAGGGCCACAATAGGAAAGAGAGGGGAGCTTAGAGTTGGTGGAAATGGAGCCATCAGTTCTGGCACAAACTAAACATCAAAATTAAGTAGTTATAAACAAACCTGTTCACACTAATTTGTATATAAGCGCACTGTGCAACAAAGGCTTGGGAGAACGATATGGGCTCATACTGAAGCAGGGTGCAAGCATCTCATCCAGTTTATAAAGTGGACCTGAATGAGGGGCTAATTTGGTTGAGCCGCACTTACTGGTATAACATGGGTTGCTGTATGCTCTGCAGACAGAGGAGAACTTTTTGCTGGTGTCAGCCTTGCTTACTTACTGTTGGTGACCTGCTCTTGTACTGACTGGCATGCTGCTGCAGGATATCGAGGGCCATGGATTCAGAGCTCGATTTGCTGCCTACACCAGGGCTCCCACGAGCTCGATCGCCGTCTTCATGCCCTGGAACCTTATTCGCGTAAGGCGAGAAAGAGAATCCCGAGGACAGGTATGACCCTGAAAAGCAGATGATCTAAATCAATCAGAAAAAAGGCACTAACCATATAGGTACTTTAATCACATCTGAAGTGAGACAGGCATAACTACAGTCTATACCTCGGAACCTTTCAAGAGTGAAATTAGGAAATACTTTTACACCCAAAGGGCAGTAGGAATTTGGAACTCTCTTCCACAAATGACAATTGATACTAGATCAGTTATTAGGCAAAGTCGATAAGGGAAACAAGGCAAAGGTGGATATATAGTTTTTCTTTTTATTCGTTCTTGGGATGTAAACATTGCTGGCAAGGCCAGCATTTATGACCCTTCAGAAGGTGGTGGTGATACACATAAACATACGAATTAGGAGGAGTAGGCCATTCAGCACCTTGAGTCTGCTCTGTCATTCGGTAAGATCTGCTTGTGGCCTCAATGCCACTTTCCTGCCTATCCCCTTTGATTCCCTTAGAACCACAGAAAGGTTATGGTGCAGAAAGAGGCTATTCAGCCCATCGTGTCTGTGCCAGCCAAAAAGAGAAAAAGGAAACTAGCCTCTCATTTTAATCCCACTTTCCAGCATCTGGTCCGTAGCCTTGTAGGTTACAGCATTTTAGATGCAAATCCAGGTACCTTTTAAATGAGTTGAGCATTTCAGCCTCAACCATCAACTTAGGCAGTGAATTCCAGGTGCCCACTATCCTCTGGGTGTAAAGGTTTTTCCTCTTGTCCTCTCTAAGCCTTCTAACAATCACCTTAAATCTATGGCCCCTGGTAATTGACCCCTCGGCTAGGGGAAACAAGTCTTTACTGTCTACTCTATCTAGGCCCCGCCACTCCTTCTAAGGAAAACAACCCTAGACTATCCAATCTCTCCTCATGGCTACAATTTTCAAGCCCTGGCAACATTCTTATAAATCTCCTTGCTGGTCAAGAATCTATCTACCTCTGCCTTAAAAATATTCAATGACCCTGTCTTCACCACTTTCTGGGGAAGATTGTTCCACAGACTCACAACCCTCTGAAAGAAAACAATTCTCATCTTCATCTCAAATGGGAGACACCTTATTTTAAATTGTGTCCCCTAGTTCTAGTCTCTCTCACAGGGGGAAACATTCTCTCAGCATCCACTCTGCCAAGTACCCGTTGAATCTTATGTTTCAATAAGATCACCTCTCATTCTTATGAACTCTAATGGATACAGGCCCAACACGTGCAACTTTTCCTCATGAGATAATCCCCTCACCTCAGGAATCAGTCGAGTGAACCTTCTCTGAACTGCTTCTAATGCAACTGTGCCCTTTCTTAAATGAGGAGACCAAAACTGTAAGACAGTACTCTAGGTGTGGTCTCATCAACATCCTGTACAACTGTAGCAAAACATTCCTACTTTTATATTCCATTCGCCCTGCAATAAACTTCAACAATTCCACTTGCCTTCCTAAGCACTTGCTGTACCTGCAGACTGATTTTTTGTGGTTCACATACCAGGGCACTCTCATCCCTCTGTAACACAAGAGTTCTACAATCTTTTTCCATTTATATAATAATGCCACTTTTCTATTTTCCTGACAAAGTGGACTAGTTCACATTTACTCACATTATACCCCATTCACCAAATTTCTGCCCGATCACTTAACCTATCTCGATCTTTTTGCAGCCTTCCTATGTCCTCTTCACAAGTTACTTTTCTACCTATCTTTGTATCATCAGCAAATTTAGCAGCTTCATCCTAATCATAAATAAAGATTGTAAATAGCTGAGTCTTAGCACTGATCTCTGTGGCACTCCCACTCGTTACATTCTTTCAACCGGAAAGTGCTCCATTTATGTTTACCCTACTTCCTTACTTCCTGTTAGCTAACATGTTACCCACTACACCACGAGTTCTTAGTTTGTGTAGTAGCCTTTGATGTGGCACCTTGTCAAATACCTTCTGGAAATCTAAGTACAGCACATCCACAGGCTCCCCTTTATCCAGATTGCCTTTTGCTTCCTCAAATTAGTAAAACGTGACTTCCCTTTCACAAAACCATGTTGACTCTGCCTGATTGCACTGAGATTTTCTAAGTGCCCTGCTATAACCTCCTTAAAAATAGATTCCAACATTTTCTCTATGACAGCTAGCTGGCCTGCAGTTTTCTGCTTTCTGTCTTTCTTCTTCCTAACTGTGCATCACCTGCAAGCTTGTACATACAACTCTCTATTCCATTCCTTCATCTAAGTGAGTTAATAATTAATTAATAGGGTGAAAAGTTGAGACTTCCCACAGTGCACTGTGCTTATCCCCCCCCACCCCCCGCCATTAGGAACAGAAGACACAGGTCTATCTCATCTTAGATGCAAAGGTGGCAAGCCACTAAATCTGAGTCTCTTTATTACATTCTCTTCTCTGTAAGGCCCTCCGATATCCTCCTATGTTTGGAAGTCCAATACAATGATGGCTCTCCTGGAACTAATTGGTTTCTGCTCTGCAACTCCTAACGGTGATGCAGCTGAGGTTAGGGACTAAGCAATGTGAGGTTGTAATTGTGCACTGTGCTGCGGTGCATCATGTCGACTGTCTACATAAAATAAAGTGACACAACGTATTGAAATGCCATGTACAAAGTTTGCTAAAAACATTCAGCTGAAATATGTCAGTTCTGCATCAACCTTTCTTGAATCAAACATTGGATTTCTAAGAATGGAACAAGTGGTGTACTGATTATATTAATGGTTTAGTAATCCAAAAATATGAACCAATAATCCAGAAAACAAAACAAAATTTCAGGAAATAGAAAGCATGGGCATCTGCAGAAGTGACCACAAAACCTTTGCACTGTCATTAAACCATAGTGGTTCAAGAAGGCACCCCATCACCACCTTCTCAGAGCATCTAGGGACAGGCAGTCAATAGCAGCCATTCCGAGAATGAAGAAAAAAAGTGTCTCAATAGATGCTTAACTTCAGAATCTAACATCGACCGGTGGCTCTCAATCAACTTTGATCAACCTTTAAGGCACACAAGCATGAAATAAACTCTTATTGTTCACAGTCCGCTATTCATTTAAACATTATTAAGAATCAATTGCTAGTTATACTACTGGTTTGCTATTGTTTAGCAAAGTAGTGATGTTAGGGTCAATTATTGGCTGGATTTTAATTATCTGCTGTTGACTTGGTGACTCACCCAGATACTAGACAGCGACAAATGAACCTATGCCTTTACCTGGATAATTCTGCATCATCATTGGCGTCACCCCTCGAAATCCCGGGTGGGGAGTTTCATAAGGCTTTCCGTAAGGGTACCCATGGACATACGGCATGTAAGACGGGTGCTGAACCATCGATGAGGACACAGGAATGTGAAGTCCTGATCTGGAATCTTTCCCAACAGATCGGCACTCTTCCAGAGAGGTTGAACGAGACTCCAAGCACATGTTGTCTTTGCTTTCCTCTTTAACTGCCACCTCTTTGCTTCTGAGTCGCGATGAGCTTTCTTCTTTGAATTTCCGGTCTCGCTCTGCTTCTTTCCACCTTTCCTCTTCCGCTTTTTGCTGCTCCGAGTACTTATTTGGATAGACATAAGACCACAGCCTGCTTTCAGGTTCCTGAAAAATACAATTCTGAGTGATTCAATTCTGCCCAACCGACACTTAAAATTGCAATCATGTGCAAATGCCAAAGCTCCACTGGGTGCTGTCCAGGACCATGTGAAGCAAACAGGTATGGAGTGTTAGGGCCTTAAGATATAACGGCATCCATAGCGAGCATTGCAGAGATGAGAATTTGTTCAGCTTCCCCTTAAAGTCGAAGTGCAAATTCACAAAATCCCAGACTATAACAGGACTTTGGTATCAGTACATGAAGGTGATTAATAGGTTAATACAAGTATGTATTAAGCACCAACTGTTTTCAACTGGTGAGCAGGGTGACAGCTGAGTGAGGCAGCTTGTTTTTTTTTTCAACCTGCCCAGATGTAGGCCTCCAAATTAAGAAAAGTCTGGCTGTCTGGGTAAAGTGGGCAATTTGTTGGTATTGACCACATTGATATAACTACAAGTTCATTCCCATTATCCTCCACAAAGTGAGTTCCCTATCTCAGTCATGTCATACAGCAAGATACCGATCACCTCGGCCTCAGCCGTCAAATAATGGCAGGGCCTGGGAGGCAGGGATCAATTCCTTTGGCCATTTTGCCAGACGCCTTCCATAACTCAGATGGTAGTCTAAACAATGGAAGGGTCATGAGGACTCGAAACGTCAATTCTTTTCTTCTCCGCCGATGCTGCCAGACCTGCTGAGATTTTCCAGGTAATTCTGTTTTTGTTTGGGACAGTGCACATGTTCATTTTGAAAGCAGCACTTTGGGGAAAGAATGAAACCATCTTGCTCATTGGGATACCCACTTCACAAGGCAGTCTAATAACGTCAGGGATCACTATGATGGGGAACGGCTGTCCTCATCTGTTCCTGTCTTTTGTCCACAGCTGAAAGGGGCTTAAATATGGAAGCACTGCAACATGCTGTCAAATAATAAATATAATCTCTTTCATATCTGTAACCTATTCAGTGAATATATAAGGCAGGTGGAAAAAGACACAGTGCCCTTCCAGAAAGCACACAGTCCAGAGATGTGTTTTGAGCAGACCTACTTAAGAGGCAGTTAAAAGTGTCCCTGAGCAGAAGAAATTCTAACCAGAAGTTTTCTGTGCACACAGGAATTATTGGGGTATCTCCAAGACCATGGGTGCCGAAAGGCAGTTTCATGGGTTGTTCCAAGTTATCTAAATGCTGGGCACAGCTCGACTGTTACTTCTACTCCCAGGGTCTGTGAAGCCTTGCAAAGGTTTTGATGTCAGACATTATGGTGTCTTGTGAAAGCCGATCCTTACAGCTCTCTGCCAGAAGCTACCCGTTGGCACAAAACTTAAGAAGTGTTTATTTCCAAACAGGCTTTCTGGTTTACAGGGAATGATTGCTTTCCTCGCTACATGTCTCTCCTAACCTTTAACACAGCACTTTATAGTTTAATGAGTACCTCTACAAACTGGCAGTCAAAGCCCCACCTTGCGGTACTGCTACAGTTTCTTTCCTCTGTCTGACCAGTTTTCTACTCCCCCGGCTCCTGAAGGGCTTAACTGCTGGCTGGAACAAGACCCCTAACTATGATCTATTCAACCGTGGGGCTAAACCACAGCCAGGCCTGAAATGCACACCATAGGATGTTTGCATGTTATGATGAGGAGCTGAGGCCCCAGCTGCCTTCCTTGACTTGACTTAGGAATGCTAAGCCTAACTGCACTCTCTACCCACTGCCCCAGCTGAAATCAGCACTGGCTATAGGTTCAAAACAGTGGTCGACTTGGTCTGGCTCAATCTTTGAGGGAGTGCTCACTAACATTTAAGGAAGAACTCAACATTGTCAAATGGAGAAGATGAAAAACATTCAAATGACAATTTTATTACCTAAATCACCATATGCATCAGTCTTTTTTATTAACTAATCCATACATTTAAAAGCACAATTTTCAATAATAAGCATCAAGTCTAACATCACTACCATGTGGGTGCCTCATAACACTTAGCAGAAAGACACTCCATTCAGATTATGTGTAATGATTGTTTTGACAAATTAGCAGCATGGTTATTGGAATTAAGTATTATTAAATATAACACTGCTTTATTTCTTTAGTTGAGTTGCACCTTATCTCAGGTGAAACACAATAGATTTTTGGGAATAACATTGATCCATTTATTACATTGATCATCACTATCCCAAGTGTTAAATGCTAACCACTGCTGCAGAACAGGACAGGAAGATGTAGGGGAGAATTATTTGTGGCTGATCTACTGAAATGCATGGTGGCACAATCAAATCAAATTTAAGGCTTAAGCTATCATAACCTCCTGAAATCCTAGTGGAGGCAGATTCATTCCAGACCTTCAAATAAGAATTGGATAATTATCTGAAGGCAAAAAATTTGCAGGGCTACAGGGAAAAAAACAAGACTCTGGGACTAGGTAAACTGCGCTAGTAGCCAGCATGGACACAATGGCCCAAATGGCCTCCACCTGTGCTGTAACCATTCTATGATTCTAACCTGAATTTCCTGTACTGATGCAGGGAGTCACTAACTCTACATTCTCTTTAAAAGGGACTTCTCAATGTGGCTTCAGTTGAGGTAAGGACACTCAATAGGGTACCAGAAAATGCATAGCTAATTTATCAAGCTCCTCCTAAGGGAATAAAATCCATCTGCCACTGCTCTCTAATCAGTACAGTATAAACACGTGTGAAGTATTTTTGGCCCTGCCTTGAGAGTTTTCAGGTGTCCAGTTTTCAGCCGTCCAGTGAGTTTCTATTGTGCTGCTGTATTCAAGTTACTGCTCACCAACGGTGCTATTTTAGATGCACACAATGCTAAAATCTAATTTAACTCCAGGCAGGTTGTCAGTTGCTGGCCTAAATGCAGCATTGATGCTTTTGTCCAAACACTTCTACACCACAGTGAAGACATGAATGAAGTGAAAATTCATCATGCCGAATCCCCCAGAAACCAAATGCTGAGACACACACAGCTTTAAGTGTGTGCTGACAAGAGTGCTTCTCACCACACACACACTAACAAATACAGAATATGTTTTAGGATTTCCCGAATGGGCTACTGGGAGCGGCTTCTCACCTCTCTCCAGGAATGAATAAGCTGGCATCTCGAAAATCCCTTTAGTGATGAAGAATTAAAGTCACTGCCTTGTCTCGGCACAAGATGTAATGAACTGCAGTACTGAGTAAATGAGCTAGGATCAGGTTCTATCTCTGTAATCTGCTATAAATACAAAAACAGATAGATTACACGCCACAGGTGTAGCAGCCAGGAGTCTGCAAACCAAGATCTTCTCTATACAGTATGAGTATTCCCTAGTCTTCAATAACATGTGATTATATTAAGGGCTTTTCCCTTTAAAGCCACGCTAATATCACATTCGCCATCTGTGCTTTATATAAGGCTTCCTATATAGTGAGTCTCAATTTACTTTTCACAAACCTGCTCAAAGGGTGAGGAAGGGAAGGTTGAAACACAAACTCACTAAAATATGTGCATGCATTTAGTAAATCAAGAGGGATTTAGGCACTGCATCTGCTCAGAGTGAGCAAGCCTGAGGGCCAGCCAGTCAGGAAAAGGCACAACAGTCCCCACACGACGAACATGTGGGGAGAATGCAGCGGTGAGCACAGTAAACAGGTCAGTTGGTTGGACAGTGTACTCCCACCAGGGGTCTGAAATCTGATTTCTGCTTTTTTCCCCCCTACTCCCAACTCCCGTCATCAAAATGAGAAAAATTGTCAATCTCATTTAGAGGAAGTTGAGGAAACACAGTCATTCCCATGTCTCGGCACAAGGTGTAATGAGCTGTATCTGATTGTGGCTCAGTGGTAGCACTTTCACTTCTATCAGGAGGTTGTAGGTTCAAGTTCAACAACAGAGACTTGAGCCCATACTTTAGGTCAACACTCTAGTGCAGTACTGAGGGAGTGCTGCCTCATTGGGAGTGGTGTCTTTTGGAAGAAACGTGAAAACAAGGCTCTGCCTGCCCTCTCAGGTAGACGTAAAAGATCCACTGTTTTCAAGAAGGCCATGGTGTCCTCCTGGCCAATATTAAATTCTCAACAAGCATCACTAAAACAGATTATCTGGTTGTCATCACATGGCTGTTTGTGAGACCTTGCTGCTGCCTCATATTTCCTATGTTACAACAGTGTCAGTGACTACACTTCTCAAGTACTTCACTGGCTGTAAAGCACTTTAGGACTAGATCAGGCTGCAAAGGGCAATATGGGCTTGCTAAACAGTAGATCTACATTGAAGACTAAATCCAACCAACAGTGCCCAATAATTGCTCAAGTTTACTCCACACTCTTAGAGAATCAATAATATTGCACCATAAAAGAGGATTTTTAAGCCTATTGTGCATGTGCTGTCAACTCTAATCCCATTTCCAAATACTTAACCAGTTCCATTTAACTGTTTTGGTCTAATTTTCAACAATCATTTGTGGTAAAGCATTCCACAACATACAGAGCACTTAATGTGAAAATATGCTTCAGATATTCAATTTGGAGACTGGTTTAAACTGTAGTGGCCATTCACTTAAAGCAATGATTCAATACTTTTCTTAGCAGATTAAACTCTGTGGACCTGGAGTAACTTTGAAACATCCCATCAGCTATTTCACTATGCTCAACACGCAATGACTTTGGGTCTCTCACATAGGGATCCACTGTACTTCCATGGTGCATCTAAGAGCAATGTGCCTTCCTTATGTCCACTCATTGTGCTCTGCATACTTTCCAGAATGCAGGACAATGAAAAAGGAATCACAATATGCGTCAAGAGGGAATTCCAATTCTATTTGTGGAAGGAACTCTGAGCAAGGTCTCAAGTCCAGTCCATGGTGGACACGATGAAGAAAGACCATCCTAGAGGGGCAGTGATCCAGGGCGGAGTCTTTGGCTGACAGGAAAGCAGTAAATTAAGTTAAAAGTTAAATGACTGCATGGATGTCAAATTTCAGACCTCATGGAGAAGGGTTTACTTCTGTGACTTAATTGTAAGACAGAAATATCCATCCTGATACCAGCCGGTTTCAGCTAATTTTCCCAAGAGTATTGGAAGTTCTGGGATAAATGGCAATGGATGGCGTCCTCCCTTGTCAATGTGGACATACTTTTCTCTTCAACTCCCACCCAAAAAAAATTCATGTTGAGGTACAGATGTCAGTCATTTTCCAGGTGCACACTTTAGCAGGAACATCTCCAGACTGTCTGTTTGTGGGGATTTCTCAGCTGAATTGATGCCATAGATACCTGCAAACTGGAATTAAGGATAGTAATCTGGAGTAGGAAACTTCCTCTCCTCTAGCGCAGGAACACTGGGACCAATTATAGTTTCCTCACTGCCACCTAATTGACATCAGGTAAATACCCACAGATATCTTCCTATAGTTAACTCTATTTTACACCGGCAGTGGACTTAAAAATGAGACAAAGGGAGGGTCCAAAGTTCTCCTCTCTGTTAACAGAGCCACAGGGTGAATCTATTCCGTTTTGTGTTATATGGAAACTAATGGTGAGACCATTGGCGCCTGACCTACAGCATCTGGTGGGCTCTCTCCTGCTCAACAATAGAGCCATCACTGCAGAGAGAAAAAGCTCCTCATTTTGCTTTATTGCGATATATATTTTGTCTCAGTCCAGGCTTGAGGCCATCTGTGAGTTAGCAGAAATATCCCTCCAAACTATTCTGCTCCTCTGAAGAAGCAGGGGGTTTGAGGAAAGGGCAAAAAACACACAGCCACCCCTCTAGGAAATGGCAAAGCCCATTAAGAGATCTGGCTCTGTTCCGGCTTCACATGGACAAAGCTTCAGGTCTTGTCTACGATGGAAACAAGCACTCACTGCAAACAGACCTTCCCCTAGAGGTTTTACCAACAATCCTGAATACATCAGGCAAAATATACCCCTTTCATCTAGATGTTTCAAGAGCAACTCCCGGGACCTGCATCAATGCCAGAGCTGCTGCTGTTCAGGAAAGGTGATCTAACCTCAACTGTATTTCCCAATTAACTTGACAACCATTAAAGTACTTATGTAGAAAAAGTCAGCTTCTCTGTCACAGCAGATTAAGATTCTTGCCAGATCTCTCAGTCGCAGCCTGTTGTATGTGGCAGTTTGTCCCTTTGATTCTAAACAAACATTTCAGCCAATCAGCAACCTTTATTATTGAGAGCAGGAAGCCGCGTTATAATCCAACACCATGTGCTTCCTCTCACCAAGCTTGGCAGACAAAAACAGATGGTCTTTGGCTTCACTAAAGCATAAGCAACACTTTGCCAATGCAAATTAAAACGGGCAGAGATGCAAATGGCACAGCTCACTATAAAATGCAGACAAAGCACCCGTGTGTCTCGTGTGATTGGCTGGGACTGGGAGTCTTGCAGCTTCCGTCTAACCTAAAACTGGGACTTGACACAGCAACTGTCTGAAAAGCCATGAATTCCAAAGCCACTTAGAGATGATATCGTTTTTGAGTTTTTCTCCCCCACACAATAGAAGGGTGATAAACTCAGAGCTGTTCCATATTGCAGACAAAATAGACTAGGATAGGACAATATATAAGTTACTTGTGGAATGACAATACTCCTGGCAGCTTACATTAAAAACATTGGATGAAAACCTCCCTTTGCACTCCAAAGAGCAAATATTCCTGTTGTCCCAGTTTTCTGCCTCTCTCTCCTGAACATAGCTCAACAATGCCAGTCAATATTCCTGGGACTATCTCGCCTCAGCAGGTGATTTTCATGCATTAGCCTGGACCATGAACATCAGCGAGTGATCTAGAGAAGCATCACAGCCTCGCTCAATCCAGTCCTCACGGGTCTCGGCCTCCATACAACTCACCAAATTAGTCTGAAGTCACTGGCATCAAGAAGGGGAGGGCTGGCTGGTTTCTGGTCCTTGCCCTATTTACTCCTCTATTGCTATCACATCTGAGCTAATTAAGCAATTAGCAGTGACAATAGGTTTGAATTCCAAAAAGGCTCAATTCAGATAAAAAAAAATCTACATTTAGAAACTACTGTGCAAGTGTGCACATCTCGATACGATTTTTGGTCATATTTATCACTAAAAATCTGTTATATAACATGAACTCCCCATGTAAACTGATCCTGATGCTGCTTTAGTTGCAGAATGGGATCATCAGGAGAATTGTAGCGCATGGCAGCCTATGAGAGCAATGCCACTAGAGAAATCCTCTTCGCACTAATTCACATTTAAATCTCGTACAAGCTCTTTAACCCAAGTGCTAACGTGGATGACCATATGAGAGTGCCCTTTGATATTGCAACCCTGATTCCTAATGGAGGGATATCAAGACGCTAGCTAAAGTAATACTATAACGGCACCATCCTTAATATGGGAAGAGAGAGATCACTTGGTACTTACCAGTCTGTGGCACATACTTCCCTTGGAAACTTGAGGCGGGGGGGGGGGGGGGGGGGGGGGGGGGGGGGGTGGAATTGCTACAACAACACTGAAAATCTGGAGATGTTGCCTAATGCTACCTTTGATGAAACATTTTTATTTTGTATTAGTTTTCAATTTTGTAAAACCAGTGGTAGTGAGTCTGCTTAACTGAATGAAAACTGTTGAGCTCTTGGTGAAAAATGCCACACTTTATGGCTAAAGTTCATGCTGAAAAAATAGAAACAGTCTACAGCTGCACTTTGTGTAGTTCCTTTGGAGAATATTCTCTCATATTTCTATAATTATTTCAATAATTTTATTCATAGATAATGCGAATTTCTCCCTTGAATCATTGGATGGTTATAGCAGAGAAGGCGGCCATTCAGCCCATCAAGACCATGCTGCTAGCCCATCCGCCTGCCCTTTGCTGCCATTTTTGTTTATTCATCCATGGAACGTGGGCACCACTGGCCAGCATTCATTGCCAATCAGAGGGCATTTTAAGAGTCAACCACATTTAACACTTTTAACACAGGTTTTAAGAGTCACATGTAGGCCAGACCAAGTAAGGGCAGCAGATTTCCTTCCCTTCCCCCATTATTGAACCAGATGGGTTTTTATGTCAAACAACAATGGTTTCATGGTCATCGTCAGACCTTTAATTCCAGTTTTTTGTTGAATTTAAATTTCACCATCTGCTGTGGTGGGGTTTGAACTCGGACCCCCAGAGCATTACCCTGGGTCTCTTGATTACCAGTCCAGTAACAATACTGCTACTCCACCAACTCCCCTTCAGGTGCTTATTCTCTTAATCAATCCCCTGGCATTTTCTCTGATTCCTTTGCTCTCTCCCCTAATGTAGCCAGAGACTCATGTGTTCTGTACATTGAGTGCTACTATCAGATAACTGAGCTCAAAGCCATCTGTGCCTGCCAACTCTGATTGATTGTGACACAGTCTAGCTCAAGGACAATGAAATTCATCAAGGACCCTCAATATCACTGCCAAGACAGGATCACCTGACTCAACAAAGACCAATGACATTTTGTGGAATCTTAATGGTTTCAAGGGCTCGAGTCTTGATCTATCAATTGGAGTTATTTTAATGGGAAAGTCTTTTTTTTAAAAAAGCATTCAAAGTCACTGAATTTTCCAAGCACAATTTGAAACTCTGTCATTCAGCTTTTTAGCCTCCACAGTCACTCACACGGTCCCCAGAAACTGACGTTGTACAGAACATAATTTGAGAGGAACGTAACTTTTTCAAATAAACTTCTCAAAATGTTAATTTGATTTTCAGATCACACACAGGTTGTCTTTAAAACAGACCACCCTGAATTGCAAAAAGGCGGTCTCAAATTTTCAAAATACAGCAAGTCCTCACTTAAAGTTGTGGCTGTGTTCTTGACAATTGCGACTTTAAATGAAACAACTTTAAGTGAATCCTAGGTTCCCATAGGAGTCAATATTAAAGCCAGAATTTGGTTCCTTCAGACATTTCTCACCCAGAAAAACCAATGCAAAAGTTAACATATTGTATCATGCATTTGCAATACTGCGCATTTTTGGCTGGAACAACTTGCAAAATAAAATACATCACTAAATATAAAAGCAATACAATATACAATAAAATAAAAACAAGTGCACTCACCTCCAGTACAGTACTTTTAGGTTGACTAGGCTCCATCTAGTGGCAGAAGTTAGTCAGTGCCAGCAGCAGCTGAACTCCCAGGGCTATCTGTTCCAACCAACTTCTGCCACTAGATGGAGCCTGGGACAGGAGCCAGAAGAGGAGCAGCAAGAGGACTCATCCCTGGGACTAAGGTAAAATCAGTGGCCTGGAGGCCAGGTTGAGAGTCAACAAATGACATCCTGTGTGACTGTGATAAAAGTAAATTTCCCTCCTTGTCCTTCTTGGCATCTGCAGCATTTGACACGGTTGACCACACCATCCTCTTCCAATGCCTCTACATTACTGTCCAACTAGGTGGGGCTGTTCCCACCAGGTTCCATTCTTATCTATAGTCACTTGCAATGGACTCTCTTCCTGTTCCAACACCATTACCTCTGGCGTCCAAGGATCTATCCTTGGGCTTCCCCCGGCCCCCTCCATTCCTACCCGCTGCCCTTTGGTGACACTGTCCAAAGACACCACATTAGTTTTCACACGTACACCAATGACACCAGCTCAACCTCACCAACACCACCTCTCTCAACTCCTCCACTGTTGTACAATTTTCAGACTGCTCATCCGACATTCAGTTCTGGTTGAGCAGAAAATTTTCTCCTATTAAAGATGGGAAGCCTGAAGCCATTGTTTTCAGTTAAAATTCCGTACCCTAGCCACCAAATCCATCCAGTCTGTTCACAAGCTTGGTGTCCAGTTTGGTGCTGAGATGAGCTTTTGACCCCATATTCATGCCATCACTAAGACCATCTATTCGCTCCTCCATAACGTTGCCCAACTTCTCCCCGGTCTCGGCTCATCTGCTGTTGAAACTCCCATTCATGCCTTTGTTACCCCTGGACTCAACAATTCCACTGTACTCCTGGCTCGTCTCCCACGTTACCCTCTGTAAAATTGAGACCATCCAAAACTCTGCTGCCCCTATCTTAACTCAAAGCAGGTCCCTTTTTCCTATCACCGTGGTGTTCGCTGACCTACGTTGGCTTCCGGTCAAGCAATGTCTTGATTTTAAAATTCTCATCCTTGTTTTGAAATCCTTCCATGGCTTTGCTCTTCCTTATCTCTGTAATCTTCTCAACCCTTCAAGATATCAGCACTCTTAATTCTGGCCTTTTGTGCATCCACAGTTATAGCTGTTCCACCAGTGATGGCCATGCCTTCAGTAACCTAAGCCCCAGGCTCTGGAATTATTTCCTTACACCTCTCAGACCCTCTACCTTGCTTTTCTCCTTTAAGACACTCCTTAAAGCCTAGTTCTTTGACCAAGCTTTTGGTCTAATATCACCTTATGTGGCTTGGTGTCATACTTTGTTTTATAATGCTCCTGGGACGTTTCATTGCTAAAGGCGCTATATAAATATATGCTGCCATTGTTGTTGACTCAGAAGGTTGTGGATTTAAGCCTCACTCCATGACTTAACACTCCAGTGCACTGTTAAGGAAATGCTGCACTGTCGGAGGAGCTGCCTTTCGATCAAGACATTAAAACGAGGCCTCATCTGTTTGTTCAGGTGGATATAAAGGAAAGCCTTGGCACTTTTCTAAAAAAGCAGGAAAGTTCTCTCTATGTACTGGCCAACACGCATCTTCCAGTCAATACCAACAAAAGGCAGATTATGTGGTCATTTATCCTGTAAGTTTAATTTGGGACTTTGCTGCATGTAAATTGTTATCTTAAAGGCAAACCTGATAACCAATGTATTTCAAAATGTAATTTACTGGCCATCAAGCATTTTGGAACATGCTGAAGATCTAACAGGCACTTTATGAATTCAAGCTCTTTACTTATGTATCAGTTTAGTTTGTGTATTAAAACTGTGCTGTTTAGGCCAGAATCACAAATGCCTGGGCTTCAATCAAGCATAGTGTTGCCACTGTGCTGTGGTCAGGTTAGCTCAACATACAGCTTGTGCTGATCATTAACCTGTAAGTAAAATTTGCAATTTCTTTAAAATGTCTAGGGAATCTGTAATTGTTTTTAGCAATGTTTAAAAAGGACTTTTAAGAGTTTGCCTCAATTGTAAAGCAATCAATTGTAAAGGAATCAATTGCAATTCTCTTGGAGAATAAGAAATATTGGTCCAAGTGGCCTGTCAGTTCTTGACCTGGAATCAGTGCCAACAGGAGAGAAGATACAAAAAAGCCGTCAGCTAAAGGAGTCTCTGGAGAACCTGTGCCTTCAAGACTGCTGTGAACTTAGCTAAGGAGATTCTGCAAGAGTGTGCCATTCAAGTAACAATTGTCTCAGAAGAATATGGCTGCGATGAACGCAACTCAAGGACCAAACTGATTGAGTGGAAAAGTGAGAGATCCTACGTATCAAGGGGTTTAGTTAGAGAACTTTGGAACTTCACATGGTTACACATGTCTGCAGTGTGTGTGTGTGTTTGTGGTTTTGTAAGATATACCTTTGTTGTATCAACCGCTTAAGAGATATTTACCTTTTAATTTGAAATATCGTTTTACTGCTAATTCATGCTTAATTTATGTTGATTTGAATTAGTGTTAAAGTAAGTTACAAAAAGTGAAATCTTGTTGGTAATTCCTTCCTTGGGGAGGGTGTCATTTGGTAAATTTACTTTTGGGGGTTTACAGTTCCCTCACAGGGGTTGTAACAAGCTGAATTAGTATTCTTGTTACTGCAAGACAAACCGTAATGCATCAGGTATGAGTTTTGGTTCTTACCTGTCTGTACCACAGCGTTGGATCCATTCCCGAGTGTTTGCTCGACTCCAGACCTGGCTTTGCCTCACACAAGTCTCTCCCAAGGTGGCTCCCCTCAGTCAATTTCATTTTTAGTCCCTCAGCTTGCTGGGATTGCAGCTTGGAGGGATCATCTGCTTTTGCCATTATGGCATATTTCATGGAGTCCGTTGAGTCCTTGGGCTTGTTGGCCACTGGTTTTGCGAGGTCTGTCAAGCTGGGGGCTTTTGACAGTGTGGCTGAGACAGGAGATTTCTGTTTCCACTCTTCCCTTTCTCGCTCTTTAATGCCATGTTCTTGCTTCTTGTCAGCGTCATTGGTGTGTTTCCCACGGTTCTGCTCTTGTCTCTGCTTATGTTGTTCCTCACACAGTTTCTCATATTGCTGCCTGTACGCTGGATTTGTACTCATCACGTGACTGTGGTACCCTTGCTCACTGTACCCATACTGGGGCATATATGCATACTGACCATAATAGAGAGGTTGCATGTACATTTGAGGCCTTTGTTGGATCACCGAAGGATGGTGGCCTGAGCTGCCCATTTCAATCTTTTTCTCGTCTGCACTTTCAACTTTTACCCTCACCTCCACACCCTCCTCATCTATCTCCTTCTTGATTTTGACTGAATGACTGACTGCCCCTGAACCACTACTGGTACCTCCGGGGCTCGAGTGGGCGTAGTTCGGAGAGTAGTAGGCATCATAGCCCTGATAGTAAGGAGAATGAGTTTCCTTATTTAAAGGTGGCTGAGTTCTTGAAGAAGAGGATGAGGAGGAGGAGGAGGAGGAGGAAGAGGAAAATAATGCTTTCTTGGCACTTTCCTTAGCCATTTGGTCCGGAGATGATGTTTTGACTTTAGCCCCTTCTCCCTTCCCCTCTCCATCTTCTCCAGCATCAGAGATATCAGAATATGCTGGACTATTGGTTTTGACCGAGGAGCTGTCAGCCCCGTTCTGTGTCACCACATGCAAGGGTATTATAGGCGTGACCAAGCCAGTGCCTTCTAGCCTGCTGGCTGTGCCTATGGATGGGCTCGGTGCGTTGTCGGTAAAGCTGTAGATTTTGTCCGCTTCAGCTTTGATACTTGCCAAGCGACTCTCATGCGATTCTGAAGAACCATTTAAGAGGCCCTCGCCTTTGGGTGCAGGATCTGCAGCAGAATCTCGGAAAGGGCTTTTACCATCCTCGGGTTTACCTCCTTTCCCCAGTGGCTTGGGGCTCGCTGCCTCCTTGGCATCCTTCCTCTTCTTCTCCTTTTTCTTCTTCTCTTTTAATGGGGTGAGGGCTGGGTTCACTGTAGACGGCTCGCCCATGACAGTTGGCTTGGGTTGAATGGCTTTGAGTGGAGGGCTCTTGGACATTGCTTGGACCACAGTGGTGGCAAGGCTTGGTGCAGGCCCTGGGCCAGAAGCAGTAAAAGCAGCAGTGGGGAAACTGTATATCTGCGCTGGCATGGCAGGGACAATGGGCCTGGCTGATTTGGTTTTGAGAGGAAGCTTTTCTGATTTCGAGCTGCTCGATTTCTTGGCTTTATCCTTTTCCAAGGCCGATTTCTTTTCACTTGAATCATCTCCATCGTTGCCTGTATCATCACTTGGGCTGGCAACAGGGGGCCCTTCTTCTGAGCAGTCAATATTATACATCCCACCTGGCTCAGCATCAGCCTCTGGAGTGGCTTTCTTTTTACTGGAGCCCTTACCAGTACTGAGCTTGACAGCAGGGGAAGGGCTATGCGCCTCCATGCTGCCTTCCCTCCTCCCTTTTGGTGTGACCGAGCGAGCAGGGGACATGGAGCCCTTTGCCTGACAGAATGTGTGAGAGCTGGAGGAGCCATTGCAGCTGCTGGAATCCTGGCTCAGCAACGGGTGCTGGGCACAGTCCTCGCCATCAGAGTTCTTCTCCTCGCTGTCAATGTCCCCCTCAAGTTTACCATCGCTGTCTGTATGCGCGTGGGCCTGGTGGTACCGGAGGCCATTAATGTGCTTGTATTTCTTGTTGCAGTTAGGGTGTGGACAGTCGATGAGAACAGGGGATGGGCAGTTATGCTCAGGCGCCGGAGGCTCAGCTTTCAGCCCCATGACCGGAGTCGGAGTCGCTGTTCCGCGCGAGTTCGAGCGCATCCTTTTCCCTCCTTTTGAATCCTCGGAGCTCGAGGTCAAATCCAAATCTGGGGCAGGTTTATTTTTCCGTTTGCTTCCCGCTGAAGGACTTGCCTTGATGTCTTCAACTGTATTTGTTGGGGTGCGTCTGTCGGAGGAGTTCTGGCTGCCGCGACGCCCTTTGCTGCTTGCACATGCCCGGGTCTTGTTGACAACTTTGCTGTCTGGCACCGTGCTGGCCTCAATCACTGGAGTATTTGTGTTTGGGCGTGCTCGCTTTCCCCTCCCTCGATTGTTTCCTCTCATCTCGAGGTCACTCGTAGGCGATTCGCAAAACCTGGAGAAGGTAGATAAAAGTGGAGTGAGCAGAACAAAAGAGAGTGCTCTCTGGTTTCTCATTTAAATAATGTTAGGACCTGAGTTCATGAATAATAAAAGAGATCCAGTACCTGTGCGAACTATGACACCCAATCTGTACATGAGAAAACAAGGATATTAAAGCTTTCACAACAGATTCCAAGATACTCAGTACATGAAACACAGTGGAAGGGACTACACTTAGCATTGCAGTGAATGCAGATAGAGTGTGGATTGCAGTAGCCATTTCCATTGGTAAGTTAGCAATCTCAGCCATGGCTTCCTGAAACAATAAGTGAAGATTCACAGGCTGTCTCAAGGAAAACAAACAAAAACTTATCAGAGAAGAAGTTACCACTGGTTTTTGGATACTTCTAATGGCCTGCCTGTCGCAGTGAGGCTTGTGTCAGGCCGGGGCACTGTGAGATCAAGCGAGAAACAGATGCATTTAATTTCCTAAAAACTCTTCCTTTTTCATTGACGGTGATTCCTGATCTCCAATGTACTAACTGTGGCCAAGTCACCTCTTTCCACACCTTCCAATACGGTTCTGATACACCCACTAAGTAGGCAGGACTGACTCATGACCTTTCACCAGCTGATCATCTTCAGTTGCTGCAGGGGAACATCAGGCATGATGCTGTCCCACAGTGAACCAGGTGAGATTAGGAACACTTGGAATAAACAAGTACAGGTGCCAGCTCATGTCCAATCACTCTTTGCTGAGGGGTATTGGTGCTCTGTCCTTGTACCAACTAAAAACTCTTCAATGTTAAGATCATTTGCAAGTTAATATGTGAGACTAAGCTGTTCCAGTACAATACTGGCATATACCCGGCAATGTAGAAAATTACCCAGGAATGTCTTGTACCACAAAAAGCAGGACAAGTCCAATGCGACTTATCACCCCATCTGACTCTTTCATCAGTAAAGTGATGGAAGGGGTCATCAACAGTGCTATCAAGCGGCACTTGCTTAGCAATAACCTGCTCACTGACGCTCAGTTTGGGTCCCGCCTCATTATAGCTCCTGACCTTGTGACAGCCTTGGTTCAAACAGGGACAAAACAGCTGAACTCCAGAGGTGAGGTGAGAGTGACTGCCCTTGACATCAAAGCAGTATTGCATCAAGTATAGCATCAAGAAGCCCTAGCAAAATTGGGGTCAGTGGGAATCAGGGGGGAAACTCTCTGCTGGTTGGAATCATACCTAGCACAATGGAAAATGGTTGTGGTTGTTGGAGGTCAATCACCTCAGCTCCAGGACATCACTGCAGGTGTTCCTCAGGGTGGTGTCCTAGGCCCAACCATCTTCAGCTGCTTCATCAATGACCTTCCTTCCATCATAAGGTCAGAAGTGGGGATGTTCGCTGATGATTGCACAATGTTCAGCACCATTCGTGACTCCTCAGATACTGAAGCAAATGCAGCAAAACCTGGACACGATGAAAACCTGACAAGTGGCAAGTAACATTCACGCCACACAAGTGTCAGGCAATAACTATTGCCCCTTGACATTCAATGGCATTACCAATGCTGAATCCCCCACTATGGACATCCTAGGGGTTACCATTGACCAGGAACTGGACTAGCCATAGAAATACTGTGGCTCCAAGAGCAGGTCAGAGGCTAGGAATCCTGCAGTGAGTAACTCACCTCCTGACTCTCCAAAGCCTGTCCACTATCTACAAGGCACAAGTCAGGAGTGTGATGGAATACTCTCCACTTGCCTGGATGAGTGCAGCTCTAACATCACTAAAGAAGCTGGACACCATCCAGGTCAAAGCAGCCTGCTTGATTGGCACCCCATCCACAAACATTCACTTCCTCCACCACTGACGCACAGTGGCAGCAGTGTGTACCATCTACTAGATGCACTGCAGGAATTCACCAAGTCTCCTTAGACAGCACCTTCCAAACCCAGCAGACAGATGTGAACATCACCACCTGGATGTTGTCCTCCAAGCTACTCACCATCCTGACTTGGAAACATATCGCCGTTTCTTCACTGTCGCTGGGTCAAAATCCTGGAACTCCCTCCCTAACAGCACTGTGGGTGTACCTACACCATATGGACTGCAGCGGTTCAAGAAGGCAGCTCACCACCCCCTTCCCAAGGGCAACTAGGGATGAGCAATAAATGCTGGCCTAGCCAGCGATGCCCACATCCCATGAACGAATAAAAAAAAGTACACAAACTCAAAACAGAATTAAGGATTAAAAGTAGGTATTGAAAGAGACAACATCTTTTAGAATTCACTTTTTTCAAGCTCAGTTTGAGCAACGTGGGAAATGGTAACTCCAATCCCCAAGGTGCTTATTGACTATAAAGTCTAGTCCTCTTAATACAAAGTTTCTTATTTCAAGAATCTGATAATTCAAAAATGTTGGCACTAGTTTTGACTTTATAATATTTATGTTGCTTAGTGCAGATTACTGGATAACTCAAAAAAGTAAGCAGAGAAAACCTTTTGGAATTGATCAGGGGCAGTGTAATAGGTGTGAAAATACTGATCTATTGGGTGATGATGGGAGCACAGAAGAGACTGAAAATAAGCAAAGTTGCCAATACAAAATGTTCACTCACACTGTAGTATGGACCTCAGCAAAATGGAGGCAAACACTGCGACGGTTAAAGGAACAGTCAGATGGTATGCTGCGAAGACCACAGGTTCCTTCTAGATCTCTACGCTGAAATCATTTTCCTCACCACATCTTTTCTGTGATTTAGACCAGGTGTGTAATGGCACAGAATAACATAACTGACCCCTGCTGTGTACACTGGGGTGCAAAGTGTCACCCATGTATTTACTATTCTGATATTCCACGGCATCTACCACTCTGAAGGACAAGGGCAGCAGATGTATGGGAACACCTTCAAGTTCCCCTCAAAGCCACAGACCATCCTGACTTGGAACTATATCGGTGTTCCTTCACTGTCGCTGGGTCAAAATCAAACTCCCTTACTAACAGCACTGTGGGTCCTCCTACAACACGTGGACTGCAGTGATTCAAGGCGGTGGCTCACCACCAGCTTCTCAAGGGCAATTAGGTACGGGCAATAAGTGCTGGTCCATCCAGCAATGCCTACATCTCATGAACTAATATTAAAAAAATCCTTCCACTACATATCTCCTTTAACCCCACAGCTTTATCCCTCTGCTCACCTTGGTGGTGCCCAGTCATGCCTTGTGCAGTCCAAAAGAGTTCCAACATAAGTCTTGTTTCGCCAAGTCACATTCACCACCAGGACACCTGGTAAACAGAGAGGAGTGAGAGAGAGGGCAAATTAGGTCATCGGTTTAGAAAATTGCTTTATTGAAAAATCATCATGGCAGCATGTGCCAAATTATGCTGATAATACAAATACAAGTAATTATAATTCATAACATTGTTATAGACAATCATTAAAATAAAAATGAAGTATAAAATAACAAAAGGATTGTACAATTATGAACATTTCAGCATACAAATAATTACAATGGTTGCAAAATGCAATCCCCTTAATAAAAGTGAAAGGTCGACTGCATTCTGCAGTTTGTATTAAAGTCCATAGATCATATGTTGTCAGGTAGAGTTCATTAAATTCTCAATCATTTACATACTGTTCATGAGTTTTATAAAGTAGGGGATTGGGTTGTCTCGTAGGCTATTCATTCTATATCTTATCTTATTGTGTCTTTTCTCCTTAAAAATGAAAATGAAATATTCAGTAACTCTAAGCACCATATAACCTTTGGTTTAATTAAAAACCTACCCCAAGCTGTCTACTGCACCATGTTCTTAAGTAAGCCAAGTCTTCAGGGAATTAGAGGATTTACTAACAGGATGTGTCCTGCAGGAAGCTCAGATTTGTGGGCATGTGGCTTGTAATCTGGGTTCATTCTGCTGTGATCAAAATTAAGATGAACCAGGGAGTTGAATAATTTCAGTCCATTTCTGCACCACTTTGAATTTTTCAAGCAACACACAGGGGTCGAAAAAACACTTAGCCTGTACTCAAATTACATTTCTTTTAAAAAAATAGAACAAAAGGGATCTGGTAAACTTGTCCCCTTGCTCCAAGATCCTAAGAGAGGAAACTGATACATTAAAGCTTAACCTTCATTAAACATTCAAGCTATCAATGTAGGTACAGGTCAGCAAGGGTCAGGAGAGAGGCTGCAGTGCAACTCCCATCTTAATGAGGCTTCCCATTCCAGTCCTATTAGAAGTTTAGGTGCCTTAGGATGTTTTACTACCTTATGTGCAGGCAAACTACTATTAACTCTCCTCTTCTCCCCTCCCAGATACCCAGGGACTTAGTCTTGTTCCTTTCTGCAGCTTTTAAGGGCCTCTCTATGGCCCTGTTTGCCAGCACAGTCAATACTGATCCCTGTGTTAATGCTGACTTTAGCAGAGAAATAGGCGGTACGAACAATGGGATGAATTGGAGGCCTCAACTCCGGCGACTTGTCACAGCAGAACGTGGTTACACAGCTCATTGTCCCCATTTATCAAACACAAGTCGAAAATCATCCCAGTGAACCCAAAAAACGATTGACAACATCCTGAGGGAAAGGGTGGGCTCGCTGCCAGTCTGGGTAAACAAACAAAGCACCGGGCTGACCCAAGCACATCAAAGCCTCTGTTCCGTGCAGCCTCTTTGTCAAACTCTTTACATCCTCAAAAGAGACCAAGCCAAATTTCTATTTCTAAATGAAAAATACACAGAATTCAAGCCGTCCTAACCTAACTGTACAGGGTCAGCTGGAATGACATTAAACAGAACACAAATGGTGCCAGCCCTCAAAACAGCAAAGTCATATCCAATTTATTCCAAGCAAGCACTTGTAACATGGCAACTGCCCAGCTTAATCAAACAATGTCCAAAATATCTTTTAGTGTTAGTTACCCGGCTCCTGCAGAACAGGATATAGATAAGCTAATCAAACACATTGTGTACCTGGAGTGCCAGTATTCCAGAACTCAGTACAACGTACTCCGGAGCTTATAGAATCATATAGACAAGGCCATTCGGGACTATGTGCCTATGTCATTACAAACACTATGTGAATCCCAACATCAGGTGGCAGCTTCTCCACTCATTGTCAGCTTCTTTATATTATGAACAACATGGATATTAAAGATTTTCAGATTTCACAGTTTTCTGATAGTTCTGGAATCTGATCCTTGGGTGAATGCAGTGTTTGGGGGGGGTGTGCAGTGTTGCTCCATGTTAATAGGTAATGGATTTGCAGTATATTCTGCTTTGCTCAAGAGATGATTTATATTACAGTTGTAATTACCATGCCAGGCCAGACCAAGAACATCTTGTAAAAGACACTGTAGACCTGAAGGACGCCAACAGGAAATGCCAATGTCTCAGCCAGCAGCCACAATACTTCTAACTGGCCTGCAGGGGGAAGACCATACCTGGTAACAGCTGTACTTCAGGCTTTTCTTTCACACAGGACACTTTCCAATTTCTAACTCCCTTTACATACAGTCCAAAAGACCTCAGTCGAGACATCCCTGTCCAAGCCAGTGTCACTCAGGAGTTCTCTCCTCCCCTCCCCAAATATACACTCACCTGGTGCTCTGTCTGAGCTGCACTTGTAGCTTTTGAGAGGTTTTTGTGCTTTGTACAAAAAAAATGCTTAAATTTAGTCAATGGTGGAGAAAATGTTGCTGAATCAGCAGGATGTTGGGCTTTTGATATTTTCTATCCTGTTCCAAATTGTTTGCATCATGTTTGCAGAATCTCAAATTTTGCGCCTCTAAGTACCACTCAAATGGTTGACCGCCTAGACCAGATCAAACTTATTATCGATAAATAGCAAGGTTTTCTATCCTTGCTTTGGTTGTTCTTTTTATCTCACACAGAAAGTACGGAAGGACCCGTAACATACAGAAAAGGCCTGGGAGCACTTCTGCACCATATAGAATGGAGGGAGCATGTGCCATTGAATTGCTCCTGCCCACTTAGACCTTCAGAAACAGACTGCTGGCAACCAGAGTTTCCTAATCCCAAGGGTCTGATGCAAGTCTCTTCATGATCTCATCTCTTCCTATCTTTGTAACCTCCTCCAGCCCAAAAACCTTTCAACAAATCTCCCTTCCCCTGACTCTGGCCCCTTGTGCCTCCCCTAGAACCTTTACCCCAACATTGTCAAAGTGCCTTGGCTGGCCCCAAACTCTGCACTTCGCTTCCTAAACAGCTCCAACTTTCTCTCCTCTTATGGTTCCCCCCCCACCTCTTAAAACATGCCACTGGCCATGCTTTTGGTCACTGCTCCTAGTATCTCCTTCCTTGGCTCAGTGTCAAAACTTGTCTCATCTGGTTCCTGGGCTTTTTCTCACGTAAAAGCTATATAAATTCACGGTGCTGTTGTTGTCTTTTGTTGAGGGGGGGGGGGGGAGTGAGAACGGGGAACAATATTAGGAGGAAGTGGAGATAAATCCAATTTTTTCACTCCCTGCTCCCTAAATTGACCTAACCTTATCTGTTTAATCCTCAGCAGGTTATAGGCAACACCCAGTAGGCAAAAATGAATCTGCAGGCAACCTTCATGCTCTTTGCTGCCAACACTGGAGGAAGCAGTCCTCTGATCTGTCTGTGATGGTCAGTCACAGCTGGGATTTCAAGTTGTTCCTTTGATTCTGGGAATTTTCTCTTCAACATCTGCACTTCTTCAGGGTAGACTTTAATTAATTGGTACCATTTATGGTCAATTACATTATTAAATTGGCTGTTGATCTGGATTGGATCCAGATGAATTAACCTAGGGAAATCAGTGCTCTTACAAACTCAGAATCCAACCCAACAGACAGTTATTGTACCCCTGGGGGAGGGGGTGGATCTGACACTCTCCCTCTTTCCTCCAGCACACAGCAGGGCATAAATCGACCTTTAATCAGTTATTACTTGGCAACAAAAAACACATCAACATATCCAACACTGATGGGAATGAGACAAACACAAGAACACATCATGACAAAAATAGCTGGTTCACTTGTGACAGTGGTTTTGAACTAAGGACACTAGACTGAAGAACAGTTAGAAGAATAATAAGGAAAGATTGAATAGAGGTGCTTGAAATTATCAGAGAGTTTGGTTGGGTAGATAAAGTACAGTTGTTTCTTTTGGCAGGAAGATCACCGGAGGATACAGATCGAAGATAATTCACCAAAAAGCCAGAGTGGAAATGAGGATTTGTTTTTTAAACACAGCGAGTTATGATGACCTAGATTGCAGTGTTGGAAGAAGATTCAACCATAACTTACAAAAGAGAATTGGATATGTACTTAGAGGAAAAAAGTCCAGGGCTATGGGGGAAAGAGCAGGAGAGAGACACTAATTAGATCACTCTTTGTATAGATACAGCTCCTGGGGCGAAAGGGATCAAAGGATCTGGGGAGAAAGCAGGCTATTGAGTTGGATGATCAGCCATGATCATAATGAATGGCGGAGCAGGCTCGAAGGGCCGAATGGCCTACTCCTGCTCCTAGTTTCTATGTTTCAAAAGAGCTGGCACAGGCACGATAGGCCGATCGCATATGATGTAATAAACCTCCTGTCATTAGGTTTTCCCCCTTTCCACTGCATTTTAGAGGGATCACTTCATCAGAACATTGGGTCTTCTGCAAGCTACACCCATCTATTGCTCTTCAGGAGTGCTGGCACCGAGTGCATGACAACAGAAAATTCCAGTGTCAACCACAGGCATGCAGGAGACAGCATTGCACTGCTGAAAGAACAGGTAGAACAGAGTACGTGGCCAACTCTTAATACATTGTCAAATGGCACAGGATTTAAGAGTTGGGAAAAAATCATGTTACAGCAAACGCCTGTGAATGAATGCACAACCGGTCAGAGCAACGAAGGTTAGGAGGCTGGGGAACATTCAGAGATCATAAGAAATGTCCAATGGCATGGATGTATTGATTTTGATTCCTCAGAAATCAATGACATCAATTATCTTGAGGCAGAGTTAACCTCAAATAAAAACAGGACGTGCTGGCAAAACTCAGCAGGTCTGGCAGCATCTGTGGAGAAAGAAACAGAGATAACCTTTTGAGTCCATATGAATTCTTCAGAGTTAACCTGACACTGGCTTCACTGTAAAGACTGATTTAAAAGTGCATGCCCAAATTTCCCCACAGTGCAAGACATGTGTAACACTGCGTGGCTTAATGGGTATTTGGTAAGTTATGAGGCATTCTGAATGCACATTTTTATGTGAAAGGAATTTCTCCCTGGTCTCCAGCAATATTATTCCAGCTGGAACAATGATCTGCATGAGCTCACCCTGGGCCTTTCTTTGAAGAGCCCTCTCCACACTCTCAAACAGACTAGATGTGGTACGATGGCCTCACATAATAACCCTGCTGGCCCACACACTTTGTAGTCAGCACTGCCATTCAGCACGAGCCCCCAGTATGCTTCACTTCATTTAACACAACAGCACAGGTCGCAGATGTTCCAACAATTGCGAGTCAGTGTGCTGCCTACACAGAATGCACAACAAACAAACAGGCCTTTCAGCATAGCAGTAATTATGCTCCACGTGAGCCTCCTCCCACACTATTTACTTCATTTCACCTCATATCCATCCATTCCTTTCACCGTCATGCACTTATCTAGCTTCCCCTTAAATGCATCTATGCTATTCACCTCAACCCTACCAAGTGGTAGTGGGTTCCACATACTCCGCACTCTCAGGACGAAGAGGTTTGTCCTGAATTCCTTTTTTGATTTATTGAAGGTTATCTTAGATTTATGGCTTTTAGTTTTGGACAGCAAACGAATGGAAACATTATCTCCACACTTGCCCTATGAAATCCTGTTATAATTTTAAAGTCCTCTATCAGGTCACCCCTCAGTCTTTGCTTTTCTAGAGAAACAGTGTCAATCTGTTCAATCTTTATTGATAGAGATAAAAAAAACCACAGTTCTAGTATTATTCTCTTAAATAATGTTTGCAGTTTCTCTGGTGCTTCTAGGTCCTTTTTGCAACATGGAGACCAGAACTTATGCAAGTATAACATAACTTCTCTGCTTTTCAATTTTATCCCACTTCAAATGAGCCACAGTGCTTTGCTTGAACTTTCTTCTGGCTTTGCTAATCCACATGGCTACTTTTAGTGAGTTATGTATCGATATCCCAAGACTCCCTTGTGTTTAGACCTATTTTCTGTGGACTCCCTATTTCTCCCCACCAAAATCTCACGCTTCTCTATTTTGAAATATTGCCATTGATATGCCGGTTCTGCAATTTTGTCTAGTTGTCCTCAGTATTAACTACATTCCCCAGTTTGGTGACATTGGAAAATTTTGATATTGTAATTCTGATTCCAGAGTCCACATTGTTTATATAAACAGTGAACCATAGCGGTTCCACTACCCATTCTTGTGGAACATGACTTCACGCCATCTGCCAGTTTGAGTAGCTACCTTTAGCCCTCTAGTCTCTGTCGATACTTGTATCAGTGTTGTGTATATCTGTGTTAAAGCGACTGAGCATAAGAAATACACGTATACACACACCCACTCTGTAACCCAATCCACACTGAGGTAGTGTGTCTCTAATCGGAATGGAATGTTAGCAAGCAATCTGCACAACAAATTCACTTTTCATTAGGAATGAGAACTATCAGAGTTTCCTGAAACCCGACCTCCCCTCAGCATTTACACAGGCGGGCTTGGCTGGCTGCCAGAGGTCACACTGGAGTAGTTTACCAGCAGATGAGTGTTTGAACAGAACAAGCAATTAAAAGGCAGATTACTTCCCTTCCCTCCAGATAGGTCTCCGTTTCCTCATCTGTGCACTGTTCTACAGACTAGCGCCTCTCCATATAACGGCCTACAATTTCCTGGAACCCTGTGGTGGAATTATGGTGCAAAAGTGAACTTGCCATGATTTTTTCCATGGGGCAAATTTGCAAATTTTGCAACTGATTCATGCTGGTTTTACACTGAACTATCAAAATTCAAGGATTTCCTTAATTGTTTGTGTTTACAAGACACATCCAAAATCTGCCATTTATTTTTTTTGCCTCCCATGCAAAATAACTACTCACTCAAGTTTCTTGTATTTACACCAGCAATGCACTGCCTTAGCGCTGTGCCCAAAGATTCAGGCACAGTACATCCCAAAGTCACCTAAGTCAGTGTGACTGAAATTTGTGAAGTTTGATAGTAATTTTCTTTGGGATTCTTTTAGAATGTTTCTTATTGACATCAACACCATACTTAATCAAAGTCAAACTCCTGTACTGCATGAGACCTGGGCTGTGCATCAGCGACACATAACAGTGCATGGGATTTAGAGAAATCCCATCAGCAATTCCTCTGCCACATCCTCCAGATTCAGTGGGTCAAAGACACGGTATCCTTCTTGAAGCCACAAACACTCAGGCAAAAGTCCTGAAAAATCAACGACTATGGACTGGACACCATGCCCAGATGACTGAAAGGCATCTCCCCCACGAGGTCCCGTTTTACCAACTCTCCAATGGCCAACATTTCGGGGAGGATAAAGAAATTGCTTCAAGGACACTCTGAAGCTCGCCTTGAAGCCTGGCAGCATTGACATTAATGACTGAGAGGAGCTTTCTACCAATTGTTCAAAATAGTGACAACTTGTCCATCAAGTTGCGTCATGCTTTGAGTTCAAACACCTTAATGATGAGGCAGAGGAGGCAAGAAAAAGGTTCAAATCCTGTACTCCGGATCCGACCATCTCGTGGGACATCCTGCCCCATCTGCAGGTCCAGAACCGGCCTGTCACATGAAGACCATGGCAGAAGCTCGCGACTCTGAGGAGGTGTCATCCTTGAATAGAGGGACAGCCAATGATGGCTTAATCAAAGTGTTGTTGGTTTCAGGGCACGCAAGATTTATCTGGCACCCTTCTCCCCGCCCGCCCACACCTCCCTAAGGGTTAAGCATTCGGAATACAAAATCCTGTTCCGCACAACAAAAGAGGAAATAGAGTAGTAGAGGTAAGAGGCTCAGAGTGAGGTACCATGGCAGCAGCCAGCAACCCACTTGCTATCAGCTCAATGGAGAATGCTGAAGTTGCCCTCATTTTCTGCCTGTCCTTCTGTTCTAGTGAAGGCAAATGAGCTCTGCCAGAAATTTAAGTTCAGGTTTCCAGCATCTGCAGTAGAGTAAGTTTCCTTCAGCAAGACTGGCTCAAACTGGTAATTTTGGCATTAGATCACTCTAGGAAATTCCTGACCAAAATTCCCCTTCTATGTATATTCCTGTGAAAATATTGCAATATGCTGTTTCAAACTACCCCTTTTCTGACATGCTGTTTTGTAATTCATGATCAAAAACTGCCAGTAATTTTTCCCACCAGTTTCACCACCACCCTCTCATTCCATCCTGCTTTACGACAGTAAAGAATCCTTTTCCATGGGCCCCCTGTATCTCCACTCAGTAGCCATTCTTTATGTGCAAGCAAGTATCAGATCAGCCAATTGCAGCAAGCTCACAGCCAAGGCTGCCTGGGTATTCATCTGACGACAAGGGCCACTTAATGACAATGGGGAGCAGGAACATTGGTCAACATTCCCTCTCTAACCGAGGGCCTCTGAGGCTTGTCATTCTTCCCTGAAGCCATCTTGGCTGGGATAAGCAGACTAAGCACACACTGAACTGAACTCAGCCATTCTGCGGGGCTGGGGGGGGCAGGGTAAACCTTACAAATATATATATTTTTAAGAAGATATAGAGAAAAATAGACAATTATGTGCATTCTGATGAAAGGTCATTGACCTGAAATGTTAGCTCTGTTTTTTCTCTCTCCACAGATGCTGCCTGACCTGAGTACTTTGATATTTCCTATTTTTACTTCAGGTTTCCAGCATCTGCAGCGAAGCAAGCTTTTGTATTGTTGCAGCCAATTATATCATTGTCATAAATAGCACCTAAATCTCACACATATTAATTACCAATGTATTCAATTTGAAAGCTTTGACATAGCAAATTCAATGTAAAATCTGGCTAACAATTCACTTAGAATGCACTTAGCAATGGGCAGGATACACTCTCAGATCCAGGCTGCGCTTGCTCTGGTTAATAAAGCTTCAACATGTTACACAGCAGTACCAATTTTAAAAGTGCTAAGATAGATTTTTCAAACACAGTGCTGATGATTCATGTAACCCTTCCCGAACTGTAAGGCTGCTCTCATTCAGCTTTGAGATGCGCTCATTAACAGGGTCTCTTGGTATATTTTGTGGTTCTTTTTTCTTGCAACACAAGGATATTAGCCAGCCCCAGAGACTGACAGTTAATAGTGTTTGGTAATAATGGGTCATAGCAGACAAGAGTGAAGTTGAGTTCACACATTGTCTGGATTCTGAAAGTAGGGTGGTTCCCAGATTAAATCTACGATGTTGACGTGCCTGGCACAGGCATAATGGGCCAAATGACCTCCTTCTGTGCTGCAAAATTCTTCGACATGGTCAAATAGAAGCCTTTTCAACTGAGGGCCTCAGCCATGCCCACACATCTAGTCCCCTAACAGCTAGATCCACAGCACAAACAACTCCATTTCCCCTACACCAATACCATTAAATAAACACATCCAGCATCTCTTCCAGAAACGTGTTGAGGGAGAAAGGCAGCCTTCAGGTAGAGACCATCAGCAGAGAGAAGATTCTATCTTAAGAGTTTCAGGGTGAGTTGGAAGTAGTCAGCATCAAGGTTTAAACACCCCTCCAGTATGAATACTACATGCACACATCAATGTCCACAGACAGCACACAGACAGGTCACTACACAGATTCACACAGACTGGACACACAGCACAATTCCATTTGCAAACAATGCATTTCATAAATTATCAGTAAAACTTGAAATTACTTTACATATATTGTTCATAGAGCTCAATGACCAAATCCAACAAGAGAGAATCTAACCATCGGCCCTTGGCATTCAATGGCATTACCATTGCTGAATCCCCATTATCAGCCCCCTGGGGGTTACCATTGACCAGAAACTGAACTGGACTAGCCATATAAATACTGTGGCTACAAGAGCAGGTCAAAGACTAGGAATCCTGCAGCAAGCAACTCACCTCCTGACTTCCCAAAGCCTATCCACCATTTACAAAGCGAAAGTCAGGAATGTGTTGGAACACTCTCATTACTTGGATGAGTGAGACGCCAACAGCACTTAAGAAGTTCCACACCATCCTAGACAAAGCAGCCCACTTGATTGGCACCCCATCCACCACAGTAAACGTTCAGTCCCTCCACCAGCAATGCACAGTGCGTATTAAATATAAGATGCACCGCATCAACTCATTAAGCCTCCTGCGATGACACCTAGCAAACCCGTGACCTCCACCACCTTGAAGGGCAAGGACAGCAGATACATGGGAACACCACCACCTGCAAGTTCTGCTCCAAGTCACACACCATTCTCACTTGGAACCTAACAGCAGTGTGGGTGTCACTCAAAGAGCTGTGAATCTCTGGAATTCTCTACCTGAGGGGGTTGTGGATGCTCCATCATTGAATATATTTAAGGCTGAGATAGACATATTTTTGGTCTCTCGGGGAATCAAGGGATATAGGGAGCAGATGGGAAAGTGGAGTTGAAGGCCAAGATCAACCATGATTGTATTGAATGACAGAGCAAACTTGAAGGGCCATATGGTCTACTCTCATTTCTTGTGTTATGTACCTACACCACACGGATTGCAGTGGTTCAAGACAGCTGCTCACCACCACCTTTTTAAGGGCAATTAGGGATGAGCAACAAATACTGGCCTAGCCAGTGACACCCAAATCCTGTGAAAGAATATTTTTAAAAAATGACTATTTACAGTGTGTACCTGGTCCTGGTTACCCATTTACACCTTCTGTACAGATAGGCATCCAATTCTTTGCAAATAGAAATATACTTGTAATGTGTACAAAGCTGTGACTCCATTAACACAAACAATGCACAGTGCTTGATTTTCATATCTATGTATTTTACAAATAGCATGCATAGACATTCATATACAGAAATTTTATTCACTCAGTTGCACACAGACTGTATACAGACGGTATAGAGCTTGATAACATTACACACCTATATGGAACTGCGTATTCATTTACAAACCAGATAGCCAGTTAAATGGACTCTGGAAATGTTCAATTACTATGTACAGCAATCAGTTTTACACACTGCACATGAATTTCAATACATATTAGGTCATACTGCAGTTATTTATTTATATATACTGCACAAAGCTTGACACCTGTTTATAGATACCATAAATGCAACTCATTTATGCTACTCAAGACACTGCACAATATAACTCCTAGCACAGATGTCAATAGATAGTCCAAGTGCATGGCACATGAACTATTGGAAAATTATTCATTACCCCACGCAGTTATCTATGTAAAGCATATGGAGCGTACAGGGGAAAGGAGTTATTGTCTATTCATACACAAACCATCTTTTGGATGAGATGATACATGAAACTCCTTTGAAGTTAGTGTAAAAGATCCCTTGGCACCATTCTGAAGACGAGCAGATAATTTTCTCAGTGTCCTGGCCAACACTGAACACTGACATACTAAAACACATCAAGTGGCCATTCACTTCATTGCTGTTATTTGGACTTTGCTGTGCCCAAATTAACTGCCAATGCCTATTTACAATGGCTACAATTCCAAACATCTTTGGCTGAACAGTGCTTTGGAATAGCCTGAGGATGTGAAAGATATTAAATCTTTATGTCCAATGGAATATTTTATTCTTTTATAACATTAGATTTAGTGTCTGAGATTAAGCTGTGTGATCCTCAAATCTGTTACCTTCAGTTACAGAAGTCTCACCGGTTCTCAGGGCCAAGCCACTTACACAGCATAAGGCATCCCATACCCGACTGGTCAAATGCACACCAGACCCCAACAATGTGGTCAATGCTTACCTGCCCTCTGCAATGGCTCAGCAAGCCATTCAGTTGTGTTCAAGAAGGCAGCTCACCACCACCTTCTCAAGGGCAATTAGAAATGGATGATAAATGCTGGCCTTGCCAATGAGGCCCACATCCCATGAATGAATTAAAAAAAAAACTTGAATGAGGCATAGTGAAATCAAACATCATGCTTAAATTTTACTTCACTTGTTCAAATACAACAAAGCTATAATAGCAACATGTACTGTGCTTTTGTTAGCCAGAACTCCAAATGCCCACATTCATCCTTACTCACTGAGGGGCACACAGCACTGAACAACGCCTCCAGACTTTGCTTATTAGGTGAAGAAAATGATGGATAAAGTCGTAAAGTCTCTGGGCAGAAATATCACTGTGGCCTGATTAAAAAGCTGTTTATATGTTTCAACTCCCTTCAGATTGATTCACCAGAGTTATAAGGAGCACGCAACAGGAACACAGCCCATACCAACATATCTGCCAGCAAGACTGACAGCCCAGTAAGATCCTGAGCAGTGGCCAGCTAGGCACAGCTTGGGGATAGCCATAAAAATAGATAATTCCATAAGGCTGACCCAAATGGGATTAAAAACAACAAATGCTAACTTGTAGCTGCACCATGAATACCACCTTAAATGACATCTTGTGTCAGCTGTGACTCAGTTGGTAGCACTCTCATCTCTGACTCACAAGGTTCCAGGTTCAAGTCTCACTCCAGGATCTAAGCACAAAAATCTAAGCTGAGACTCCAGTGCAGTGCTCAGGAAGTGCTGTGCTATCAAAGATGCCAGTTTCCAAATAAGATATTAAATCATCTTTCAGGTGGATGCAAAATATCCCATGGCCCTATTCTGAGGTGCAGGGGAGTCATTCAGACTTATATTTATTCTTCGATCAACATAAGGACAGATTACCTGGTCAACGTCACATTGCTGTTGTGGGAGACTGTTGTGCTCATTTACAACTCAAAAACAAAAATAAAAATACCTGGAAAAACTCAGCAGGTCTGACAGCATCTGTGGAGAGGAACATAGTTAACGTTTCGAGTCCATATGACTCTTCAACAGAACTAAGGAAAAATAGAAGAGAGGTGAAATATAAGCTGCTTTGGGGGGGGCAGTGGGACAAGTAGAGCTGGATAGATGGAGGTTGCCAAAAGATGTCATAGACAAAAGGACAAAGAGGTGTTAACGGTGGTGATATTAGTTAAGAAATGTGCTAATAGGTGACATTAAGGGTAGAAAGCAGGATGAGCAAGGTACAGATAGCCCTAGTGGGGGTGGGGTGGGGGAGGGAAGGGATCAAAATAGGCTAAAAGGTAGAGATAAAACAATGGATGGAAGTACATTTAAAATAATGGAAATAGGTGGGAAAAGAAAAATCTATATAAATTGTTTGGAAAAAAGGGGGATCAGAAAGGGGGTGGGGATGGAGGATAGAGTTCATGATCTAAAGTTGTTGAACTCAATATTCAGTTCAGAAGGCTGTAAAGTGCCTAGTCGGAAGATAAGGTGCTGTTTGCCACATTTCCTACATTACAACAGTGACTAAACTTCAAAAGTAAAGTACTTCACTGGCTGTGAAGTGCTTTAAGACATCCAGCAGTCACAAAAAGCACTATAGAAATGCAAGTCTTTCTTTCTTTATGAGTGAATTTAGTGCAGCGAGACAATGGCAGGACCTGATTAGAATCAGTAAATAACTGCTTTGTTCACACCAGGGCTGTACTACAGTAAAGTTAAAAATCAACTAATTTATAAAACCTGGGCTGTTCACAGTTTTTACGGATACTTCACTTCTAATACATTCCAATATCCTGATACAAGGTATTTTTCTTTGAATTATCTTCTCATGTATGAAGATAAAGCAAAACAGAGCCAAAAACAAACAAAAACACTGTGATTGCGGTGCTACTAAAAAGTTTGGGTGTTTCGCTAGCAATTATTTACAGGTAACTTATAAGAATTGCTTTATTTCATGATACCAGGTCCATTAAGTAAACAAAACTATAGAAAAAAAGGAAATATGGAAATGGAAAAATGGATTCTCCCTGCTTGGTTAAGTCAGCTCAGCCACCGAGCTACAGAGGAATAATGATCAGCAGGATTTCACGTTCAATCCCCAGTTGTCCTAACTGATCTTAGTTGCAGCAATGGTTGGGCACTACAATGGGCCTGGGTTGGAAAAGGACATCAGTCAGGGTCCACCTTGTGAATGCTAACCAGCACCCCCTGCTGGAAGCACTCCTGCATGGTCACTGGGGGAGATTGGATTGGGTTTGGCCAAGGTACTTCCCTTTTCAACAAAAAAAATCTGCCAAGGTGCTTTGCTGAGAATTGTACATGAACGCTGGCCACTTGGGGCCATGATGCCTGATGGCAGCCACATAGTTAGTTACACATCACATAGAACATACGCAACAGAAACAAGCCATTTGGCCCAACCGCTCCATGTTGGTGTTAATGCTCCATTCAAGCCTCCTCACATCTTTCCTCATTTAAACCTGTCATCGTAACCCTCTATTCCTTTCTCCCTCGTGCTTGACTAGCTTCCCCTTAAATACATCTATACTGTTTGCTTTAACCACTCCTTGTTTTCGGTAGTGAGTTTCAAGTTCTCACCACTCTCTGGGTAAAGAAGTTTCTTCTGAATTCCCTCTTGGATTTCTTGGTGACTACCTTATATTGATGGCTTCCAGTTACATTCTTCTCCACAAGAGAAGCATTTTCTCTGTATCCACTCTAACAAAGTCTTACATAATTTTAAAGACCTCTTTTAGGTCACCTCAGCCTTTTTGCAAGAGAAAACGGGACCCAGCCTATTAATCCTTTGCTGATAAATATCTACAAATTTCTGGTATCATCCTTGTAAATCTTCTCCATACCCTCTCCAGTGCCTTTTATGGCAACCAGAACTGCACGCAGTATTCTAGATGTGTTGTAACCAAGGCCAGACACAAGTTTAATATAAAACTCTACTTTTCAATTCTATCCCTCTTGAAAAAAAGCCTTGTGCTTGATTTGCTTTTTTTACAGCCTTGCTAACCTGTGGCGCAACCTTTAGTGACTGGTGTACTTGTACGCCAAGATCCTTTTGTTCCTCGACCCCACCTAGACTTGTACCATCCAAGTAATAAGTGACCTCCCTATTCTTCCTACCAAAATGTACTAGCTCACAGTTATCAGTGTTCAACTTCATTTGCCTTTTCTGCAAGTTACTGCCAAGTCTGCAAGGGGAATGCATTTAACAGCAATGGAAGCCGTCTGTTCATAGCATATGGGGAGAGCAAAACCAAAAGGCCTCAGTGTTAGCTTTTCAAAAGGGTAATTGATCGAGCTTCAGAGAGTCATTCCCTTACCAGAGGCTTGTGAAGGTACAGGAGCACCTCAGGGATCCCAGAAAGAGAAGAAAATAACACACAGCGATAAAGGCCAATGTGGGGGGAGGGATGAGAGGAGTAAAATTAAAGACTGGGAGCAAACAAATTATGTATCTAGGCTATAAATCATAAACTCCTTACAGTTTAGGGAAAGAATGCAAATCGCTAATGAGAGCACAACAAGCCGATAAATCAACTGGAATGACATTCCCTAGATTCCAGACGAACACCTTTTTTTGTTCAACTCTCCCACAGAACACAGTTTTGAAGCTCAAATGACCCGAGACATTGGCAAGAACCGCCCAGCAGCTCCAGTAATCGGATTCATGTCTGAACGAATGGGGAGAATAAAGGGTGGAATGTGAGGGCGCGATCTGCCTTGGGGCTCCTTCCACACAAAGCATCGCCTGTGCAAAGATGGGAACCCAGCCACGATCCGCTCAGCTTAGAACAAAACTCTGCTCCGACAGGCTGTGTTTGCACAGCGTGGGCCCAGCTCACTTGTCCTCTTTGCTCATAAATGTTTCATTAGGACCGTCGCTTGGAATGAACTCATTTCCTTTGCACAGAAGTGGTGAGCCTTTGTGACAACACCATCAGTAGCAGCTTAGCAAGGCACAGCACAGCCTGTCTCAGAGTGGGGTCTATCCGATATTTCCCTGACACAAGCAAAATGGAGTCACATGGCAGGTCTTCAACTTGCAGCTTCATTACAACTACCAGAATTTACGACATAGCAGAGCCTTTGATCCCGTGTTATGGCCAACACAAGCAAACCAGCAACAAACAGGTGGTATGGGAACACATGCCAATAATATGCCATTTTCTGTTTCAGGCAGCTGGCATCAAAGACAGGCTCTGTTGTCAACACTGGCTATTGGGGGGGGGGGGGGGGGGGGGGGGGGCGTTCTGGTTTCTGACGCTTAAAGTGCAACCTGACCACTCTGCCTCTGGGGCTGCATTTTGCTCCAGTGCAAATTCCAAGAGTGATGATATCGCTCAATTTAAATGAGTCTTTGCAATCCAAAAGATTTGATAAACAGCAGTGTATTTAGTTAGTTCACTTAAAGGTCAACATTTCAAAGGGGCTGCATCCACCAATTGCCAAACAGTACACATTGGGGGAAAAAAAGAACTTCCATTTATAATACACTTTCCAAGGCCTCAGGACATCCTATTGCATTTTACAGCCAATTTTGAGGTGCTGCTGTTGTTCTAATGTAGGGAACACATCACATTTTCTGTCCCCAATCACTATTGCACTGCTAGAGAGGACAAAGACTTCCTAATAAGAACAGAAGACAACAGGTGAGTCCCAGATACAATCTTGTTTGTTGTAACAGATACTCACAGCTGCCAGGACATAGGTGCGGCAGCTTCCGCTGTAAACACATAGTATCGGTTACAAGAACCCAGGCGTTGTCATATTTGCTGTAATCCACAGAGCATAAACCTAGAACTGCACGCAGTAACAGTGTAGGATGGAGATGACTGGGTAATTCCCCTGTCAATCACGCCTGGAGACCACACTGCTCTAAATGACTGAGATTGATGTTGTGTTGTGTAACTATCCTCCACTCACTGAATTTTGCTGGAGAAATAATCCTGCTGCACTTTGGAGAACATTTGCTGTAGCTTCTGTCGTGAGTTCAGCAAATTAAGAGTACAAGTCCCACTCCACCTCCAAGCCACTGACTGGCACAGTGGTGCCAATGTTTACTCTCTTTTTATAAGTATCCATCATTTGCACTTCAGTTTCCATTTACAAAAATATTTCCAAATGAAAATGAGTTCTGATGACAAGATAAAGATCATGAAGACATATCCAGTTTAAAATAAAACAGGATTAAAGAGAAAGCTTTACCTCAGGACCCCTGTGAGATATCAACAGAATTATCAATTGGCCTTTTTCTGGTTTTGGTGATATTTTGCCCATTTTTCTTTTACACTCAACAGCTGGTGTCACTGGACAACTGCTCTTTAGAAGGGTACTAAGGCCAAACATACAAAGGAACTGTATTAATGCTGTTCTACTGCATTCGCTGCTCCCAATGCGGTCTCCTCTACATTGGAGAGACCAAATGCAGACTGGGTGACTGCTCTGCAGAACACCTTCGGTCTGTCCACAAGCATGACACAGACCTCCCTGTCGCTTGCCATTTTAACACTCCACCCTGATCTCATGCCCACATGTCCGTCCTTGGCCTGCTGCAATGTTCCAGTGAAGCTCAACGCAAACTGGAGGAACAGAACCTCATCTTCCAACTAGGCACTCGACAGCCTTCTGGACTTAATATTGAGTTCAACAATTTCAGATCATGAACTCTCTCCTCCATCCCCACTCCCTTTCCGATCCTCCCTTTTCCAATAATTTATCATTTTTTTACAACTATTTTTTCTCTTCCCTCCTATTTTTACATTTATTTTGATCTATTGTTTCATCTCCACCTTTTAGCCCATTTTGATCCCTTCCCCCCACCCGCCATCGGCCACTAGCTTGCTTCCCTTAATGTCCCCATTAGCACATCCTTTAGATAATATCACACCCCTTTGTCCTTTTGTCTATGACATCTTTGGCAGTCTCTTCTTGGCCTCCACCTATCACTGTCCCCCTATCAAGCTCTCCTGTCCCACCCCCTTCTACCAGCTTATATTTCATCTCATTTCTATATGTCTTAGTTCTGATGAAGGGTCATACGGACTCAAAACGTCAACTGTATCCCTCTCCGCAGATGCTGTCAGACCTGCTGAGTTTTTCCAGGTATTTTTGTTTTTGTTCTAGATTTACAGCATCCACAGTATTTTGCTTTTATATTGTATTAATGCTGTTACCTGGTTAGGGATCAGGAACTTCTGTTGTAAAGTGGGTAAAATTTGAAATCCCAGTTACTTATTAAGAGAATAAAGCCATAAGATTCCATGGTTTTAAACAAACGGAAGAGTTTCTATTATACATGAGTCAACAAAGCAAACAGTCAATACAGTAAGTCCTCTGTTTTTAATTCACCCGGCTTAAAGCCATTTCGGTTTAACGCCTTTCATTCCTTAGGGCCCGTTTTTCTGATTTACGTCACCATTTTCACTTTTATGTTCTCTGCCCTCTGGCCCCAACCCCTCCCACCATGCACTGCACTCTAGCTGCTGCTGCCATTTTCTGAGGCCCAAGATTGGAGAGCAGGAGCGCAGGGCAGGGAACTCGATCCCCTCCCCCATACTCCCCCCACCAAATGAGGTTCCATCTGCAGCTCCCCGGCCCAATCAGCAGTCTCAGACAGGGACTTGGCCCCTGCAGACTGTAACAGACAGGTCCAGGCTCCTGAGTGAGAGAGAAAGACAAAGTGAGAAAGGAGAGGGAGGGAGAAAAAGAGAGAAAGAAAGAGAAAGAGAGAGAGAAGTTGAGCTGAGTTTCAGGAGTGCTGCGGGTGAGACATAGAAACTGCTACTCAGGGCTTGTTTGGGTCATTTTGTTACCTAAATTTGAATTCATACAGTATTTCTGTCTTATTCAGTGATTTAATTTATTTTGCAAGTTATTCCAGCTTGGAATGTATGGTGCTGCACATGTATGGTACACTATTTCAACCTGTACATTGTTTTTTCCAGGTAAGGAATATCTGAAGGAACCCAACTTTGGCTTTAGCATCGATTCCTACAGGAACCCATGATTCACTTAAAGTTGTGATTTCCAGGAACGCAACCCCAACTTTAAGTGAGGACTTACTGTACTAATTATCTTATACTACAACATGAATCAACAGGCAAACTGTGGTCGAATACAAACTACATATCAAATGGCAGGCACAACCAAGACAGATCCCATAAATTTCCTCAGCAGCCAACCCAGATGTCAGTGATAACTGTGAGTGACAAAAATCATTTGAAATCTGTCTTCCTCCTGAGAGATTTCAGCTCCTCTCCTTCGAGGATTTAGCCTCTGATTTCACTTCAACAGCAGTTCCAGCCCAGCCTGGAGGCCCTCTTGCTTCTCCTGCCTGTAATGAGTTGTCAGGCAACAGAACTCAAACTGAGAATGTCCCAACAATGACTCACCTCCCAGCTATTTAATCTCTTCTCCCAAGACTGCATCCTACTGGGTTGCCTAGGTGGTACCCCAGTGTTTAATCACCAGCATGATACAAGCTCCATAGCTGTACTGAGCAGACAACCACTGCTCACGGGCTTTTTTTTTGCCCCAACTCCCAGTTTCATGGAGCAGACAACCATTTCCGCTTCACTGAGTTGACCAGTGCTCCTCACTGGCTCCCTCCCGTGCCCTGGGACTGAGCTGATACTTACCCTTCAATCTTGCGTTCCCTCTGTTTCTCTAGAGGCTCACTGTTAACTTTCTTTTTGCCTGGACTATCTGTTCACATGGGATAGTTCTTGCCCCCAAAAACCCGGTCACCTGACAAACCTTTCGCACCATCTCCCCTGGTCCCATGGTCAGGTGTTCACACCATTTTTGAGCATGGGCAACCTGTCACCCTGCCCTGCCCCTTTCTACACTTGCATTAGAGTCCCAGACATGCTAGAAGTTATAGTCCTCTGCCTCAAAACATACAAAGTGTGTTTAAAAAATGCTAAATCTTTCACAATGTATATGGCAGCACTGACATTATTACTGTGACATTCCAACTTCGTGATCAGTGAACATAGGATTGGAAAGAGGCCACTTAGCCCTTCAAATCCATTCTACCATTCAATTAGATCATGGTTGATCTGTGCCTCAAATCCATTTACCTAACTATGCTCCATCTTCCTTAATACTTTTACAAAACAAAAAATCTATCCATCTCGGTTTCAAATTTTTTAATTGACTTCTACTCTCAGCAGCTTTCCTCTTGAACAGATCTTCGGCAGGCTGGTGCCACTACCCCTACATCAATGGCGCTCTCTGTTCAAATAGCCTTGATAATCAAAAAATCTTGAATCTAGTTTGTATCTGAATGTGTCGAAAAATTGTACATCGCACTGCAAAGTGTCACGTGGGCCAAGTGTACCGCACAATTGAATCTGATTGGCTCAAGAACCTATCAATTTAACCATTCTGATTCACTCAAATTAGACAGAAACAGCTACCAATCACAAACAAGAAACGCACACAAAACCAAAAAAGTTGATCATTTTCCAACCCAACTGCTTTGGGCAGCCATGTTGTTTCTTCAGCCAACTACCTTCACTTAAAAATACAACTTATAATACAATAAACCTCAAAAATTAAATAATTTACAAAAAATTATTTATATTGAAATGCAAAGTTGCCCAAGTCCAGTTGGAACTTCATCCAACGAATTTAACCTTCTCAGGGGCCTGGGCTTTGAGTTTTGTCTTCCCGAAACAGTGCTTCAGACAGCTTTCTCTCCAAGTACATTTTGAGTGACTGCACAAGTACCAGTTCAGTTCCCTTTCTCCAGCCTCTCCCCAAAAGTCCAATTACCAAACTTAAAACATGTTTGATTCTTTCCAAAAGTTCTGGCCACTCCCCATCCAGAAATAAAAAGACAAACCTGCATTTACATAGCACCCTTCACAGTCATAGAATATCTCACAGCACTTTATATCCAATGAAGTGAAGTGCCGCTAATTGCAACAAAAAGTTCTCTGAAACAGCAATGCAATAATGTCTAGATAATCTGTTTTTGCGATGTTGATTGAGAGATAAATATTGGCCAGGATGTCAGGAATAAGTCCAATGCTCTTTTCAAAATAAACCATGAGGGTAGATGGAACCTCGGTTTAACATCTCATCCAAAAGACAGCACATCTGGCAATGCAGCACTCTGTCAGTGCTACACTGGAGTGTCAGCCTAGATTTCTGTGCTCAAATCCCAGAGTGGGGCTTGAGCCCACAACCTTCTGACTCAGAGGCAACCAACTGAATCACAGTTGACAGTAAAAAGAGATAGAAAGAGTTGGAAGACAGATATGAAAGGGGGGGAAACCTTTTCGGGCAATGAGTGGTTAGGATCTGGAACGTACTGCCTGAAAGTGTGATGGGGCAGACTCAACTGAGGCATTCAAGAGGAAATTAGAACTGAAGGGGGAGAATGTACAGGGTCATGGGAAGGAGATGGGGGAAGTGACTTTTGGTGAATTGCTCCTTCAGAGAGTCAACACAGACATGATGGGCCAAATGGTCATCTCCAGTTCTGTAACCATTCTGTGATTCTAGGGGTACAAAAATAATTTGAATGTGCAAAGGAGCCAAGGCAGAGTTACAGGGTGAGAGTTTTTTCTTCAGTGAACAGTATGATAGAAGACTAAATATATCGGAATAGGTTACAGAACAAACAACGCAACAGAAGACGTGTCATTTTAAAAACTAATAGGGAAAATACAACAAGAGGATATTAAAGTCAGTAATTTTTTTAAAAAAGATATCCAGGCTGATCCTTTTACTTCAGGCAGAAGTCCAATATCTCCAAAATCAGAGATAAAAACATTGGAAATTTAATCCACTCATTAGCCTGTGGTCCTGACACAAGAGAACATAAAACCCTCTGCATCTGAGCTCCTGACGGGAATCTCTCAATCCCATGGTGTCATCTATCAAACCGTAGCTACACTGCATTAAAAGCTTAGCATCAGGCCCAGTTTCTCTCACTTATAATTCTTATTTAGCTATCACCATATTAAATATTTCTGCATCACTCCTGACCAATTAAGAGTTTCTAACAATGGCATTGTTGACTTTCTTGGCCAATTTTCTCACCTCCCGAATGTATCAACTCACTGGAGTTTAGTTCCATAGGCACAAGGGACCCTATGTCGCATTGTTTAAACAGCCATTCTTGTGTATGAATCTGGACAGTGAGTGCAAGTGGGTTGGTTAACCACAGAGTATATCGTACCTCCTGGCCCATCGCTATTTATAACACAGCTGTATAAGAATTAGCTTGGTATTGGCATTTTTAATTCTCTCGTGCAAAAAAAAAGTCCCACTTACAGTTAACATTATGTCAAACTGGCACATGGCATGAGAATTTGATGTTTAGTCACCAGGCAGATACGAGGAGCAAAGGTACTCAATTCAAATATCAATATGTTATGCGACTTGGAAGCTTGCTGAACATGACTGTTCAAGATAGTTATTCAAATTCTTATTTATCATTATGTGGCTCAATGTCAAATTTTGCTCCATAATAATCCAGTGAAGTGCCTTGAGATGTTTCATTACATTAAATGTGCTATAGAAATTAAAACTATTGTTGGCTCCAGTTATTAGTCTAGAGAAATTTCCAGTCCTGCATTTTTAAAAACACTGGGTTTGATCGGTACTGAAGCATTTGAAGATTGCAATTTTTGAAGGGAGTTAAGTCAAGGTAGATTAATTTTCATTGATTTAAAAAAAAGGATGAAAAAAACCAAATTAATTATAGCCTAGTTTTAATGCAGAGTTATAAATTATTTTGTACAAAACAAAGTGTAATTATTAATGTAAGAAAAACACTGCCATTCCTGCTAGCTATTTGCTCTATATATATTTAATACAATTAATGCCCAAAATAATTGCATAGAATTTTACAGCGCAGAAACAAGTCATTCAACCCGACACATCAATGTCAGTGTTTACACTCCAGATGATACGCCTCCCACCTTTCTTCATCTCACTTTAACAACACATTCTTCTAATCCTTTCTCTCTTATTTACTTCCCCTTAAATGCATCTAAGCTATTCACCTCAACTATTTCATGTGGAAAACAAGTCCCACATTCTCATCATTCTCTGCGTAACGAACTTGTCTCCTGAATTCCTAATTGCGTTTATTAGTGACCGTCCCACAAGTAGAAGCATTTTCTTTGGGTACTCTATCAAACCCCTTCATAATTTTAAAGACTATAAAGTAACCTCTCAGACTTCTCTTTACTAGAAAAGAGAAGCCAGCTAGGTCAATCTTTCCTAATAGTTGTACCTTCTCAAGAGCTAGTGTAGTGTTATTCTGCAGCTTTAGAAGACAAGGATCCCGTGGAGAGATGTAAAAGAACAAGCTTCCAAAATAGAGATGTCAAATATATGACCGGGCCTGGTGCGACCCTCGATGACCTGTGCTGCATGTTGACAACATGTGGGAATCCTCATCAAGCTGACTTGATGCATGAGTCATGTGTGCAAGTGAAGGTCCTGATGTGACAGTTATGCATTGGAAAATTGCAGCTCAGTAGAAGCTCAGTGACTGTGTGGCGGGTGACTCTCAAGTGTTGCAAACTGCGGACGAGTGACGGGTTATCTGGGCAGTCAGGTTCAAAATACACAGGTCAACAAGCAAATTTTTCCTTGAAATGTTACAAGTGGCCCGCATAAAAGTAAAACGGGGATGAAAAGTTCAACAAACAGAGAGAACCCATGAATCCTTTCTCACTGAATACGGGATCAAGAATTCTGAGATTGTGATTACAGGATTACAGGGAAATTAAAATAGGACACACCTTCTTTCCACTAGTCCCTGCCCTGGTGATTGGAGGGGCTGGAGCAGCGAGTTTGGGAGAGACAGAATCTCTCTGGTGGTGGGTGGGGAGGCAATGAGAAGAGGAAGTCTGTTCTATTTTAATTTTCTTAACAACATTAGGTTCTCAGGCTGAGAGAGGCCCTGTATCTAAAGCAACAGAGGGATAAAGTATCAAAAGTGATTCCCATTGGAACTATGCAATTTAAAGCGAGCACACCGACCCTGTAGAGGTAGAGCCTGTAAGATGGTGGTAGGCCTCAGGCCTATGATGACAGTGGATCAACAGTCACTGGTTACTGTGAGGCTTCTCACAGTCTCAGAATTCTTGATCCCGTATTCAGTGAGAAAGGGTTCATGCGTTCTCTCTGTTTCCAGGGAGAGTTCGAGGGAATTGGTCATGACCTTATACACTGAGTATTGTTTAGATCCGCCACCACATTCAGTCTCTGCCCCTCTTTATTTGAGTAGACTACAATTTAAAATAAAAACAACAAACATTAATTAGCCCTCTGACTATACACGAAGCGATTCCAGAACTGCCACGCTGTTCGAACCTGTCCAAGTCACCCTTTAATGATGATAAAGGTTGCGTGAAAGGAAGGTTATTGATTTTATAGAAGACTGATGTCCTGCCATTAAGGTTAGTCTGTAAATGTACACCCGAACAACTCTTCTGAATTTCACTGACATAACCAAAGATACAAGTTGATATGAGGTGCAACATCATGGCTGAAAAAGGCTCTCAAAGTGGTTGCACTTCATAAATGATGAACGTGTTAAAAAAAAATTAAACTAGGCCAGATGTAACCTTTTCTCAAAATTCTACAGCACCACTGGAGGCCATTTGGCCCATCGTATCTATACCAACTCAGTGAAGGAGTTATCCAATTAGTTCTAGTCCCCTGCTCATTTCCATAGACTTGCAATTTCTTTTCTTCTTCAAATATTCATCCCATATCCTTTTGGAGGTTTCTATTGAATCTACTTTCAAGTGCATGAGAAATGTATTTGTGCTATCTCATTTATTTAAAGGAAACACTAAAAAAAAACACAAATACAGATGATAATTTACTACATCACTGCATCACCTAATAAAGGAGTTAGTGAGAATGAAAAAGGAGCCCCTGAAAACCAAAGACTAGCCCCTTAAAATCAAAAAGTAGCCCTAAAATCTCAAAAGAGCCCTAAAAAAAATCATTTTGACCCCTGCTGGGCAGTGAATTGGGTGTTGCAGGAATGAGTCCGGTCTACTTTGTCAACCTTTAGGTGCTAGATCACTAGCATCTGCAGATGGTGGAGGGCACACCTTAAACTCCGACAGACGCCGTTCACGATGGACTGGTGGGGACTGAGAAATGGAGCAAGGAGCAACACATCAACAGCCCTGCTACCCAGTTCCTCCCTCTCGGGGTGACAAACCCCACGGGGCCCATCCATCATCTTAAACATTCATTCTCTCTCCTTCACGGGCATAACATGGCAGTAGTGTGCACCATCTATAAGGTGCCCTGCAGCAATTTGCCAGGGTTTCTTCCACAGCACCTTCCTAACCTGCAACCTCTACCACCTGGAAACACAAGGGAGACACATGGGAACACCAACACCTGCAAGTTCCCCTCCAAGCCACACACCAGGGGAACTATATCACCACTCCTTCACTGTCGCTGGGTCAAAACCCTGGAACTCCAGCACTGTGGGTCTACCTAGACTACATGGACTGCAGCAATTCAACGAGGCAGATCTCCACCTTCTTCTCAAAGGCAATTAGGGATGGGCAATAAATGCTGGCTCTGGCAACGGTGCCTACATACCATGAATGAATAAAATCAAAAGATGCTTAGCCCTGCAATACCCTCCTGCACAAAGTTTGAGGCCAGAGCTTCCCCACAGTAAGGGAAACAGCTGATCAATGGGATTGGAGGAGGAAGTCTCTGTCCTGGGAAAGGATTATTTTTCAGTTATATATTTGTAATTATTTTATGAAGAACATTTCCCTCCTCCGTGTATTCTGTTAATTTTAAATGTTTGGAACAATAGCAACATGGACTGTAGCTATTTCAGAAACGTGCTATGAAGAATTAATTTGGTTTTCATCTTGTGTACGTCAATCCTGCATAACCTGCTCAGAAAGTCAAATTAGCATCGATTCTGTATTGTCTTGTATGAAAATTTGTCAATTGCTTTTGGAGTTGGTGATAAAATCTGGACTCCGCAGTAAAGTAACGTGGTGTTGTATAATATGTCAAATCAGTGACACACTACACTCCCAGGCAATTCTCTGGTTTGTTTAACTTGAGGAGACAGATGAAAATTGTAAACTAAGACTATCTAGGACAGGCTATGCTAAAGTAACTTGCAATTTGTATGATAATAGCCTAAATCACTGAAACAGGTGAGAGAGGATGAGGGTGAAGGGTTGTGTCTATCTCTTGAGTGTCTGTGAGACAGAGAGGGAGTAAGATAGAACATGAGAGAGACAGAGAGTGAGAGTGTGTCTGAGAAGGGTAGGGGGCAGGACAAAAATAAAGAGATGTATGCAGAAAGCTCAACAAATACGGGAATGCTGGAGTTTGGAAAGTTGTTTATTTTGTGATTTTTATTACAACTACGCAATTATTATGACTGGATATAGGATCTGACAAAGGGGAGCAGCTAAAAGATGTAACTGGAGGGAGAGTCTGTCCCAATGGCTGGCACTTTACAAAAATATGAACTAGGAGCGGAAGTAGGCCATTCGGCCCCTAAAGCCTGCTCCGCTATCCAATAAGATCATGGCTGATCTGTTTGCATTTTGAGTTCTATATTCTCATCTAGCCCCGATAACCTTCGATTCCCTTGCCTAACAAGAATCTACCTACCTCTGTCTTAAAAATATTCGATGACCTCGCTTCCCAGCCTTCTGAGGCAGAGTTTCGAAGTTCCACAACCCGAGAATAAATTTCTCCTCATCTCTGTCCTAAAAAGGCGACCCCTAATTTTAAAACAGTGCCCCCTAGTTCTGGGCTTACCCACAAGAGGAAACATCCTTTCCATACTCATCTTGTCAAGACCTTTCAGGATCTTATATACTTCAATCAAGTCACCCCTCACTCTTCAAAACTCCAGCGGAAACAAGCCCTCCTGTCCAGCCTTTCCTCATAAGACAACCCTCTCATTCCAAGTATCAATCTAGTAAACCTCCTCTGAACTGCCTCCAACACATTTACATCCTTCCTTAAATAAGGAGACTAAAGCTGCACACACCATTCGAGATGCAGTCACACCAATACCCTGGATAAAAGTAAGGATGTTATGCTTCAGTTATGTTCAATTCCTCTCGTAATAAATGGTAGCATTCTATCAGCCTTCTCAATTACAAGCTATACCTGCATACTAACTTTTTGAAACTCATGTACGAGAACACCTAGATCACTCTGCATCTCAGAATTTTGCAGTCATCCTCCATTTAAGTAATACTCTGCTTTTTTATTCTGCTTACCAAAGTGAACAATTTCACATTTTCCCACATTATACTCCATCTGCCAGATTTTTAACCACTCACTCAATTTACCTGCAAATTCCTTATGTCTTCTTCACAACATACTTTCCTACTTATCCTTGTGTCATCTGCAAATTTAGTTCCCATGCCTTCAATCCCCTCATCTAACTAATTGATATAAATTGTAAAAAGTTGAAGCCCCAGCACAGATCCCTGCGGGACCCCACTAGTCACATCCTGCCAATCAGACAAAGACCCATTTATGCATACTCTCCTGTAGACCACTCCCACTAGTGACTTCTTTCCCCTACTATTCCTCATCTCCACCCAAACCAATTCTACATCTTGATCTCCTGAGCCAAGATCATCTTTAACTACTGCACAAAATGCCATCCTTGATTAACAGTGCTATCCCTCCACATTTACCTAGCTCCTATTCTTCTTGAAGGTCATATACCCCTCAACATTCAGGACACAATCCTGGTCATCCTGCAGCCAGTTCTCCATAATGACAATCAGTTCATATTTATTTACTTCAATGTGCGCTATCAATTTGTTTATTTTGTTATGAATCCTACGCATACTCAAATACAGAGCCTATGGTTTTGTCTTTTCGTTATCTGTGTGACATCTAGTCTTGATTCTCAGTACACTCTTAGGTTCTTTTCTCTCTGTCCCTTCCTACCATTCTTATTTCCCATATTACTACTCCCCTCTCTTACCTTGTCTCTATTCTTTGGATACACCACATTTGATCCCACGATTTAGTTTAAAACCCCCCACTATTTAGTTTAAAACCCTCTCTACTTCCCTAGCCATGCAGTTTGCAAGAACACTGGTCTCAGCACGGTTCAGGTTAGAACATCCCAATGGTACAGCCCCTACTTTCCCCAGTACTGGTGCCAGTGCCCTACAAACTGGAACCCACTTCTCCCACCAGTCATTAAGCCACATATTCATTTCTCTAATTTTATGTACCCTCTGCCAATTTGCATGCGGCTCAGAGAGTATAAGCTTTGGGGTTCTGCTTTGCAATTTAGTGCCCTGCTCCTCATACTCTCTATGCAGAAAGTCTTTCCTAGTTCTACCTATGTTGTTGGTACCTACGTGGACCACGACAACCGATCCTCCCCCTCCCACTGCTTTACTTTGCCTCAGCCGAAGCCATGTTATCGATTCATTTGAGAAAAACAACTACTACCAGCTTCAGTGCTTTGTTACAAAAGACAATCTGAAATTCTCCAAAAGCAAACATAAGAACTTTATAAAAATCTGTCAGTCATCTTTCCCTGTAAACTTTTTATCGGCCCATCTTATGCAGTTTGTAACCCACAGCATATGAGTGTGAATTGGGTAAATTATTAGAACATGCACATGAATTAATTTTGTATCTGTGTGTGAACACGAATAGAAAGCCCAAGTACTTGATCCCTAAGCCATAGGCAACTATGGCCAGAGAAAACAACATTTAAAGGCACTATGAAGCAAATCACAGTGTGAAACACTGTTAAGCACATAGGAAAGTTAAATAAAGATAATTTTTTTGAATTAACACCATTGTTTAAAAAGCAGCAATGTTTGCTCATGTTAATTATAAGTGATGCTGTTGTTAAGGCACACCATGTGACTGCCTACGCAATTGCTGCAAACCTGGTGTCATATTTGACCCCAAGGTGAATTTCCGACTACTTTTCTGCAGCATCAAGACTGCCTTTTTCCACCCTTATAACATCACCCGAATTCATGTCTGCCTCAGCTCAGTTGCTGCTGAAACCCTCATCCATGCTTTGCTCCCCCTAGGCTTGCTTATTCCAACGCATTCCTGGCCAGTCTCTCACATTCCACCCTCTGTAAATTTGAGATCATCTAAACTCTGCCTCGTGCGTCTTTACTTGCATAAAGATCAATTCACCTATCACCCCTGTTCTTACTGACCTACCCAAGTCAAGCTACATATCGATTTTAAAATTCTCATCCATGTTTTCACATTCTTCCATGGCCTCTTCCCTCCCTATCGTTGTAATCTCCTCCAGCCCCAGATCCCTCAGATATCTGCACTGATCTAATTCTGGCCTCTTGGCCAACCTCGATTTAAAATGCTCCACAATTTCTGGCCACGCCTTCAGTTGCCTAAGCTATCTCTCCAGCTCTTCAACTCTCCTCCTTCCTTTAAGGCCAAGACTTTGACCAAGTTTTGGCCATCTGCACTAATATTGCCTTATGTGGCTTGGTGTCAAATCCTGCTCAATATCAATCCTGTGAAACACCTTGTGACAAGTTGTTTTTGAAATAGCTATGTCATCAAAAACATTTTCTGAGGAAGAATTTCTGGAGATCTGCAAGATAAAACTAGCAAAAAATAGAGAGATACAATTTCAAGAGCTGGCCAGCATAATACCAAATCTTGGGCCTCAGGCCTTATCCTTTAATAAATGAAAACTCAAGATGATCAGCAGTACAGCTGTGGAACCGGGTGGAGTAATCCTCCCCCTCCAGTCCCACAGAAGAGAAAACTAAAAACACCCAAAGTGAATGTCCTCACATCTACCCATAACTGAAATCCATTTGCCACAGTTTTGCCCATTTACTTGATCCAGCAATATCTCACTCTAATGTTATGCTTCCATCTACACTATTTACAATGCCACTTATATCTTGGTACCATCAGCAAATTTGGATATGATATGACTTTCTATCCTATCATATAAGTTTTTAATAAATATGGTGAATAGTAGAGGTCCCAAAACAGATCCTTATGGGATGGTCACACCCAGCCGGCACCGGCTGGTCCAAATGGCCTGTTTCTGTGGTGCATATCCAATGTACTTATTTACCCTTGACAAATCCATGCTGGCTCTCCCTGTTCGGCTGAAATGTTTTAAGGTGTTCAGCCACCCTATCTTTAATTATTCATTCATGTGTGCTCTGCTTCCATGGAGGAAGGTCCTTGGGCTCATTGTCTGTTGATGATTCATCTTGTGCCATTTTCTTGGCTTTTTTTCCAGTGAGTGGTGATTTGTCAGTGCCTTCCAATCTCAAGAGAAGGGTTAACAAGCTGGCTCCCAAGTCTACCTCAGCCGGAACTGGAATCCAACCCCTGGCGTTGGTGTTATCTATCTAGATCTTTAATTGTAGATTCCTCCAATTTCCCAACAACAGATGCTTGGTTAACAGATCTATAATTCCCTGGTTTCCCACTGTCACCTTTCTTTATGACACTCCTGATCTATATGGGGTTCTTGGTTCATCACCTGAGGTATACATCAATCTTCACTCCAATCAAGGGCAGTAAAAATCCTCAAGGACAGAAGGAACAAGAATTCACTTGCGAGAGTTGCCTGAAATCTGAAGTCAAAAATCTAGATTACAAAAGGATAAAAGAGCCCACTTAACATGACTGTCTAAGCTGCCAATTTTTAATTGGCATTAGGGCATGATTTTATTTCAAACGAACGTAAACATCTGACAACCCTTGATGTAGCCCCAGGAGAAATCCATGCTGGCTCTCTAAACAGCTGCACTTTTTCTAGGTGTTCAGTCATCCTATCCTTAATCATAGGCTCTAGCAACATCTGCTGTCCATCTAGATGAGATACTCAAATACTGGGCGGGATTTGAACCTACGAACTTCTGACTCAAACAGGAGAATACTACCAACTGAGGCAAAGTGCCAAACCTCTGCCAGAATCCAAGTAATTAGTCTGCTGATGCCAAAACTGACCATGAACAACCTTGTACCTTCAGAGAATTCTAATTTTCTTGGCACCTCCTATACTCAGTCTGACGTTCCAAACTACCAACCATCTTTTTCCCTAAATGCTATCAGCGTTCATGAGCTAGAGCCATTGCGGAAATGACTTGGGCTACAGTATTACCATCACCAGAGCAATGATGGGGTCAGAAGCAGCGGCCTAGCCAACCTACATTCCTGGAACAAACCGGAAGTTTTCAGGGGCGGGGGTTGGGGGGGGGTGCAGTAACCGCAGTGGCTGTGCTCAAAATTCAAACAATGCATTCACTGTATGATTGTTGCCAACCTCCTTACAATTCTCCCATTTTATGGCTTTTTCCTCCCATCAGAATTTCCAAATCAGTTTCAATCCAATTGCCCTAACATCAATTTCAATCCAACATTGTGTCCAGTCCAGTTACCCTAGACATCTCATTAAATCGATACAAAATGGAATTCAGATTTGTTTCAGTATTCCAATGCTTAGCCAACATTTCAGTTCTAGTTCCCTGGACTATTCCTTGTGGACCGCAAAAGTCTGGTTATTTCCAATATGCCCTGAATTATGATGGCAAAGAAAAATAAGAACAGGTTTCTTAACCCAAAGTTTATGCAGTGAGTGAAGACCAGATCAGAAATGTCTCGCATCTGATTTCCAGTCTGGGCTACAAAGGCAAAACACATCAGCCAGGGTTCCCACTCTCGACTGCCTCACAGTTACTCTCCCTCAAGGAGTTTGTGACATAAGAGAATCCAGGGTCATGCTCCACCCCAATTGCTGAACAGATTGCTGGTACTCATTGTTAAGGTATGCCTACAGTATCAGAAATAGCCTTAAATCACAGGACAAGAAAGCAGCTAACATCTTCAGGAGATGAAGAAAGAGAAGAAATCTGATTGGCAGAGAAGGGAGAGCGAGGAGTGGAGTGGGGGAGGGGAGAGCTGAAGGGTGGGCGGCAGGGAAGAATAGTGGAAGTGACTGGGGCAGACTATGGGGGGGGCGGGGGGTGGTGAGTTTTTGCTGCAGCATCAGGTAGCTTGCTCTCCAGGATAAAATATACTCAAATGACAGCTCACTGATTCACAGCAAGAACACAATCAACTGGAATGCCCCATGGCACTCATGTGTAATCACACCAAAGAGACATTGATACATAAACATTCTGTAAACAGACAGCAGTATTGTCCTTAGTACAGTGACAGAATTGTTCACAGCTGGAATCTATAAACAGAGCAGTCTCTGCCTTTTGTTCACATTGCTCCACTATCTAGTTCACCATCTTGACATTGCTGAATCCAGCTCACTGGTCCCAGCAGCAAGAATTTTCGACCCCTGTGTTTATGACCATGTCCTCTTTGAGTTAACAAGGTAAACTCTGGGAGTCAGTGTTAGAATTTGTCTGAGTCCCAGTGTGATTATCAGGATCTGAATCTGTGTTGTCCAAAACAATACCAGCAGACATGTTGGCTACATCCCACATCAGGTGTGAGAATCGGGTATTAGCCAGAAGAATGGAAATACCCAAGCAGGATCACTTAACTATTTGAGATTGTCTAGGTCAGCCTGTTCCCTTTGTAATATTAACCACTGACCAGTCAAGACGGCCATGATGTCAAGCCTGGAGGCTGGTTGAGAAGGAACTCACTTCAATATACATTCTGGGTATCAAGTGATTTCTTAAAATTAATTTAAGGGATGCGGGCATCACTGGTTAGGCCAGCATTTATTGCCCATTCCTAATTGCCCTTGAGAAGCTGGTAGTGAGCTGCCTAACTCACAAAGAAAGGGCATACAAATTATCAGGGAACAGCCCCTGTATGGGCAGAACATAGAGGGCAAGTTCGGTCACCTTGGATCTTCAAGAAACCATGGTATGAACCAATTGTAAATAATAGTTATTACACTATTGGTGTCTGGGTAATAAACTTGCATTTGGACAACACACTTGAGCCCGAATCATGAGCAATTATTTAACTGCGTTTCAAAAACCTAACAGTCAGTACATGGCAAAGGACTCCTGGAATCTGAACTAAACGCCACAGCAAAAAACAGCTCGAGGGCAAGCGGCAACAGGTTTGTAGGGCTTTGCTAAAGTCGCTCTGTAACTGGAACACAAGGAGATTGAGTGGTTGGCCAAGCTTTCCTATACACTTAAAATGGCCTGAAACATCTGATTTTATGGAGGAAAAAAAGCAAGATCAGACACCTCTGAGGAACATCCCTTACACATTCACCTCCACAACAATAACAATCTACATTTCTAAAGCACCTTTGATGCAGTAAAACATAGCAGAGCGTTTCACACAGGATAGTTATCCGATAAAATTTGATGTCGAGATACATCAGGAGATACTAAGGCAGTATCAGAGAGAGGCTAGCAGAGAGCTGCCTGAGCACCCACAGGCCACACAGAACACTGGCCATTTCAAAAAACTCAGCGTCTCACCACACGGCCTTCCTTCCCAGCTTTGTCGACAGGACAGGCTAACAGCGGCCAGTTCTGTTTGAAGCCCCTCATGTCCCCATATGATCTTTTGCTTTGTTTTTCCAAATAGCGCAGCTCACTCAGGGCCAGAAAGCTGAGCCAGGCAGAGATTTCACCATCACAATGAAAGCAGCTGACTGGATTAGGGTTCCGAGTGCATGCTGGACATACTGAGCTGGCCGCTTTCTATCCACAATTGGCACCTTCTGTAAAACCACATTCAGTATTCCTGGAGGAAAATAAAAGTGGAATGCAAACAGTTCCAGGTGTCAAGGTTTCATGAACCAGAAATCAGAAGTAGGTTGCTTCCCGAATCCTTACACTTTCGGGAATTCAGAGGTCTAGCTCACCAAAAACTAATCACATCCATACCTGGCATTACTGGTCTCTTACCCTTTCACCAACTGCCCTCAGAGAGTGCAGGGGGACAGAGATTCAGGACCTGGTTCATAACAGTCAGCAGTCAGAATGGTGCCAATATATACTTATTGAAAGTGCACAGGCAGTCCTTGGGGCGGCACATTCTGTACTACACAAAGAACGCACACAGCCATTCTGAGCCAATACATTCCGTACTGAAACAAAAAACACACAGTGCTATGTGCCATGCTGGATCTCGCACAACACACCACACTGAAATCTTGGTGAGCAACCAACAGCAGCACAATATGCACCTTAAAGCAAAACATGCTTCAGCTCCCCAGATCAGCCCAGAGACATGTCTTCAAGAGCTTCTAACTGGGAAGAGGTTTACATAGCCAGCACCACCACCAACCCCCACACAAATCCCCCTTGGGAGCTGCACCTTCAGCTCTCTAGGCACTCATCTCTCAAATTCCTTTCCTAAGCCTCTACCTCTCTCCCCTCTTTATGACACACTTGAATAACCACACTTTTAAAGCCACTCCTAATATCTCTTCCCTTGGCTTGGTATCAAGTTTTGTCTTATTATGCTCCTGTGAAGTGCCTTGGGTTGTTTAAAAGTGCTGTAAAAATGCAATATGCTGTTTTACAATAAGCTAAACACTTTATTTAGCCTGACTGATCCCATTGACATGCTCAACACTGTTGACCACAAAATAAAGTCTCCCTCCTTCCCATGCACACATTCCAACACAAGGGATAGACTTAGAGACACTTCTCTATAGCGAAGGCGAAAGGAGAGGAACTCAGCCTTAAAGACGTGCTCTTCACCCCAGGGACTGCATCTACAACTGGCTTGAAACCAGCATTGAGGCCGCAGCTAAGGTTGTTGATCTCAATCGCTGTCGTTGGAGTGTTGAATGAATGTGACACTACATCACACCTGCCCAGGCAATTCAGGCCTCAAAGCCAAAGCATCCCAGTCATTTCCTAAACAAAAACAGAATTACCTGGAAAAACTCAACAGGTCTGGCAGCATCGGCGGAGAAGAAAAGAGTTGACATTTCGAGTCCTCATGACCCTCCAACAGAACTCTCAGTCATTTCCTGCTGGTTGCTTTCATTCCTTTCAAATTCTGAGGATCTAGAGCTTTGTAAAAGACTGCTTTTCACACTAATGCCAGCAGTTCGTTGGTAGACAAATTCTAATTAGAGAAACTAAGACCTGTAGGGATCAAATTAAAATTAATGGAGATCCTAATACAACCCGCATGGACAAAAGTTTGGACGCTCCTGCACCACGTCATCATAAACGTATCTAGGGCATTCATTAAAGTGTGAAATTTGTACACTTCAGCTGAGACCCAGCCTTGGGCTCAGCCAGGTGCAATGAAAGTGTCTTCTCTAAGGTGCGTCAAAGTTACACATGAAATGAATTTCAGACAGCCCTGGCCCAATTCTAGACAGTGCAGGCCTACATTTTCATTTATTACAAATTAGCCACTCATACACAGGGGCAACAAGAACAACTTGCATTTATATAGAACCTTTAACAAAGCAAAATATCCCAAGCTACTTCACAGAAACATAATCAGACAAAATTTGACACCGAGACACATGAGGAGATATTAGGTCATATGACCAAAAGCTTCAAGGTGGTAGATTTTAAGGAGTGTCTTAAAGAAGCAGAGAGGTTGCAAGGGGCAGAGGTTTAGGGAGGAAATTCTAGAGCTCGAGTCCCAGATATTTGAAGGCACAGTCACTAACAGTGGGGTGAAGGAAATCAGGATGCTAACCAAATCAGAATCGGAGTTGAGTTCTTGGGGGTTTGTCAGTCTGGGGGAGGTTAAAGGGATGGGAAGGGGGGAGGCTACAATTGGAAACATCACAGTGGTTTGAGTGTGGTCACTTACATAGCGTATACACACACACACACACACACACACACACACACACACACACACACACACACACACACACACACACACACACACACACACACACACACACACACACACACACACACACACACACACACACACACACACACACACACACACACACACACACACACACACGAGGTTGTGGTCAGGCCAGTGTACCAAAATAGGATTTTTTTTGAAAAAAAAAATTGCAAGTTAATAAAGCTGCAATCGCGATAAGGTTCTGCCCTCCCCACCTCTCTCAACTGAACAGATCTGTTTCCCACAGCACTAACAGCCACTGGCTTATCTTGAAACCTCTGCCTCTCTTCACTGGAAGTGAGATAGCTATCAAGACCGCAAAGAGGAAGCAACTCATCAAAGGCACGCAGGCAAGCACACCAATGCAATCAACACAGCAGATTCAGCAAGTGTGTGCAAGGCTGTCACTAGAGGAAGCTCGGGTCTAAGGCAGCTGCATGTCGTGCTGGCCCAGAAAGCAGATGGCTGAAAGACAGCTGGGTATCTGGCAGTTTGTGACATCACGGAAAGAGGTTTGGGTCAACTAGTCATGTATGGTTAAATTATAATCGGCACAGCGCAGTATTACAACAATTCAGATCAGGCATCGAGGAAAACAAAATGACATTAGGCGCCACAATGACTTAACATCTTTCAATCGGTTCATAACCAAAAGGCTGAAACACAAATTAAAGCTCGTGGCTTTGCTTAGCTTTGGAATCCATATCAACAATTTGAACCAACTGAAAGCATCTTTCATATTGAAAAACATCTCAAGATGCTCAAAGTGGCCGTGCATGGGAAGTGGCTGGGGTCAGTGCAGGGCAGGGGCAGCTGTTAGTGGGGTCAGTGCAGAGCAGGGGTAGTTGTTAGTGGGGTCAGTGCAGAGCAAGGGCAGTTGTTAGTGGGGTCAGTGCAGGGCAGGGGCAGCTGTTAGTGGGCTCAGTGCAGGGCAGGGGCAGCTGTTAGTGGGCTCAGTGCAGGGCAGGGGCAGCTGTTAGTGGGCTCAGTGCAGGGCAGGGGCAGCTGTTAGTGCGGTCAGCGCAGAGCAGGGGCAGCTGTTAGTGCGCTCAGTGCAGGGCAAGGGCAGTTGTTAGTGGGGTCAGTGCAGGGCAGGGGCAGCTGTTAGTGGGCTCAGTGCAGGGCAGGGGCAGCTGTTAGTGGGCTCAGTGCAGGGCAGGGGCAGCTGTTAGTGGAGTCAGCGCAGAGCAGGGGCAGCTGTTAGTGCGCTCAGTGCAGGGCAGGGGCAGCTGTTAGTGGGGTCAGTGCAGAGCAGGGGCAGCTGTTAGTGGGGTCAGTGCAGGACAGGGGCAATTGCTACTGGGGTCAGTGCAGAGCAAGGGCAGTTGTTAGTGGGGTCAGTGCAGGGCAGGGGCAGCTGTTAGTGGGCTCAGTGTAGGGCAGGGGTAGCTGTTAGTGGGCTCAGTGTAGGGCAGGGGTAGCTGTTAGTGGGGTCAATGCAGGGCAGGGGCAGTAGCTACTGGGGTCAGAGCAGAGCAAGGATTGCTGTTACAGGTGGCAGCTTTGGAGCAGCACTGCCAAAGATCTGGAAGATGGCCAGCATCTGATCACCTAGGAATCTTCCGGACTTGGCAGTGAGTTCAACGACTTTAGACCATGAACACTCTCCTCCATCTCATGCCTTTTTTATCCCTTTTTACAAAATTTATTTTTTTCATCCACTTATTTTTATTCATATTGTTTTATCCCCTTTTGTTATCTCCCCTTTTTATCCCATTATTGATCCATTTTTCCCCACCATTGCCCCCTCCCCCCACTCCACAAGCGCCACCTGTTACTTGTTCATGTTGCTCTTTTCAGGGTGCTTACCCCTATTCTGCTATTGTCACATTCTGCTTTCTTCCCCTAAGGCTACTATCAGCACCTCCTTTAGCCCTTAGCACTACCATAACACTCCCTTTGTCCTTTTGTTCATGACATCTTTGTCAATCTCTCCTTAGCCCCCACCTATCGCTGGCCTTCCATCCAGCTTCAACTGCTCCACACCCCCTTAAACAGTATTAATTTTACCACATTTCTAGTTCTCTTTAGCTCTGAAGAAGGGTCATACAGACTCAAAACGTCAACTCTACTTTTCTCTCCACAGATGCTGTCAGCCTTGCTGAGCTTTTCCAGCATTTTCTATTTTGCTTCCCCCTAAGGAGCTCTGGGGTTGGTCCGCTTTGCTGTTTTTTGAGTATTGTCAGGAGGCTACAAGCCTGATAGCCATGACTATCACATTGAAGAGTTCTCATTTCCCATGTTGCACAATTCAACTTCTCTGAAGCTTTCTCTCGTGCTAATCATGTACAATGGAGCTCACATTAAACTTGAAGAAGGATGGCTCGGGAATGCAAACCACCTGGGGTCACACAGGCAGTCAAGGTGGTGCTGTGTATTAAACCGTCTGGGACGGAGGTGGAGGGAGGAGATCCGGATGGTGCTCTGTGCTTACAGCTTTATTTACAACTTTCCCACCAAAACACAGGAAGGTTACTGAGGCCAGGCTGAAAGGATAAAGAGCCACACAAAGCGTGTTTGCCCAATTTCAACACAGGTGTCCTGGACCAGAGGGAGAGTTCGCCCTGACATATTCTCAGCAGTTTAAAAGCTGAATGCTGCAGACAGGCATAAACAAATCCAGCTGCTTAAATCTCCCTGTGTCCAATTTACGCAAATGAAGACCATGTGAAAAGCCTCTACTTGTTGGTATGGGCCATTCCAGGCCTTTGAGGTTAGCGTTACCACATGCACTCACATCTTGCTCTGGCAGTTGGAAAAACACAGGCTCAAGTGGATGACTAAAGTTTTCCGAGTGTCTGAGTGCAGTGTTTAGAGGATGCTGTCGACGCAGTAATCTTATCTCAGCACGAGTGCTCACATTACTAACACTAGTGCGGCTGTCAGCGGTCCCTGGTATTTGAGGTCCTTGCACTTTTTTCACTTCCCCACACGGAAAACTATACTTAAAAATGACCTGCTTCATCGGTCTACCGATTGATCTCAGTAATGGTCGCATTGAACCCTGCAGTTTTGAATTTTTAGCACAGGCTCTGTTAGTAATTCTTTTTATAGCTATTTTTATGAGCATTTTTTTTTTTTTGCAATCTTATGATATGATTGGGATTTAAATCAGCTGAATATTGCCTTCTAATTCACTGGAAAACCAATTCCAATTGACACTCTTGTAAGATTTCAGAAGAACAGCAAGAGCTAAAAAAAAAAAATTAGGAAAATTTGAAAAAGATGCTCTTCCAGTACAAGATTAGGGAGTAAACATTCATCCAAGTCAAAGGTCCCAGGCAGTCAGCAAGCAAAGCTCCAATTAGCGATAGGGATTGGTTTTAAAATGCTCCAATTTCAGTTTTTCATGGTTTATGTGATCAAAGATGAAAAAGTCATGCCCAAGGAGGCAGAGTTAAAATACCCACAGCCACTAGCCCCATCTGTAGCATGCCAATCTAGCAACTGTCTCTAGCAGCTTCAGGGTCAGCAGGGAGGTAAGTTGAAGATGGGTGCCATCCGCTGCTAGAATGCCTGGGGTCGACTTGCTTTATCTGGATGGCACTGCCAGAGATAATGATAGTCAAAGTCACATATTCCACCAACTTGTTTTGCCATCACCTTCTGCCAGGCTCCCCTGTGGAAACGGTGCCGTGGAAGACCAACTGAAACGTCACATCCGATTCATGGTGAAACATCTTTTCTCCAAGATGCATCAAGCTAAGAGGTTCTATACTGCTCCATCACTTGCTCCAATCTGATATCCCTTGGGCTTTTCCAGTCACTTTGTTTCCCCCATACAACACCCTTGGAAAGGCTGAAACAATCTCTGGCCACCACATACAGCCACTTAACTCCAAATGGCCACATCCCTTTAAATTTTCCACGCTGCTCGGCATAATTTCCACCATCACCCTTTGGCAAGCTTCCATCTAGCAGCAGGCCCAATATGGGGTGGAAATTCACTGCAAATTTAATTAATGCCAATTTCATGAAATCCTATGAGATTAGCCCTGAGCTGTTTCAGCCAGCCTTCCACTCACTGATCCAAATTTATGGCACTGTTAAAAGCAGGATCAGAAAATATCCAATAATGCTGGAACACTAATCTCAGCCAAGTTTGGAGCTGCCTCACTTTCAATGGATAACGTAATCCCTGTTGTTCTCCACAAGATGACTTATCATTAAATCCTGAACAGTTTTGCTGCATTTACCCGATGGATCAGCATAAATAGCCATCAGCAAGAATTGTACAGGTGTCATCACTAACTGCAGTAAGCGGAGATTAAACTCTCAAGCTATACATGATGGAAGTTCACATAAGAAGGGTACAGTTATTCTTTAATGAACAATATTATACTACCATGTCTGATAAGCACACCGAGAATGATACCCTGCTAGTCAGCATTTGCCATCCCATGTCTGTAAAGAATTTTGCATCAGCCCCTTTAGCAACCTCACTCCAGCAGGTGAAACTCAGCACAAGCGGGGTAAGTGGGTGCGGGGGAGGTGGGCACGCACACGAGCGGTGTGCATGTGTGAGAGTGAGTGTGTGGGGTGATTTCTGGGGGGGTGGTAGACGTTCACAAACCTGCTCCCATATTTGCAGTAGCAAAAGAAACCCAAGGTAGTTTTAGTGAAGCAGTTGCAAACTGAAGATGTCTAAGTTTCACCAATGAACAAGTTTAACTTGAAGCTGCCAAGTAGTCAAAAAAAAAACATCCGTCAACACATCGCTTCTCAATTCAGAAAGCAGGTCACTGCGAGTTCAGAACTCAGAGCAACAGATTAGTACATTACAGCAAAGCAAAATTCTCTCTTCCTACAGCCGTCAGCACCATTCTCCTCAAAATATAACCTTCAGTCCTTCTAGTCTCCTCACTACACTGAAGGAATAAATTGTAAGCAACCTGCTTTGTCTAGTTTTTCACAGAACAGAAATGTATGTTTACAGTGCAGGTGGTGGTCATTCGGTACCAATGTCAGCTCTCTGAAAGAACTATCCACTCAGTCCCATTCCCCTGCCCTTTACCCAGATATTGGTTGAATTTTTTCTGCTCAAACATTGATTCACTTCCTTTAAACATTTTTAAGGACAGCTGGTCAGACAATCCATGCTTTATTTGAAAACAATTCTCTCCCAACCTCTTCCTTTCTTCTTTTGATCATCCTAAAATTATGGCATCTGACTGCCGACTCACCAACAAGCAGGGAGAGGTTTTTCCCAATATATCTGATCTGAACCCCTTTTAATTCAGAGCAATTTTTAAAATCAGCTTCCTGTTTTTAGCTTCTTTGTTCCAGGAAAAGAGCCCCAGTTTCATGAGACACTGCGGTCTAAAATCTCTGCAGCTCAGAGCTTTAATTTGCACTGAATCGAGGGACTGGTTGATACTGGTTACCATTTAAAGGCATTTTTCAAGGAAATCCTGGAACGAGTCTAAACCTGCAGAGTCCGCCAATCAGAGTGCTGCATTCCAAATGCTGCGAGCAAATGGAAATTATCACTGTGAAAATCAAAACACTCTTCCAGCCTTGGCTCACTCATTAATCTCCATTATCTCCCACCCAAAACTGCTGCTCTTTACTCAGACTCACAGAGAAACAATCCATTATCATAACAGAATCACGTCTGTAATAACAAGAGCAACAAAGTTGAACAGCACTCAAATAAAAAAAACATGAGATACAATGCAGCCGCCTTCTTCTGTTGCAGTCTATTTGCTGGCAAAGCCCTCTGCCCATTCTTCCCCAGTTACATCAAGTCAACAGGCCACATTCCCGTTCAGAGTTACAGACCCCAGCCTCCTTCCCACGTTGAAAAATTAAAATAGGTTCGGATTGTACCCATTCTGAGTTTAGAATGGTACCCAAATAGATTCTTACTGCACCATCAGTGACAGCTGCATTAGCATCAGAATAATTCCCTATGCCATCTTAGTTCAGTGCTTCAGTCTAGGACATTTATTTCCAACTACATGTGTAGCTTCCCAGCCAAAGACAAAGGCAGTGTGTCCTCTTAAAACCAACAGCTTGGAGGTGCTATTGACTGGAAAGTGCTCAGGAGAGGGAATGTGCCTTCCAAATTTCCCACCATCGATGTTCAGGAGGAGTACATTCACCACTTTCCCACAATAGCACGATTCAGATCAGCAGTCCAGCTAGTGTAAGCCTGTGTCTCACCCTCCCACTAAGCAACATGCACCAGAGCTGCTCTGGAGTGGGACGCCTTTCAATAATAATGGCAATTACACTACTCTGCGATGTCTCATTTCAAGACCACATTCAGCAGAAGAAAATATACATTACAAGCAATACTATCTTCAACTTTCTAATACCTTTCACCCCTCTGGTGGATGTAAAAATCCCATGGCACAATTTTTTTTAAAAAGGGGGAGAATTCACTCTATAACTCTACTTATAACTATTCCTCAACCATCACTAAAACAGATTATCAACTTAAATGAAAACAAAAATGCTGGAAATGTTCAGCAAGTCCAGCAGCATCTGTGGAGAGAAACAGTTAATGTTTCAGGTCTATAACCTTTCATAAGAATCCTGTTTTTTTTAAAATCACCTTATTTTTTCCAGGGCCTTTCTTTGCACAAATTGGCTGCTGTGTTTCCTACATTATAGCAGTAACTGCATTTCAACAAAATACTTTATTGGCTGTAAAGTGCCTTGGGGCTTCCTGAGGTTGTGAAACACTGCATAGAAACACAAGTCCGTCCTTTCTTCAACTTTCAAAAATAACTTGCAGTGACCAGGGTAGGGTTTTAACTTATACCTTCATCAGGAAGTTTGCACTAAAGCTCATTCATTTCAGGTGAGGAAAAAGGTTCAAGCTCCACCTGAGCCACTTGCCTGTAAGTGCCTCACACAGCACTACTTCCTGCACTTCACTGCTATGCTGCATACTTCCAACCGTCACGTGCTCCTGTTGTGCACCTTCTTGCCTTATTACATGTACACTGATGTTTAAAAAATGCAACCTCTTTTGGTTCACTTCCTATTCTTCTCCAGCTCTGCAGAAGTCACTTCAAAAAGGGCATACATCATAAACATGACCCAACTAAGGCCACTTTAACTGAAGGAACAACTGTAATCTCTAGGTTGAGCGCATGGAATAACAAATCCAAATATGGGTTTGCTTGGTTTTAACTCATATCCCTGATGGGATAACCAGGCTGTCTGAAGACCATATTCAAAATGGCCACTCTAATAATAGTCAATAAACTTCAATGTCCCATATATAAAATCCAAAAGAGGATTACATACAGATCTGTGTTTTAGTATATTGGTCAGAAGGGCTCTACTAAAAAGTTTTATCATTTTTAATGGTGCAATATAGATTGCCTTTTTTTTTGAATATCTGCTTGACTGTGGTTCCCGCCACACCTCCCAGATCAGACATTACAGGTTCTTTCATTAAAGCAAAGACTCTGAATGCCAAAAAAACTCATAGATATTATTTTCTTACCATCTTCCGTTTCCTGCCAGACAATCCCTTCAAGATTGACACTTGTCCCTGGTTCACAGGGGCCTAGGCACTCAGGCTCTGTCGCGAGTCCAACATCACAGGTATTGACTGCGATCGATCGGGTGCGGACCATGATCTGCTCCACTGGGGATGCGACACCGCTATTGACGGGAGGCAGAAGATGAAGGGGTGGAGGGGCTGGAGTGGAGGCAGGGGAATCCATCTGCTGGGAAAAGGAAGTTAAACAAGCGTTAATCACAAGGAATCTTTTTAATACCATTCTTGTGCCTACTTAGATTCCAAGGCTTCAAAAGCTGCAAACAAAATAACTATCCTATATCTAAAAAGCAGCCAGGTGAGAAATAAATATAAAAAACTGCTATCAGATAACAGTTTCACGATGGGTGGCCCTGCAGCTACAGTAGTAGAGCACTGAACTCACAATGAGGAGGTTAGAAAGATTTACTAACATTCACACTTGGCCTTCCATTATGAAATGGTTTCATCAATCAATATCATGTCCTCCATGAAAAGGTTTACAGAAACATTTGAAGAATGCACTATATCACCCCACTCCGAGACAGCCACTTCAGACTCAAAGGAACAGACTTAAGTTTGGCACCCACCCAGCATTGTCCTGGAGTCTCCAGGAAGCGAACATTAATCTCCTGGACACTTCTGAATGCAACCTCAGAAATGAAATGATAGGGGGATTTAAAAAGTGTGTATTTTTTTTCATTTATTAGTTATAATAATGCTGGGGCTGTGGGAAAAATAAGGCTGTTCAACTGGATGATTCTTGACTGTCAGATAACGAAGTGCGCAATTGCTTTCCAATTGGTCCAAGAAGGTGCTGAACCATGTGGGCAGATATGGTAGGCAACCAATGCCAGGATTATGGGGGTGGCGCAGTAAAAGGTCATGTGATGTAACCTCCAATGTCAACATGTCTGCCCATTCAAGGATCAGTTGTAGTGTGGCTGAGCAAGATTCTCACATCATAGAACAATACAGAAGGCCTCTTGTGAGTACAGCTATCCAAATGGTCCTATTCCACTGTCCTCCTCTTATGACCCTGTAAATTTTTCTCTTCAAGTATTTATCCAATTCCTATTTGAAAATTACTACAAGTCATTTCCACCTCTCTTTCAGGCAACGCATTCCTGACTGAGTAAAAAATGTCATCTCTGGTTCTTTTTCCAATCATTTTAAATCTGTGCCTTTAGTTATTGATCCTTCTGCCACCGGAAACAGTTTCTCCTGATTAACTCTTATCAAAACTGTTCATGATTTTGAATGCCTCTGTCAAAACTCCATTTAACCTTCCCTGCTTTAAGGGGGACAGTCCCAGATTCTTCATATAATTGAAGTCCTTTATCCCTGATATCATAAGGGTCAACAGCTGGCAGGAAGGAATCACACTCTGAATTCTCAGACAGAATTAATAATAAAGTATTGGGCTTGAAATCCAGAGGCCAGCAGAAATGCCCTGCAAGCCCAATGAAGCTGTTAGAACAGCATTGCAGTTAATCAAAAATCCCTGTTCAAATGACGTTTGAACTCATTTCCTCACCTTTTAAGTCTGAGAGGGGGAATTCCATCTTGAAATGTTGTCAATTGGGCAACATCAAGTCAGAGAATGAGACCAGCAACTTGTAGATTGCCACAGGTGAAAGCCAGTAACAGTACCAAGTCTTCAGCAAACCTAACTATCTGTGACATCCTGCTTGGGCCCCTTGGAGCCAAAACCAGGGAAGTTATTTGGGGGGGGGGGAGAGAGGGTCATAATTATAAGGTGGTCTTTAATAAATCCAAAAGGAAATTTGTTTGAATGGGGAACAAGCTACCACGGCCTGAGAGAGGGGGGTATAGACGGTGCCAAACACCAGGGCATGGTGTGTGTGTGTGTGTGTGTGTGTGTGTGTGTGTGTGTGTGTGTGTGTGTGTGTGTGTGTGTGTTGCAGGCTTGGTGTTGTAAACAGTTTCTCATCATCCAGCCCAAGCAGCCAGCTGCAGACCTGAAAGATCAGCTTAAAAAAGGGGGATTGGGGGTTGGGAAGGAGATGATGGGGTTTGGGGTTCGAAGGGAAATTAGGGGTGGTTGGGGGGAGATTAGTTAGAGTTGAATTGTTTTATAAATGTTGTGATTTCTTTGAAACCACTTTCCTAACATCCATTGATTGCTCTGCAATTAATTATCCTTAGAGAATCAGCATTGGGCCTCCAATTTTGCCATTAGTCTCTCTGCCAATGCAGGTCCAATGAAAGAAAGAAAGACAAAACCTACATTTATACAGCACCTTTCACAATGCCCCAAATCACTTTACGGCCAATTAAGAACTTTTGAGTTGTAGTCACTGGTATAATGTAGGCAGTGTTATCAAATTGCAGAGCAGGCTCCTGCACCTAATACATATATTCATGTCATTCTGGGATGGATGAGATGAACTGGGCTAGATGGCCTTTGTCATCCATAATTATTTTGCGAACAGAGGATGGAATCATGGCTCAAGTTCTGTTTATTTTGTTGCTAACAAGAATTTACTGTGAGCGGGCTTTGTGGGGTGAAATTGCCAGAACAGGAGTGCACAATGGGCTCAGTGAATCAGTAACCTGTTTTACACTGCACATGATTCTCATGAGTCTTTCCCATTGACATCATTCTTGTGCTTTTGTCTACTTATCTATTATCCTACTCTATCTTGGTGCTTTTTATGAGCTTTTTGAGGTATTAAAATATCATGATAAAGTTGCATTGCATCATAGATATTGAAGGTATATTGTAGTGAGAAGCAACATCAGCAGAGTCTTCAGACTTGCTGATCAAGATAACACAGATAAAATTGTGAACCATTCAGTCTTTGTCCTCTGGCCTCTTAAAAGTTGTGTAGCACAGAGACACCTGAAGGCTCCAGCGTTTCTCACTGACAGTAAAGGCCTATGTTGTTCAATCATTCTACTTTCTTGCTCAGGAGTCATTTAATCTTTCTACCCTGTGAGATTACTGATAAAATAGAATCCAATTACTCTTCTTATACGAAGTAATAATATTGAATAATATCATGCACCTAGTCATAAGAAAGTCTTCTACTTCTACAGAATGGAAGCAATCTTGTGCAGTTTATCTGGGTTGCAAGTACTGAATCTTTCCCCCATATGAATTTACTGCCATCATGTCTATAAGGTGCAATCACCTATAGATTGCACACAAGTTGACACTGCATCATAACATTGTTGCTCTTAATATTAATGACCCATGCTGCATGCATATCAGATGATATCTGTAACCAGATGTCAATAATGGGTGTTATCATTTTACTTGGACTTCTCTGTGATTATCTGGTGAATTAATTGGTGAATCTTGAAAGGGGAAAGAATATCATGCATGGTTCGGGGGAGGGTTTAAGTTGGCGGGGAGAAATAAGGGGCCCAGAAACAGGAGGAGCACTGGGACCCATAATTTCTCTCCCTGGCGCTGCTCACTGTCACATAGTGTAGTTGTGACAAACAGAAAAGATGCAGTTAGGGGGAAGCTAGATAAATCATTGTCATTGGCTTGATTTGAGGATGAATTTCACTCAAGGTTATGAGTTTCTGCCATGGGTCTTCATGTAACTGAACAGGCCGATTCTCGAGCCACAGATCCTTGGGCACATGGTGCAGGATATCCCAAAAGGTAATGGGATCTGGAGTGTGGGATTTGTTTCCTTTTCTTTTCTTCTCTGCTGCCGCTCTGCCTCATCATTCAGACATTGGGGCTCAACGTGATGCAGCTTGATGGACAAGTTGTTGTCATTCTGAATGAGTGGCAGAAAGCTCCTCCTAGTCAATAATGCCAATGCTACTGTGCTTCAAGGAGAGCTCTAGTGTGTCTTTGAAGCGTTTTCCTTGTCCTCCCCTAGAACATTGGCTATTTAAGAGTTGAGAAAACAGGACCTGGCAGGGGAGACAATTTTCGGCCATCTGGACAGTATCCAGTGCATCGAAGTTGATTTTGCAGGTTTTGCCTGATTAAGTATGCTAGAATAGTACATGCAGGCAAAAAGGAATAAAATGCTCGATTAGATAAAGGAACAGGAGTTTCACATACATCATAAACACCAGCTGGCTAGATCTGACTGGTCGAATGCTGTTTCTGTGCTGTGAAATCCACAGACTTTTATCAATCAGTTGATTAGTCAGCATGAATGCCAACACATAATTCATTTTAAAATCCATGAATGTTCAGACTGAAATGTATCAGGTAACTCAGTTTGTAAAGGGCATCTAGCTGGTGAGCTTCTGGTGGCTCCGAGCAGAGGGCCAGTCACATGGCACACCACCCATTGCACAGACCTCACCAAGGGACAACTATCAATTTGTGATGGTCACTGTTGTTGACACATTTTATTAAAAACAAATGAACTGGAGAAATGGGTTACACAGTGTGTTATAGACACTGGCCTTCCAGATCTGGGATGGGTGGCTTGGGAGATGGGTAAAGTATGACACTGGGACATTGGCAGGTGCTCTCTTGAGCCCAAGGTTAAGGCACATTGTTGGACTGAGTAGGGGGAGTTCTGTGATTGATGCTGACACACAGGTTGCCTAGAATAGGAAAACTTAATTCTGTAGCACTAATATCCTTCATTCTAATGAGAACAAAACAAGGTTAAATAAATCCTTCAAGTTGCAAAAAAAATTACAAACTCCATATCTCAGCAAGCAGATGCAATCATTGGCTTCAAAGTTTTCCCAAGGCATCAATTCCTTGCTGGGTATGGTCCAAAGGGCTCAAGCTGCCATGTGTGATTGAGAGATGTCTGCAGACTATTTGACTGCAGGAAGCATCATAATCACATCTAATTCAGTTCTCACCAGGGGTCCATGCAAGTCAGAAAACATTGGATAGTAATTGTAGGCAGGAACCCTGGCTAGTTCCTCCTGCTAAAACTCTAACAGAATCCCCCTGTTACCACTCTAGTTGAGAAAGGGTGGTACCTTTATTATATGGGGAACACGGACTAATTCCATGTGGTCAGCTGCACTCCCTGTAAAAGGGATAAGTGTGTTCTACTGAACAGTCAATCTCTAGCCATCAGAAATGGCTATACTTGTACAGCAGTCATAGCATCTCAGACTTACTGTGTTACTAATGTGTTTTGTGTGCTAATACAGTCGTCAGTTATTCAGTAGACTACACATCCTTGTTACACTATATCGAGCACAAGGTGGGTCTTTTAAAATAAAAGCAGGTGAGCTCCATTTCGGCTGTCCCTAGGCCAGCAATGCTGAAACAGCGCTCCCTGTTCCATTTCTGTAACAGAAAAATACATGTGTTGGTAACTGCACACGAATGACCCAACCATACAGACCAGATCTGTCTTCTGCAAAATATAAATGTCAGATCTGTCTTCTGCAATATATAAATGTAAGTTTTTTTTTGCGCAAAGTCTGCAGGTCTTAACTATGATAAGTCCGAGTGCCTTGTTTCGTGGGAAGTGTCTGCCCCTGACTGCAGTTCAAATCCGTCACACTGGAAAGTGCATTTGTGTGTCAAGTGACAATAATCAAGTTTGGATATGGTGCCCACCCATAGACTCCTCACTGACTGCCATCCCTTCCAACACTCACTTTTCTTGGTATGTAAATTGGATGAGATGCCAGAGGGCAACGGACCTGTGAGTCTGTGTCAGAAACTGAGTTTGAAAATGTAGGAACAGAAGAAAGCAGTACCCAAGAAATCTTGGAACAATGTGCCAGCAGAGATAGCTGAGGAAAGAGAGTTACTCTAGCTCCACCTGCAAAGTGACAAAGCAGATTCACCCCGACACTGGCATCTCGAGCTCCTCTGTATATATTTGAGTGTATTGAATGTGAAGCTGCCCACCGGGTTCATTACGCAATGCTCTCAACCATCAGCCCCCAAGAAACCCAGACAGAAAACAGCAAGTTGTGGTAATGGTTATTTTTCAGGCTGGAGGATGGTAGTCAATGATGTTCCCCAAGAGACGGTGCTAGAAGCACTAATGTTTTTGACTGTTACAATCCTATAGATGCCGATAACCTTTTAAAAAGAAATTCAAACACCCAGGGAAAGGATCACACAAGATTTCAAGTTTTAAGGCTTTTATTGTGACAAACAAAAAGCAATATTGACTAAACACTATTCAGTAGACAACTTATACTCTAAACTACAGAAAAAGTTTCCATTAACTTTTAAAACAATCAAAAATCCTCCTCCAATACTATACTTTACTTTGTCCCTGTTCTCAGCTCCCTAGCCAGGTAACTCCTAATCCCTAAACTGACTTTCATGGTGAGGATTACTCAGGAGATTCCTCCCTCTAGTCAACGCTAAGTGAATTTGCCAGCCTCGCAAACTTGGTCTCTTCAATCCAAGGTCACCTGCCGTGTGTGTGGTGAACAAGAGACTTGCTGCTATTATCTCTCTGGCAGACCGACCCGGTCTGTGAGATTCAATGATATTTTCGGAAAACCTGCAAGCCAATCCTACAATGGTTTCCTATGCACTCTTCCCCTCTTGAAGCCTATTCCATGGCAACGTGAATCACATGGGTCTTGTATAGAGGTAGAAATACTAATTAGCTATCCTCTCAATCCCAATTCATTCTATCTCAGGATTAAATACACAGTTTAAAGTATAACCATTTATAAAACATGACATTCCTAACCCCGCCCTGGAACTTGGAGACGAACAAGCTTTTCCATCATCAACACAGCTGCTCAGGATATTGTTTACAGTAAATATTTTGCACCTTGTTCTTCGTGAAACAACCTGGATCCCCACACCTCCCCCCACTCCACCACCCAACCACCTTTAACAACCAAGCCACCCAGCAGAATTCAGGGCAGATCATTCCTCCATTTTACCCTAAATGAAAGACACGGTCCAAAAATGTAACAATCTTACAAACTTTGTACTTATAACAACATATATAAACAACTTAGATATTGGAATACAAAGTCAAATTTCAAAATTTGCCAATGATATCAAACTTGACCATGTGCCAAACTGTGAGGATGATACAAACTAATTACAACGTGACATTGACAGGTCAGCAGAATAGGCAGACAAGTGGCAGTGGAATTTACAGAGTAATTTGAGGTGATGCTTTTTGACAGAAGGGATAGGGGGAGTCAATACCAACTTAATTGCACAGTTCTGGAGAGTGTGCAGCGACAGAGAGCCCCGGAGTGCATGTGCACAGATCCTTGAAGGCGGCAGGGTATTTTGAGAGAGCAGTTTGCAAAGCATATAGGATCTTGGGATCAAAAATAGAGGCATTTAGTGTAAAACCAGGGGACTTATGCTGAACCTGTATAAAGTTCTGATTAGGCCAAAACTAGCATGTACCTCCAGTTCTGGTTGCCACATTTTAGGAAGGTTGCGAGAGTCCTCGAGAGGATGCAGAGGAGGTCTACCAGAATGGTTCCAGGGATGAAGGATTTTAGCTACAAGTTTAGGTTGGAGAAGCTGGGACTGTATTCTCTTTAAAGCAAAGGAGGTTTGATATAGCTGTACATGATTATGACAGGTTGAGAGAAGGCAGGTTTTTTTTCTAGAAATCACAGCTGATGGTACAAGGACGAGAGACTCAGATTTAAGGATTTGTGCAAGATATACAATGGCGGGGGGGTGGGGTTGTGGTTGGGGGAGAGGAAATGTGAGAAGAACTTTTTTATGTGGCATATTTTAACAATCTGGAACTCGTTGCCTACGAGGAGAAGTGGAGATAATCTATGATTTCAAAAAGAAATTAGATGGTTACTTGTGAGAAATAAACTTGCCAGGACTACAGGGATAGAATGGAGCAGGTTGCATTGTTCTACATGGACTCGATGAGCCGAATGACCGGCTCCCGTACCACAATGACTCAGTGACTTTGAGTCTGTCGGTGATCAAATACACTAGCTCCAAGGAAAAGCCCAAAATGTACTGGGGAAAAAAACCCATGCAGCTGACAATGCTTCAACTCATGTAAAATAGTTGTATATTTAAATGATTGCTGTACTCTTGTACACAAGGTTACAGGCCATTCCACAGCATCAGTATTGTCAGGTTTCTCAAAGACAATGTATTATATATAATATATACGTAATGTATTATACATATAAAATATTTTAAAATAGATAGTATGTGTCTGTATAAACTTAAAATGCAATTCACACATGGGGTCACTTGCAGGGAAATACCAAGTTTTTTTAGAAACTTGGAGGAAGTCAATGGAAATAATACAGGGTGTGGGAAGGAACAATGTAGCAATCATATAATGTAGCAATCATCTGGGACAAATATGGCAATATTATAACTTTCCCTGGTCAGAGCTGGCATTAATGAAATGGGCTATTCCCCAAAAACTTGCATCTATATAGTGCCTTTAATGTAGTAAAGTGTCCCAAGGAGTTTCACAGCAGCATTATTTTTTAAAAATTGACACAGCCAGGTAAGGAGACATTAGGGCAAATGACCAAAAGCTTGTTTAAAGAGGTAGGTTTTAAAAAGTGTCTTAAAGGGAGGGGAAAAAGAGGTAGAGAGGTTTGGGGAGGGAATTTCAGAGGTTAGCCCTAGGCAGGTGACACACAGCCACTAATGATGGAGCGATTGAAATCAAGGTTGTGTAAAGAGACCGGAATTGAAGGAGTGTACAGATCTCAAGAGAATTTGTAGGGCTGGGGAACGTTACGGTGAAGGGGGTGTGGGGAAGGGAAGGGGAAAGGCCGTGGAGGGATTTGAAAACAAGCATGAAAATATTAAAATTGAGGTATTGCCAGACCATACGAATCATGCATGTTTGCGCTTACTGGAAAGTTATACATTAGAAAACTATACATCAGCAAATAAAAGTAACAGTACTTAATCTTCATGGTTCAGTGTGCCCAACATAAATTGGTTGAAAATTCACACCCTCCGTTTAAAGTTTTACATGGCACACACCTCAGCCTACACAGACCTTCATCGGCATGTACCAATAACGCGAACTGATGTCATAGCTCCTAGTTAACATATTTATCCTCAGTCCGAGAGCCTCCAGTTATGGATCAAACCAGCAAAGACACACTAGAGCAGCATGACCATGACACCTGAACAGTTCACATTTGGTTTGTCTTGCAAAGCATATCTGATTAGATCTGAAGACAGCTTAAGTTCCACATGAGGCTCCTTCTGCCTTACTCCATCTCACCCCATCACCATAAACTATCATTCCTTTCTCCCTCACGTACCTATTTAGTGTTCCTTTAAATGGGTCTACACTATGCATCTTAACCACTCTATGTGGTAGCAGGTTCCACCTTCTCACCAGTCTCTCAGCAAAGAAGTTTCTTCTGAATTCTCTATTGGGTTCATTAGTGATGATATTATATGCATAGCCCCAATTCCACTCAGCAAAGACACAAAGACAACAGAAATCTCTTCAAGAAAACAGCGAATGCTAACTACTATACAGGCAAACAATCATGCTTTCACCCAATGACTGTTAGGGGTCAGTGGGTGCTGACCAGGAGCAGGAATCTGGTTGATGTTCCCTCATTAACAAAAAGGAAGCTCCGAGGCCCATTTTGTACACCTTTCCTGCCAATTCCTGTGGAGATCTGATAACTCTCAGCACAAAGCAGACATAAAACTTGCATCATTCTGGTTTGCTTCACTCAGATAATCACTGATCCAACAGAGGTGCCGACAGTGCAATTTGTAGCAAGTCAAACGATATCGGAGTTTAGAGGGTTAAATTATGAGGGTAGTTGCATAAAGTTGGCTTGTACCCCCTCAGGGTTAAAGGGTAATCTGATAGATAAGCAGAAAAAGGGTGCATATAACAGGTGTCAGGTGGATAATACAACTGAAATCAGCCTGAATATAGAAGGTTCAGAGGGTAACTGAAATAAAACAAATATGAGAAACAAAGAGAAACAAATTGAGAGTATGAGAAGAGACTGGTAGTTAACATAAAAGGGAATCCAAAAGTTTATAGGCATACAACTATTAAAAAAATAGTAAAAGGAGGAGTGGGGCCAATTCAGGACCACAAAAGGGGTTTACAAGTAGAGGCAGGGAGCAAGGCCGACCTATTAAATGAGTACGTTGCATCTGCCTTTACCGAGGAAGATGATGCTGCCCAATTCATTGTGAAACAGGAGGTAATTGAGAGGCTGGATGGGTTAAAAATTGATACAGAGGGGGTATTAGACAGGCTGGCTGTACTTAAAGTTGAGAAGTCTCCTGGACCAGATGATATGCATCCAAGGATACTGAGGGAAGTAGGGGTGGAAATTGACAAGATACTGGCCATAATATTCTAATCTCCTTAGATACAAGAGTAATGCCCAGAAGACTTAAGAATTGTAAAGGTCACATCCTTGTCCTAGAAAGGCTGTAAAGATAAACCCAATAACTGCAGGCTAATAAGTTTAACTTCAATGGTGGCAAAGCTTTTAGAAACAATAATCTGGAACAAAATTAACATTTACTTAGACAAATGTGGATTAAGGAAAACCAGCAGATTTATTAAAGGCAAATCGTGTTTAACTAACTTGCTTGAGTTTTTTGATGAGGTAACTGAGAGGGTTGATGAGGGTAGTGCAGTTGATGTGATATACATGGACTTCCAAAAAATATTTGATAAAGTTCTATATAACACCTTTGTCAGCAAAATTATAGCCCATGGAACAAAAGGAACAGCAGAAACTTGGATACAAAATTGCCTGAGTGACAGGAAGCATAGTAGTGGTGAATGGTTGTTTTTCAAACTGGAGGAAGCTCTTCAGTGGGGCTCTTCAGGGGTCAGTGTTAGGACCACTGATTTTCTTGACATATATTAATGACATAGACTTGGGTATACAGAACACAATTTCAAAATTCACGAATGACACAAAGCTTGGAAACTGTGGAAGAGAGGCCAGTGGAATGTGAAGACAAGTGACAGATTAAATTTAATGCAGAGAGGTGTGAAGTGATTCCATCTTGGTAGAAAGAATGAGACACAAACAATATAAAATTCTATTGTGTTTCCACCATTGAAGTTAAACTTATTAGCCTGCAGTTATTGGGTTTATCTTTACAGCCTTTCTAGGACAAGGATGTGACCTTTACAATTCTTAAGTCTTCTGGGTATTTAGGTGCAATTCTAAAGGGGTTACAGGGATAGAGGGACCTGGGGGCATATGTGCACAAATCATAGAATCATAGAAATCATTTACGATACAGCAGGCTGTCATTTGGCCCATCGAGTCCACGCCATTTCCCCGCAAAGCAATCCAGTCAGTCCCACTCCCCTGCTCGATCCATATAGTCCTGAACGTTTACTTCCTTCAAGTGTCAATCCAATTTCCTTTTGAAATAATTGGTTGTTTCCTCATCCACAATCCTCGTGGGCAGTGAGTTCCAGGTCATTATCATTCACTGCAAAATCCTGGAAAAATCTTCTCTGACACTGTTCTTTATGACACCGACACTGACACCTTTGCATCCTTCTGGTTTTGACATTTTTGTTCTGATCAGGACAGGCCAGGGCCCCTGTGCAACCAATCTCCACTACCGGGGCCTCAGTACAAAGCCCTTCTGCACTTGTAGAAAGACAAACAACGTGGAGTGTCCCCTCTACAGACTAAGTGACAGACTAATCACCTTAAACTCAGCAAATGGGCAGGCTATTGCTTGGCTTTGGGGATTTGCATTTACTAATAAAATTGCACCTTTAACCTCCTTGAGCTAAAATTCTGTCAGGAAACAGGACCTGACTCCCTCCCTGCCCTCAGGTGAGAGAAGGCGACAGGCCCAGGGTAACAGCGGGAATGGTCACAGATTGCGTTCATAATGGGAGAGGGCCCAGTCATTGGAGGTGGCAGGCCAAGTTGAGCAAGCGGTTAAGAAAGAACACAGGATCTTGTGCTAAGTAGGGGCTTGAAGTACAAAATGAAGGAAGCTATGTTAAACCTGTATAAAACACTGGTTTGGTCTCAACTAGATTATTGTGTCCAGTTCTGGGCACCACACTTTAGGAAGAATGTGAGGGTATTAGAAAGAGAACGGAAAAGATTCACAAGAAAGGTTCCGGGGTGGGGAGCTTCAGTTACGGGGACAGATTGGAGAAGCTGGAGCTGTTTGGCAGAAGGATCAAGAAACAGACAGCATCGATTTAAGGTGATTTGCAAAAGGAGCAACTGTGACATGAGGAAACCTTTTTTATGCAGCAAGTGGTTAGGATCAGGAATGGTCCGCCTGAGAAGGCAGATTCAATCAAAAGAGAATTGGATAGCTATCTGAACAGAAAAAAATTGTAGAGCTCTGGGGAAAAGGTGGTGAAGTGGGACTAGGTGAGTTCCTCTTGCAGAGAATCGACACAGAGACAACAGGCCAAATGGCCTCCTTCTGTGCCGTTACCATTCAATGATTCTATGTTTAAAATGTAAAAAAGATTCACTAGGGGCAGAATCAAGAATAAGGGACCATAATTTTAAAAAACCTAGACCTAAGCCAATCAGGTACTCTCTCTCCTCAAAGGCTGCAAATGCTATGGGGCAGTTCAACTTTCAAGATTGAGATGGATAGATTTTTGCTGGGTAAGGGTATCAAGGAAAATGAAGCTAAGAATGGTAAATGGAGTCGAAAACAGATTGTCCATGATCTAACTGAATGGTGGAGCAGGCTTGAGGAACTCAGCGACCGTCTCCTGTTCTTGCGAGTCTGAATGGCGTACACTGGACAATATGGGAGGAGCACCCAACTGGCTTGGTGCAAACATCACATCTCATCCACTTGCCCAGCACTTGATTAACACCAATTAATTCCTTTTTTTTTGTTTACATAATGAGAAAGTTGATTTCAACTTGGAATGCCATTTGAAGGCTTGGAACGCTGCCGTATGTTATAAACCCCTAGGGCGCACTAATTGTTAAAATACTGAACAATTCATTCGTGGAATAAATATATATATATTGGTTTTGGACAAAACATTTGGATTTCTGAGTGGCCTGCCTGGAAATTTCGCAAATGTAAACCAGACATCAACATTCTGGTTTATATAACTGAAGTCCGTCTCCATTCCAATTTACTTCTGTGTTTTAGTGACATGGAGACTTTAATAAACAAAGATGATGCAAGTTCTCATAACATTTTTATCAGTGGCAAAAGTAAAGATCAGACCCCCAACCCACGATCCCAACTCCTGACATCATAATTCCAACTTAGGAACAAAGAGATGTATTGGGCTCAATATGCTCTATTTGGACCATTTGACCTGTCCCATGTTCCAGGGAATATTCTTTTGCATATCATTTCCCACACATATATTTTCCACCAGGTACTTCTTTAACCCCCTCTTAAATTTGCTGATATATTCACCACCCTCTGAGCCAATTACATGAATCGCAAATTGTCTTTTCACCCTCCCTGAATCAGATGGATAGATTTTTCTTAGTCGAGGGCATATAGCTAAGGCAGCTAAACGGAGGTGACGTACAAATCAGCAACGATCTAATTAATTGAAGGTAGCACAGCAAAAACATTGTGACTATGCAGAAGGGAATCAATTTTAGTTTCATTTACAGTCTAAGGAGACTGGCATCTGGTTTCGATGGTACAGGTTCTAGGCTGGCAGCCCAGTAATATTGTAATCAAGAAATGTACTAAAAAGGGTCAAGGGCTGTTGTAGCCAAAGAGATGATAACTCCCTTCTGTATTGTAAACATCTATGCTCCAATGGTTTTCAGAGGTTTTGCATGTGCTGAATTCCATCCAGGCGATTAAAACCCACTACACAGCCAGTTTTATGAAAATGTCCTATTCTAGGTTGTAACCTGAGGCAGGCCCTTATCTACAAACACAAGTTAAGTCTACTGAAGAAAACAGCATATAACAGCTGACTATTATCTGGGAGAGCCATCTTCCTGGCATTTCTGTAGCACAGGCATAGAAGTGTGCTGCTTTATCCTGTCACCTCTGCTCCCTGCACTTCCAACAAAAGTGACATAAACGCAATGGCTGCTAGAGCACATCAGAGGCTAGGAATTCAGCAGTGGGTACATAATTCCCTGATTCCCCAAAGCCTCTCCGTGCAATGGAATACTCTCCACTTGCCTGGATGTGTACAATAGCAACAACATTCAAGAAACACAATACCATCCTGGACGAAGCAATATGCTTGATTGTCAGCCCATTCATCAGCTTAAATATTCACTCCCTCCAACAAGTGGCACACCATGGCTGCAGCACATGTATCCACAAGGTGCACTGCAGGAGCTTCCCAAGGCTTCCTCATCAGCACCTCCCAAACCCAAGCTCTCCACCTCCTAGAAGAACAAGAAAAACAGGGGAAAACCACCACCTGCAAGCTTCCCTCCAAGCCAAACACCATCCAGACTTGGAACTATTGTGCCGTTCCTTCACAGTCTTTGGATCACAATCGTGGGACTCCCTTCCTAACAACTCTGTGGGAATATCTTCAGCAAATGGATTGCAGCAGTTCAAGGAGTTTCGCCACCACCTTCTCAAGGGCAACAAATGCTGGCCTTGTCAGCAACATATACATTCCAAAAAATTTTTTTTGAATAGACACAAAAGATGGCAAGGTCACCAAGGCCAGAGGGTTAAAAACAAAGCATTTGTTGGGCCACAAATTGAAGAAGATGGGGATCACAACAGAAAACAAATGTTAGAAATCTGAAATACAAGAGACTCTGGAAATCCACCTGTCTTTTCTCTATTGCCAATGGGTCTGCTATCTGACTGCACAAATCTGTTTTTCTTTGAGGCTTTATAGTCAAAGAAGTGTCTGCTCATTGACTTGCCTGCAAAAATCTCTGCTGGATGTGATGTGACTGTGTGGCCATTCAGTGAAGCTCTGCACAGGTCTTGGAGCAGATTTTTTTATCTAGGCAAATTTAGAGTTCTACTTTGAATGAAACTAGTTGTGTGTGCATCAAGTATAACTATTTGGAAGGTAACTTTTGGAAGATTGTATTTCCATCAGAGTTCTGCCTTCATTATCAGGTTTCAGCTCCACACCAAAACTTGCTGATGTGAGCAACACACACTCATGCATCGTTTCAAAATGTAACCTCAGGAAAACAGTTACAGAGAAACATGCCAACCCACGGATTAGGGCTAAATATCTAACTATTTCACAAAACCACTCAAACCAACGAAGTGAAGGCAGGAAGTGCAACTTTAAATGTTTATATCACTTTACTGAATTTTCTCCCAGAGCTGGATTCACACACTATAAACGCAGCAGGTACATAAAGAAAAGATACGCACATTATTCACACAAGCAAGTTAGACAGTACACATGAAAAGGTACAGCTCAGGTACACAACAGGCATGTGATGGTGATCAACAAATTGTATTTATACACCACCTTTAACACAGTAAAACACAGACAGGAAACCATAAGCAGCACACAATGCAAGGTGACCTGCAGTCAAAGAGCCTCAGCAGCAATATTCACTCTGAATAATCAACCATTATACTTGCAGTAAAACGCTGTGTCTCAAAATGCTTTATAGGAGTGCTGTCAGACAAAATTTAGCACTGAGCCACACAAAGGAGAGATTAGGACTGGTGACCAAAAGCTTGATCAAAGAGAATATTTTAAGGAGCAGCTCAAAGGAGGAAATCAAAGTTCAAGAAGGGAATCAAAGAAATTTACAGCACAGAAGGAGGCCATTCAGCCCATCATATGTGGGTCAGCTGTAAAACAGCTATTCAGCCTAATCCCAATTTCCAGTTTTTGTTCCATGGACTGCAAGGGCATATCCAAGGACTTTTAATTAATTTGGTGAGGGTTTCTGTCTCTCACAATTTCAGGCAGGAAGTTCCAGACCTCCACTATCCTCTGGGTAAAAACATTTCTCAATCAATCTCTTCTTATGCTTCTACCAATTACTTTAAATCTATGAACCCTGGTTACTTAGCTCTCTGCGAAAGGAAATTGGTCCTTCCTATTCACAATATCTAGGCCCCTCAATTTTATACATCTCAATTAAATCTCCCCTCAGCCTCCTCTGTTCCAAAGAAAACACCCCCAGCCTTACCCATTCCTTTCTCCTCATTGAAATTTTCCATTCCTGGCAACATCCTCGCAAATCTCCTCTATACCCTTTCCAGGATACACACACAAAGGACAAAGGACAGAAAGAAAGTCAAGGTGCATGTATGAAACACCTTAACATATCAGAGGTGCACAGCACCAAGTATGATAAACGGACAAGGCAAAGGTTCAGCACACATACACTCTGTTTACACGCTGTGTAGTGAATACTCCTGTGCTCACCCTCTCCAACAGTGTCCTGTAGAGTTGTAATTGTGACCTTTAAAAAGGAACTGTATGCTATTCAACATAATCTAACAAATATATCTGCAGCTGAAGGATCGCTGGGATGCGGACTGTAGCAATTTGCAGCAATGTTATTAATCATTGCTGGATGTTATGTCAGCAGCAAATTCATGGAGCCCCTGTTCCACAATGACAGTGTTAGGGTCAGTGTTAATGGAAGAGCAGGTCAATAAAACAGTTTTAAAATCAACTATTGTAAGTTTAACAACAAAAAGGTCTCACCACAGCTTGGCGTCCAGAGCCTGCCCAAATAAATAACTGAAGCTTTAGTCATGCTAATTATTCAATAAAGTCCCTTTAACCTCTGGTATTGGCCCTCAGCCCAGACAGACAGAAATTCAATGTTTTCCGGATAAATTGCTCCAATACTGATTTGCAATGAGGGCAAATCTCATTATATTCACAGTCGTTCAATGACCTGCTGTGAAGAGCAGCCTGTCAAAGCTTCCTGGAAATCAGCCAATATTGTTCATAATCAATATACAACAGTTACTGCATAGAGTAGATGATTCTGTGACTCAAGATCAATTGCATCCCATGGTCAAAGTCACAGCGCTGCTTCTAACCATCATTAATGTCTCTCCTGTGCTGGCCCTTGATCATGGCCAAATCAATGTATTGAATTCAAAGCTGCAAATCACACAAACACTGTATACTCTTTAAGCAGTATATACTTCTGTGTAAGAGCTCTCCAAATGTGCTGCAGTGGGTTACAGTTGTTTACTTCATAACAGGCTGCCAGCCCCCTGCAATATGTAGTGCAATAAAAACCCAGCAGTGAAAGAGTCAACTTACTCAGAGAAAGCTTATGCCCATCAATCCCCAACATGAGGTCTGGTGGTGGTACAGGTAAACATATGATACAATACAGGGCAAAATGGAATCCATATCATACTATTCAGAGTCTTTTAGGGAAGGAAATCTGCCGTCCTTACCTGGTCTGGCCTACATGTGACTCCAGACCAACAGCAATGTGGTTGACTTTTAAACAATGTCCTCTGAACAAGCGCAATTAGGGATAGGGTAACCCAGCCCGTGACGCCCGCATCCCATGAATAAATAATAAAGTTTAAACCTGATTATTTATGTGATCTCAACAGCATCTCATTCAATACTATACACACACACCGGTACCACAGAGGGAGGGGACAATTCAATTTTGGTACCTAACAGAGTTCGTTCACTTTTGATAGGCACGTCACTTTAACACTAGCAGAGGTGAGGACAGCACTTCGGTGAAGTTTCTTTAATAAGAGTTGCTGCAGCATGCAATGTTTTGCCTCAGGGAGTGGTCAAAGCAGAGACCCTTGTGGAGTTAAAAGGAACACTAAACATTTGAAGCAGAAAAAAGCACAGGGAAATGAGGAGAGAGCAGGGCAATGGAATTAATTTTTAGATTGCTCCAGCAAGGGAGCCAGTGGGCTGCAAACTTCAACAGTTCCATTACTCAGAGTCACTGAATTGGATGGGGTTAGGAAGTGAACTGACTGAATGTTGTCAATCCTGATCACTGTCCAGTTGGAAAGTTTGGCCATCAGGATCAGGATGGGCCAGAGTGTGTCTGCTTCTGCCTTTCCCTGGATTGAAAAGTCTCCCAAAACTCCCTGCCTCAGCTCAGTTTGGCACAGTAAGGCGAAACTTCAAGGTCATGTGTAACCAGATCCCAGTGTGAGCCCAATAGGATGAAAATATTGGTAACTCCTCTGCACTATTCATTGGGGAGGTGCCTAGCTGATCCTCGCCAGAAAGAGGACAAAAAATATTTCAATTAATTTGCTGCCAGAGTAGCAGCTGGTGGTGCTTGGGGAGTTTATATAAGGCTGGGGCCTCACAGCAATTTGCCAGGTTGGTTTTTTGACCAGAGATGACTGCAACTCCGCTGACAGAGCTTCATCCACAGACTGCTGAACAGTTGTAAGATGTCAGCTGTACAGAAGCAAATATGACCAATGTACAAAAAACAAAATACTGTGGATGCTGGTAATCTGAAATTAAAAACAGAAAATGATTTAAATATTCAGCAGGTCTGGCAGCATTGGTGGAGGAGAGAGACAGAGAGAGAGTTAACATTTCAGGTTTCATCAGAACTGATACATCTGCACTGTTGAGGCCACCAAGACAGCCACTCTTCCCACCACTGCTTATATACTGTAAAAATTAACAGGAGTTGTGTGGTTTATGTTCTTCTATTCCTCAATATGCTGTCTCCATGTCAGGGTACAATTGCCGGTCACCCCCAGGATTTCAGTCAAATAGCTAGCTGTCATTGGTGAGCCTTTAGCAGCAAGTATTGGTCAGCCGCTCACCCACCAAAGGGGCTTCAAGAAAAATTTGTTCTTCACACACACACACCCTCCCAGTAGATGTTACTGATTAATGATCAGCAGTAGGCTCCCTGGTGGCTTCTCTTGTCTCATACCCAGCACACACAGGGCTGAATACAGTGCCAACCTGACCCAACAACTTGGCACAGTTTCAGAATCAAACCTGGGACTTCAACAATAGCAACTTATATTTATATAGCACCTTTAACATAATGAAACATCCTAAGGTGCTTCACAGGTTTTAAGGAGTGATTTAAAAAAGAGAGGTAGAGACACAGAAGTGTAGAGAGGCCTTCCCAAAGCTTAGAGCCTGGGCAACTGAAGGCGCAGCCACCAATGGCAGAGCGATTGAAACTGGATGCACCAGACTGAGAGGAGCACAGCTATTTAGGAGGGTTGTGGTGCTGGAGGAAATTATAGCGTAGGGAAGGACGGGGTCATGGAGGGGTTTGAAAACAAGAAAGAGAATTTTTAAATCAGGACACTGTTTAACTGGGAGCCAATGTGGGTCAGCAAGGACAGAGGTGATAGGGAAACAGGGCTTGCTGCAAGCCAAGATTCAGCTGCTCAGGATCATTCCTCCAGTCAGTTTATCCAAAGTTACAGACACAGAGATATTTCACTCTGTAACTGAAAACATTCGGGCAATAAGCAACAGGCTCACCCGCCAGTTAGCTACAACAGCACCAGCTTCACTTCCTCTGTAGTAAATCTTGTGGCTGCCAAATAAACCAGTGACTTCTGGCTACTGCAAGGATTTAGTGCTCAGTCCAGACCCTTCAACCTTCTCTCCTGGAAGCATCACTGCATCTGGAACACCACAGGGGCTGGAGCCCTCCAGAAACACAAACAAGTAGCCCTTTGTTTTCTTTATTCTTGCATGGGATGTGGGTGCTGTTGGTTGGGTGTCAGCATTTGTTGCCCATCCCTAATTGGCCTTTAACTGAGTAGCATGTTAGGCCAATCTCAGAGGTAGTTATGAGTCAGATTGCTGTGGGTCTGGAATCACATGTAGGATAAGGGTATTAGTGAACCAGATGGGTTTTTTTTTTTACAACAAATGATGATAGTTTCATGGTCACCATTACTGAGGCTAGCTTTCAATTCCATATTTATTAATTGAATTTAAATTCCACCAGCTGACAAAGTGGGATTTGAACCCATGTCTCCTCAGAATTAGCCTGGACCTCTGGATCACTAATCCAATAACATGACCGCTATGGCACCCTCTCCCTCCATGTGTGATCTGAGACAGTGAATATATTTGATTGAAGGGCAGGGGTGGGAGGCACATTTTAGTAAAATCCTATTCAACGACCCTACGCAGACACATTCCAGTAGGAATCACTGATTCACGGCACCAATATAGCACCTCAATGGATTACTGTGCTGAATTTTTCTTCCTCCTTCACCAGCTATCAGAATATAAGACTGTGGATTTTTAGCCTCACATCAAGGCCTGGGCACATCATTTAGGCTGACAGTTCAGTGACGGACTGAAGAAGAGCTGCACTGTTTTAGGTGGCGTCTTCAAGTGGACACTTGACAAGACTAACAAACACCGGATTAAAGCAAAACTCTGCAGGGCAGATTCTCATTTTTCAAAGACAACAATCAACATAGAAAGTTCAGCCTACATTGAATGTCAAAGGAATCCTATTTATACCAGCGAGAGCATACAGATTATTCTACTTTATGAATAAGAGTCCCTCACCAGTGTACAGCCATGCTCAGTCAAGAATAGTCTCATATTATACAATCGTATCAATAAGCAGCTGAACAATTATTCTTCAACAACCTGACAGATGAGCAGATTGATAACCATTTGTGGATGAGTGAAAATTACCGAAACAAATCGTTGTGCATGTGGCTTTTTAATAAAAGTGAGCATTATCTACAAGATGCACTGTAGCAACTCACCGAGGTTCCTTCGACATCACTTTCCAAACCCATGACCTTTACCACCCAGAAGGACAAAGGCAGTAAATGCATAGGAACACCATCGTCTGCAAGTTTCCGTCCATGTCACACCCCATCATGACTTAGATCTATCACTGTCAATGTTCAAAATTCTGAAACGCTGTTTCTACCAGCACACTACCTACACCACACAGACTGCAGTGGTTCAAGCAGGAGCGAGGAGTGAGTAATAAATGATGGCCTTGCCAGCAAAATACTCATCCTATGAATAAAAAAATCAAAATATAAAGAATTTGAATATAATTTTATATAAAGCATCCTGGACATATAACAGACTACATCAAAGCTGGATCCTCAACAGGCCTAGATGGAATTCACAAAGATGAAGATGCCATAAATTGGACTACAACTTCAACCCAAGTATGTTCAAGTAGATTAAAAATTATAATAATCCTCTTTTGGGATCAGGAAAGGAAGGCCATTCAATGGGTTATGTCATGCCACACTGATATGGGTCATATGACCCACACCACACTGATAGCATCAAGTGCCAGGCAGGCTGGTGTGAGTGGTCTGTGCCCAAAATCTAAATCCATAATTCACGGGTTCCAAGTTTGTGTTTTTTGCTCCCTGGATGTCTCCTGATTCACATTGACAATCACCCTGAGCACCCTTCCATGGCATGTCAGGCAGCTAGAAGCATCAACACTACACTTGGGTTTTCAAGGCAAAAGTTTCCCATGCCAAACTCTGTTATTATATTCAATCCCCAGCCTCCATCAGTAAATTCCGTGCTGGGCAACTGCCCAAGCGTTATTCAAACTAACAGTCTCTCTACTGTGTGCTGGCTCATCATCATTAATGCTTTCAGAGGCTTATAGCTTTTTGCTAAATGATCATATTCAAGGTGCACTGTAAGAAGTAATTGGATTTTCCTTTACATGAAGCGTAGTGCATTCCTGCCAGCCAGAGTGATAGTGATAGAGGAAAAGCAACAAAGACAACAGCCAATTTCTAATGAAAAAAATACAGGATGCCAGTGAATAGTAGCGCTGTTTAGATCACAACTGAAGGTCACTTATTCTGCCTCCGGTATGTCACTCTGACTGTCCCCTGTTGGTTATGCATTGTAGGTGAAGCTTTATGTTTGCTTACAATATATTTCTGTGGCTTTAGCCCACCTCACAGAGAAGTGCCCTCCACTATTCAAGCATTGCCCCTTTGTCAAAGTAGGTTTATAAAAGTATAAGGCACTAGCTGATACTGTACCAAATTAATCACTACTTGTGTTAATTTCCAGTGGGTTAGCCATGGTTCAGTGAGTAGCACTCTCACCTCAGAATCAGAAGATTGTGGGTTCGAGCTCCACACAAGATTAAGGACAAAATCTAGGCTGATGCTCGACAGCAGCAGTGATGGGGTGCTGTTCTATCAAAGATGCCATCTTTCAGTGCTGTCTGAGGCTCCTGTCTGCTCTCTTCAGGTAGACGTAAAAAGATCCCCCAACACTAATTTCAAAGAGCAGGGGAGTTCTCCCTGGGTTACTGGCCAATATTCATCCCTCCTCATCACCCAAAATTAAAAAAAACAAAATCCGGTCAGTATCATATTGCTGCTTGTGGGACCTTGCTCTGTTCAAACTATCTGCTACATTTCCTACATTACAACAGTGACTGCACCTCAAAAAGACTTCACTGGATAGAAAGTACTTTGGAATATTCTGAGGTTGTGAAAGGTGCTTAAGAAATACAAGTTCTTTCTTCAAAGAGAAAAATGGTCAAAAGAAGTACTCCGAGAATGGTACGGAAATAGCCCATGAGGGGAAAATCAGGTGTCAGGTGAGGTTTGAGGAACCTTGACTTTTATTCCTTGAAGTGTCTGAAACAAGAGACAAGTCACATGCTCACATCATTGCCTGATGCTGCATAATTTACGTACAGCCCCTTTCAACTTGCATCCTGTTTCAGCTGGAAAATTATATTTGTTTGCTCTGTTGATTACTGTTCTGTAGTGATAGGCTGTCAACAAATATCACTGGATGTCTTTCTACTTTGCTACAGCTATTTAACACCATTTCTGAAGTGCTGCCCACATTTTCTTCCTATGTGCAGCACTTCACATGCATCTATATTAAAGCTCACCTGGCTCTACTCCAACAACTTAAGCTTCACAATCACTCAGCATTTTAACAGTGGGGCTTCCAAGCTTCCTCAATGTCCTACTTTCAACCACCTACTGGTATCCAGTCCTAATAGAGGACCTCAAAGCAAGTCAATTCCCAACCTTACTCCAGGGGTAATGTGTGGTGGTAATGGGAGATCATCGGAGGTAAAGAAAGAATAAGACTTTCAATCACCATACATATGCTTGCTTTCAGCTTAATCGGAGGAAGTGAATCCTACAATGGAATCAGAGCTGAATTTTGTACAAAACAGGAGGTAGTTTGGAGTACAAGTGAAAATGTGAAATAGAGAAAAAGAATAAAAAACAGAAGGTAGATAAATAACAGAAAGGGCAGGAAAGAAAGAATTGCATTTATATAGCAGTTTCACGACTTCAGAATTTCCCAAAGCACTTTACAGCTAATTAGGTACTTCTGAAGTGCAGTGACAGCAACTTGCATTTATATAGCACCTCTAATATAGTAGAACATCCCAAGGCACTTGACAGGAGAATCATTAAATAAACTTTAACACCGAGTCACATAAGGAGATATTAGGGCAGATGAGGTGGGTTTTAAATAGCATCTTAAAAAGAGGGGTGGAGAAAGAGAAAGAGAAGCGGTAAGGTTTAGGAAGGGAACTCCAGAGCTTTGGGCCTTCAAGTTGAAGGTATGGTCATCAATGGTGGAGCAATTAAAACTGGGGATGCTCAAGGGGTCAAAATTTTAGTGGGGGGGGGCGGGGTGGTTGTAGGGCTGGCGACTACAGAGATAGGGAGGGATTTGAAACAAGGAGAATTTTTAAATCAAGAATTTGTTTAACCAGAGGCCACTTTTGGTCAGCGAGCACAAGGTTGATTGGTGAACGGGATTTGGTGTGAGTTAGAACACGGGCGACAGAGTTTTAGATGACCTCCAGTTTGCAGGGGATAGAACTCAGGAGAACAGCCAGCAGTGTGCTGGAATTAACAAAGGTTAAAAAAGTGGCGTAATCCAAGAAATAGACCAAAAAGGATCAAATGCAGCCAGAAAGCAGGAAAGAAGGGTATGAAAATCGACATGATTCATAGTAACTATCAGTGAGAATTTGTGGGGCTAGCAAAAGGACCAGTTCCATACCATTGAGGAGAACTTTACAATGGCTCATTCTCTTAGCTGAACTGACTGGCACTAATGGGTACTGGGTATCACACAAGGAAAAATGCTGCACTCCCTATGACCGGCATTCATCTGAAAAGTCGGCACAATATTTCAAAAAAGCCAATTCCTAATATTTTTTCACAAATTAAAGACAAATACACAGCTGATTGAAATGCCTGAACCAAATCAAAGAGTGAAAAATATCACTAAAATCTTGGGAATCCAAAATTACCAATTCCCTAATTATTGCAATATTTAATAAGGAAAACAAAGATATTTGCTGATTCACATCTGACATTTGGTTTTTTTTTTAATTTTTGTACTCAGATGAAATGAGGATGTCAGTGAAGGGCAATACTTCTCCATTTGTCACCCCCAGTGCTAAAATTCAACACTGAAAGGTAGTTACAGAGGTGCCCATCTCCCACACTCAATCTCAATTCAGAAATTAGGCTCTTGTGACCCAATTTAATCAATTTCAAATTTAGATCCAGATCCAAGTGTGAGGAGGCTGGTAGAAATGCATTTCTACCCCTAGATGCTTCTTTTATATTCTTTATATCTGATACAGTGGTCATTAAACCCATGGCTGATGGATCTGGGCAGATCAATGGAGCAGCAACTTGTAATTTTTAATTTGACTAGTGGCATGTCCAGCTTGCAGCCTAGCAGTGCCTGACTGTAATGCTTGAATGATTGGCAAACAGGCAGCTTGAGTGGGAACTTAACCAGGAGTCTCAAGAACATAAGAAACACGAGCAGCAGTCGGCCATATGGCCCTTTGAGCCTGCGCTTCCATTTAATATCATAGCTGACCTTGGACCTCAACTCCACTTCCCTACCCAATCCCCAGAATCCTCAATTCCCCTACAGACCAAAAATGCGTCTCTCTCAGCCTTAAATATATTCAATGATTTAGCATCCACAGCCTTCCTGGGTACAGAATTCCAAAGATTCATAACCCTCGAAGTTATTTCTCATCTCAGTCTTAAATGGTCGATCCCTTATCCAGAGATTAAACCTCCTGGTTCTAGACTCTCCAACCTGGGGAAACAAAAGCTCAGCATCGACCTCGTCAAGCACTCTTTGCGAACAACCTCACACCTACACAGGCTGACTGTATTTAATTAACAGATGGAAGGAAAGAGGGAACACCTTGGCCAAAACATTATGCCATGTGTGCTTGTTCCTGCAACCCTCCCAGTGCTGAATCACCTCCTAGTGTTGATTCTCCTCCTGACCCTCCCTTGAATAATCACAGCCTACACACTCCTCACAAGATAATGCAACAAGTGCAACTTACAACTCTTTACTTACATTTATACCATTGTACAAGCTTTACTCAACCTGTATTGTAGCATTCCTCTTGAGGGAAACAAGAATGTGGTTCACCAGCTTTAATGGTAAAATTATGAGCTGCGCGTGACATTTTTGATAACTTGACAGAAAAGGATAGGGCACAGGGACCCTTCTGAACTACGAGTGCTAAAAGTGCAGCTCTCACCAAAGCGCATGGAGGATTTAAGGTGCTTAGAGAGACAAGCCACAGCACAGCCTCAATCCTCCGCCAGGGATTTGCTTAATAGACCCATTTCTCAGAACTGAAGGATAGTGGAATTTAATGCTTCCCATCAATGCAACATGAACCACTTCCAGATATACTCAGTATATTGATCGAAGTATTAAACTGGATTAGGCCAGGAATTTAGAACACCCTGTGACAAACCAGGATTTCAGTAACCTGAAACACGAGTGTAACATGACAAACCCTTTATGTACGAGTATCTGGAACTGCAGCCTTACCTGTGTGACAGCCACAGGAAGAGGTCAGGCATCACTTGGATAGCCAAACTATCTGAGTGCACTCCTTCCCATCCACTTTATTTGATTGGTTTTTTGATAACAATGTAGTTACTCACCTAGGACTGAGATGTGGGCCACATTTGTTCTACAGAACAGGACTGCTTGATCCAATCCATATATGCTCCAGCTGGCTCTGCCCGCAAACCAAGTGAAATGGTTGTACAAGTAACGATTTACACCGCCCCGAGAATTTTCATTAACCTGATTCTGATGCAAGGGATCAAAACAAAGATTGGGCTGGGGACCATAGGTACTCAGTACCTGCAAAAACGCACACTCAACACAGCCACACCCCTGTTCAGCACTCTGACAAAGTGCAGAGCCAAACAGCAAAAGAGACATCCCCTCTCTCACAATCTACCTGCTCAACTATTTCACATCATGCCAGAGACACAACAGGGTGCTGCCGTATTATACACCCACACTCAGTACCAATCACCCACAGGACACCGCAAGCAAAGTTCACAGTTCTGCCATCTCAGGTGGTATCCAAGGTTTGAATTCTCATCACAGTCAGAGCTGAATCTTGGTAACACATTCCCAGCAGTGCAATGATCTCAACTATCCAGCCAACCTAGCAGCTCAATGACATTCCTTCACAGGTTTTCTCAAACACTTCAGCTCCCCAATACACTCAACATGATGCACAATGTTTAATTTCCCCATGCAAATAGTCAAAAACTATAGACAGTTACAAATTAAACAACACTACCTTCAAGGGTTAGTTGATATGGCAACAGACCAGAGCCTAGATTTTCCGATAACACAATCAATGACCACACTAAAATAATGGTGTTTAGAAAACTGAGGCCGAGATGGGTAATCACAGCACCAAAGTGTTTTGAGTCTATAATACGGGCTAGTCCCCAGCAAATCTCAAGGAGCCAAAACTTACAAAGTCAATCTGTGGAGATTACAGGTGATGGGGGGGTCTGTTTAATGCAAAGCCTAAAAAACCATCCCTCCATTTCAATTAAGCTCGACACTGCTCTCACACTGTGTAGGTCCATAAAAAGGCTGGCATTGGTATTACGGAACGTTAAAACTACAGCTACAGCACAACGGGAAGGAGGAGGAGTGATGTTTTCTCTATTTCCTCTGATCCTTGGTCCCTTGGACTGTCTCAGTCTCTGGTATTGACACATCATTAGCACACCGGCACCTTCACCAGTAAATCTCTATGGAGTCAGGGACATGGTGGATTTAGCACAACTGCTATTTACCACAAAACCTGGATTTGAAAGTAGCACAGACAGCCAGCTGTAAAATGAATTCTGACAATGTTAACCCAACTCCTACAGGGCAAGGGCCACACTAAAAACTGTGCGCAATTCAGCACCATTGCCAATCGCACAAAGAGAATGACTAGCTTAAAGAATGGATAAAGACACACTGGTGTACTTGGCAGTAACCTAATGTAGATTTGATTGTGCTAAACCCTCACCTCAGGATGCCTGACACAATGGGAGCTTAAGCTATCAGTGCTATTTATCTGTGCAGACCCCATTTACCTTGTTCAATCACATCTCTGTTCAGCTTGCTTGTCCCTACAACCACACCGCCCCGCGCGCTGCGCCCCCCCCCCCCCCCCCCCCGCCTTAAACCAGCTTATATTTCACCCCTCTCCTAATATTCACTCAGTTCTGTTGAAGGGTCATGAGGACTCGAAACGTCAACGCTTTTCTTCTCCGCCGATGCTGCCAGACCTGCTGAGTTTTTCCAGGTAATTCTGGTTTTGTTTTGGATTTCCAGCATCCACAGTTTTTTGTTTTTATTTTTATATCTGTTCATTCCTTCCTTACAACAGTGGCTGTGTTTCAAAAAGCACTTCATCGTTGGCAAAGCACTTTGGGATGGTTTGAGGTCATGAAAGGCACCTTATAAATGTAAGTCATTGTTTTTATTTATTTGCCAAAGATCTGTGTACGACCCAAAGCTTACACGTTGCTGTGTATAATGGCTCTTTGACTGACTTTACACCTCCACAGAGATACTTAAAGAGGAGTTTCACCATTTAACAATGGGCCCGTAACTGGCAGGAATGCAAACACACAACATTTTTCTCTTAAAGCCCTCCTCCGCCATTCAAATATTGAAAGCATCAAAGCTCTCAGCTCAAATGGTTCACTACTCGTGCCCCTCCTTTCCACCCACTCTGGTCAGTAGAGAAGAGGTGCTCACTGTCTGCAGAATTACTAACCTGAAACCAGATTGTGCCTTTCTCTTCACCCTCTGGTACCTTGATACATTAGCAAACCTAAACCTACACTACCTAGTTGTTAAGAGTCCCAGGCTTCAACTTCGCTCACCAAATCCCAGAGATCACACCCGTGGGTCCATACCCGCAGCTGGAGACTCGGAGTGAAAAAGTGGAATTGGTCACAAGATTTCTGTTCATCCATCCTTCTTCCTCCAGGCTCAGAGCAACGGGGATGATAACAGAATAGGTGGAATTGTGTACATGGAATAAATATCAGATCTCAGGGCTTCCTGCCAATCATAGCTGACAAACTGCCAGTAAATATTTAAGTGACTGGTGGAAAGAAAATTATACAGCTGGAACAGATGATAAATATGTAAGATGGCCAAAGATCATCTGCTTGTTGCTGTGAGGAATGCAAGAATGGAAGGTTGTAGGAAATATGGAAGGGGTGGTGGAACAATCAACTCATGATTCTCAGTATACAAAAGGAGCCTTCAACAACATGCCCCAAGGAGCTGGCCATAAGGACCATGTGATGCGCTGGTTCATCAGAGCCCTGAATTTGCTACATCCATGTTAAAATAAAACACTGCACTTCGTATAACCAGTTGCTCCCTCCAAGACCACAGGAAGGCTGGGTGGGGATCACAGTGGCGGCAAGAGGGAGGGGGGAATGAGACCCCCCAATCTGCACAATTTGAAATCTAACCCAACTTAGATAATAACAACAGCTATGCAGCCTCAAACATAAGTAAAGTAAATCCTTTAATATCCTGAGGTTTTTGCAATGAACTGAGCTCCTTCATCCTACTCACTGTTACCCAGCACCACCACCTTATCCCATCTCCCTCCCACCAGTTCACTCTTCAAAACACCAGCACTCTCTCCACTCTCCATTAGCAACAGAAGCTCACAAGGAGGGATTTTCTTTTAAGGACGGAAAAACTGTACGGACCCTGATCTCAGAATTTCAAGCAGCAGATTTAGGAAGGGATTAGTAGTCACAGCCGTTACAGTACTCACTCACTGGTCAGCCTGAGGAATCAAGACTCAACCAACTTAAGAGGCGCCCACTGTGGTTCTCTGTGCTGGTTTGCGAATGCATTCTACTACTATGCACTGGCGATGGTGGGGTAGTGGTAATGTTATGACCAGTAATCTAGAGGCCCAATCTAATGATCTGGGGACAATGGTTCAAATCCCACAATGGCAGCTAGTAGAATTTAAATTCAATTAATTAATAAATCTGAAATTAAAAGCTAGTGAAACTACAGGGTTGTCATTAAAAACTCATCTGGCTCACAAATTTTCTTTAGGGAAGGAAATCTGCTGTCTTTACTGGTCTGGCCTGCAATGTAACTCCAGATCCACAGTGTGCTTGATTCTTAACTGCACTCTGAAATCACCTGGTAACCTGCTCAGTTGTATGAAACCACTACAGAAAAGTCAAAAAGGGATAAACCGGACAGAGCACCAGACCTATGTATTGGAAAAAGACAATGACACCCCCCACTTAGTCAACCATGCAAAAACCTCCTTACTAACATCTGAGGATTTGTGCCAATATTGCGAGAGCTGTCCCACAGACTTGTCAGCCTGACACAGTCGTATTCACTGAATCATACTTTACAGCCAATGTTCCAGACACCACCATCACCATCCCTGGGTACCTTCTGTCCCACCAGAGGTGGCTGCACAGTGATATACAGTCAAGAGCTTGTTGCTCTAGGAGCCCTCATCATTGACTCCTGGACCCCAAGAAGTCTCGTGGCTGCAGGTCAAACATGGGCAAGGAAATCTTCTGCTAATTACCACTTACCACCCTTCCTCAGCTGATCAATTAGTGCTCCTCCATGTTGAGAACCCTTGGAAGAAGCACCAAGGTTGGCAAGGGCACAGAATGTACTCTGGGTGGACAACTTCAATGTCCATCACCAAGAGTGGCTCAATAATACCACTACTGCCTAAGCCGGCTGAGTCTTTAAGGACATATCTGCCAGACTGGGCTGCGACAGGTGGTGAGGGAACCAACAAAAAAGAAAAACCTACTTGACTCACCCTCACCAATCTACCTGTCGCAGATGCATCTGCAGTATTGGAAAGAGAGATCACCATTTAGACCTTGTGGAGACCCAACTAAACATTGAGGATATCATGTATTGTGTTGTGTGCCACAACCATCAGGCTAAATGGAACAGATCTAGCTGCTCAAAACTGAGCACTCTCTTTTTTTATTAATTCACAGGATATGGGCTTCGTTGGCTTGGCCAGCATTTACTGCCCATGCCTAGTTGCTTTTGAGGTACTGTGGGCCATCAGCAGAAGCAGAATGGTATATAACCACAATCTGTAAACTCATGGCCCAAACTATGTGGTATGTGCAATACATTGCATTGCTTTACCCAAGAGAAATTTGCTACTTTAAAAAAATTGAACTCAACTGGTGCAGGTATGAGAAGTGAACAAGGGGAACATCAAGTCAGTAGCAATCACAATATAATAAAGTTTAACATAATGATATGGGTCAATGTCATAGGTTAGAATAAAGCCAGTTATGAAGGAATCGGGATGGAGCTAAGAAAGGTAAACAAGAGATAAATACTGATGTAGAAACAGAATTGCTGCTTAGGAGAAATCAAAAGTTCAGGAGAAACATATTCCATAAAAAAGGTGTACGAGAGGGGATGGGGAAGTACTTGCACAATGAAGGTGAGAAATGCAAAAGGGAATTTGGAGAGCTGAATAAAGAGGTTAGAAAGACAATGAGGAAGGAAAATATGAATTATAAAACAAATATTGAAGGATATGAAAAGTAGTGAAGTATTCTGTAGGTGCATTAGAAGCAAAAGAATTAAGATAAGGTCACTAAACAATGAACAAGAAAATATCACAGAAGGTGAGGCTAAAATTCTAGAGATACTGAATAGATACTTTACATTTGTTCTCATTCAAGGTGCTATCAAAGAAAATCACAATATAAGTGAAAAGGGGTACTACTGAAGTTAAAATAAAAACAAATGAGATATTAGACAGACTAGGTAAGTGTAAGGAAACCCCACTCAGATGTGTTTTACCCAGAGACAATTAAAGAAATCAGGAGAAAGAAAGAAGAACTAATACCACATATAATAATGAATTAGGAAAACAAAATGGGAGGAGCAAATGCAATTTGTATCTTTAAAATAGAGAAAGAGCGAATCCGGGGCAACATAGCTTACAGGTGGTAGGAAGGATACTAAAATATTTGTTAGCAGATAGACAGCAAAGCATTTAGAGACAGAGAATATTAAAAAAACACAACCAGCAGGCCTTTTTAAAAGGAAAGTCACATTTAAATAACTTTATGGAATTCTTTGAATAAACAGAAAGAACGGACAAGGGTTTTGTTTCATTCTTTCATAGGATGCGGGTGTCACGAATGAGGCCAATATTTGTTGCCTATTCCTAATTGCCCTTGAATTGAGTGGCTTGCTAGGCCATTTCAAAGGGCAGTTAAGAGTCAGCCACATTGCTCTGGGTCTGGAGTCACATGTAGGCCAGACCAGGCAAACATGGCAGATTTCCTTCCCTGAAGGACATTGGTGAATCAATTGGGTTTTTACAACAATCAACAACAGTTTCATGGTCACTATTACTGAGACTGGCTTACCTTCCAGATTTTTTTTGATCAGTAAGTTGAATTTATTAACTGAATTTAAATTCCACCAGCTGCAGTGGTGGGATTTAAACGTATGTTCCAGAGAATTAACCTGGGCTTCTGGATTACCCATCCATTTACATTGCCACTATACCACCATCTTCTCCTATATGCCATGGATAAACTATCAGAAGGGCTTCAGTAAGTCACCACATTAAAAAGCTTATGACATAGGTCAAAGCATGTGAAGTCAGAGGCAAGGAGTGGATCAAAAGTTGACAAAAATACAGAAAACAGGATAAATGGAGGGTTTTTGGGCTAGTACAGAGTGAGAAGTGGCGTTCTGCAGGGATCTGTGCTGGAGCTACTGTTGTTCAACACACACACAAATAATTTAGACTCAGGAATTGGTTGCAAGGTGTTGAAATTTGTGGATGATAAATTGGTAGAGAATGGCTAATAATGTTGAGGTTTACACCAAAATACAGTAGAAAATGTATCAACATGGGTGGGTCCAGAACAAGAGAGGATAAATATAAGATCAACAGATCAAATAAAGAATTTAGGGAAAACATGTTTACAGAGTAACAATAATATGGAACCCAATGCCACATGTGGTTCAAGCAGATACCATTTAAGGAGAGTATGGATATGTACATGAGGGAGAAGGGAATAGAGCAGCGGTGCCCAAACTATGGGCTGCGACCCCAAGTGGGGTCACAGCATGAGCAACTGTGGTCATGAGCTCTGAGGCGGCAATAGCGACTATGGAATGGAGACTTGGTGGGACAGTCCTAGGACTGGCTCTACAGCTCTTTGATATGTAAAAGTTTTTAATTCTATCCATGATGCAAATGGCGCGTCCTAAGAGAATTTTCTCCAAGGCCCCATCAGTGTCAGTGTATGCAAAACATTGAAAAACCAGCAATCTATGTGCCCTCTGTCCACTCAAAGCTGTGCCCACCCCCACTCTGCCAGCTCTTTTCTCTCCCCCACCACTTTGCCATCTCTCGTGCCTGCACCCCACCCCCTTCGACCCTGTTCTGACAGCACCCTCCCCCCACCTCCAAGTTATGAAGTCATAAACTTTCAAGCTTAAAATGAGGACACAGTGGGTAAAAGTTTGGGAAGCACTGTTATATAAGGGTTATGGGGCAAGGCAAATGGAGGTAATTGTGAGAGAAGAGGTTCCTATGGAGTATAAATGCTGGCATAGACCAGTAGGGCTGAAGGGCCTGCTTCTGTGTTATGTATAAATGTCCCATATAGTTAATGTAGATTTACTATAGCTGAGGATTTACCTTTAACCGGAGGAAGTTGAAAGTTAACAGCGTATGAGTGCTTGACATCACTTCCTTTAACATTTACCAACAACGCAGATTCCACAGGCAGAGCACAGCAAGGACTGGTTTTGGATTAGAACCGAGTTTGAGATGATTGCTGCACCAGTAGCTGTTTAGAACAGTCAGTACTTAGATAGAATATTAATATTTCAACTTCATGAACTCACAACAGGAACTAGGTGCCAACACCATGGAAGTGGATCTAGCAGGGCAGGAGTGATGATGTTTAATTTAAAGATACCAACAGAGATATAGATTGTCACATGCAGTGAAAAGTTTCCAGTCTAAAATCTTTATTAATTCTACTACAGAATCCATGGTTAAAACTGGTTTATAAGCTGCAAATAAGCACGTCCTATTGCAGCTAGGTAATTCCTTCTATCTGCCCTTCAGGGAAATAACATATTAACCCAGTAAACAAATCACAGTGCATCGAGACAGACTTTAAAAATAGGCAGTTCATTGGTTACACGCAAACTGCTCAGAGACAGGGCGAGGCCAAAGAACAATCACCACAGCTCAGTTCCGAGATTTTTGAGCCAAACATTTATTACAAGCCAGCAGTAGCAACAGGGCAGAAGGGTTCAGCACTAGGTCAGTGGCGTTAAGCAAAAAAAACTGAATGGAGCTTTTTTTTTTAAAAAAGCAGCTTACTCGCACTGCTAATGGGAAATCACTAGGCTCAGGCCACATGGGATTAAAGCAGGCCATCTGGTCAAGAGTAGACAAACCCCTCCAAGATCTCGCCATGAGGTGACCCTTGTAGGTGAACCTTTGCCTTACCTCTCTAAAATGGGGCAGTGTGCCACCCTACCTGTTCGGTTTCATATCCTCTCATTTTTCCCCCATTGATGGAATCTTACAGCACAGAAGATTGTTTGGCCCATCATGAATGCAATAGATCTTTTAAAGAACAGTCATGCTTAGTCTCATGTCCCCACATTTTGCCTCTAACCTTGTTAAGTTCCTTATCCTCAAATTCCTGCCCAAATTACTCAAAATGATTTAAGGGATCAGTTTTCACCATGTCCTCGGGTAGACCCATCCAGATCCCGATAGCTCTGAGTGACTCAAGCAGCACCTCTCACCTATGACCCTGAACCTTGAATTGTCTATCGAGTGGTGTCCAACCTGCACCCTTCAGAGACCTGATCATTTGACCCTCAAAGTTCCAGCAACACACCCTATCTGTGCTAAGACTGCTTATTTGTTGTGGGTGTGAACATTTGGATGGGACTATTTTTAAGATTGTTACCCCACTGGTGGATAAGTCCTAAATCAAGACACCAAAATTCAATAGCATCTGCAAGCTGAGATATATGGAGATTAATTGCAATATAGATTTAACACTTTTACATGTGGCTTCTGGGCTGGCGATGTTATGCACTTCTGTGGCCCACAAGGATGACGATTTGCACATCTCAGTCCACTTAACCACATGGAGCATCACAGCTTTTGGAGTGGTTATGAATAGGGAATCCAAATTGATTTGCAGCTCACATAACTTCCACTCGAGCAAACACACGAGATTAAACTTGGGGCATTCTGATATGTACAACTCAATTCTACTGAGGGGCTTCCATTATGTTCTAAGACGTTGCATTTGGAATTCCTTCTCAAAATTTCTTCACCTTGTCAACTCTCCCCTGTCTCCAAAAACCTCCAGGCAGCCTAGCTGTTACCCCTTCATCCACTGTTCAATCCCTATCTCTTCCCCATGTAAAGCACTCGGAGATGCTCCACTTTGTAAACAGTGTACATATAGTTTCTTTCAAAAATCTTACCTCCCACTCTGTCCTCCCAACGACTGGTGTGGAGGGTAGACCCTGGACCGTGGCAACACCTCAAACTGTAACCCAAAACACTGCAGTCCAGCAAAGCAAGTGCCCCTGTCACAAGCCCAGCCTAGCAGATGTGACGTGGACTCTTGTTTTCTCGATTTTGATCATTGCCAAACAAGAAAATGCACTCATTAGGAGTTCACAAGGATTCCTCTCTGGGGAATGTGCTCGGTTCCCTGCCCTCTGTGATGCAAGATCACACCACATTCTGTTCAGTGTAGCTCTCGCAGACACAGGGATTTGTTTAATAGATGCATGATGTGTAGTCCTCTGTCAGAGTGCAACGCACAGGGTCAAGAGTAATTTTCTCTGAGTTGCTGTCAATGTACTTCAAAAGCCCTGGGCCTGTTTCCCAAGTTGCTGGACCAGACACTAATTCTGCTCATCCAGCCCTTCAAAAAAGGCACAGATTTTACCCAGGAGGGTTCATGCTAAATATGTTTCTATTTTGCTACATCCTTTTTGATTCTTTTATCTTTTGACTATCTTTTAAGGGAGGCTCTCTCTATTTCCCTTCTCTTAAATCACCCTTCCCCCATTTCTTACATCTTTTGATTTACATTCTTTTTTTTTTAATCAAGCAAAGCATTTGAACCAGACCAAACCTCACTCTAGATAACCATCGCTCCTATGCCCTCACCCACCCTATTCACTATTTCTACCATTCCCTCCTCACCCAGGTTCAGTCAGCAGTAGCTTCTGCCAGTCAGACATGGTGACAGCAGGTTCCATCTGATTATTTCATTATAGAGAGTATAAGACGAGGTTGCGTTCTAGTGTGTCTCTTCAGACTCACGTCTTTAACATTTCAAAGAGTGGCAAATCAAGCTAGGAAATTCACAATAAATGGGAGGATATTGGGAGGGGTAGAGGAAGTGAGACACCTTGGGTCCACAGGTCCCTGAAGGTGGCAGGACAGGTGGGTAAGGTGGTAAAGAAAGCTTATGGAAAGCTTTCCTTTATTGGATGAGGTATAGAATACAAAAGCAGGGATGTAATGATGGAACTGTATTAGGCCACAGCTGGAATTATGTGTACAGTTCTGGTCACCACATTACAGGCAGGACATAATTGCTCTGGAGAGAGTACAGAGGAGGTTTACAAGAATAAAAACAAAAAAACTGCGGATGCTGGAAATCCAAAACAAAACAGAATTACCTGGAAAAACTCAGCAGGTCTGGCAGCATCGGCGGAGAAGAAAACGTCAATTCTTTTCTTCTCCGCCGATGCTGCCAGACCTGCTGAGTTTTTCCAGGTAATTCTGTTTTTGTTTAGGTTTACAAGAATGTTGCCAGGGCTTGAAAATTACAGCTATGAGGAAAGATTGGATAGGCTGGGGTTGTTTTCCTTGGAACTTAGGAGACTGAGGGTGACCTGACTGAGGTGTACATGATTATGAGGGGTCTAGATAGAGTAGACAAAGACACCCTGTTCCCCCTAGCAGAGAGGTCAATTACCAAGGGGCACAGATTTGAGGTGATTGGTAAGAGGATTACAGGAGACATGAGGAAAAACTCTTCACCCAGAGGATGGTGGGCATCTGGAATTCGCTGCTTGGTTTGGTAATGGTGGCAGAAACCTTCAACTCATTTAAAAGGCACCTGGGTCTGCACCTGAAGTGCTGTAACCTGGAAGGCTATGGACCAGGTGCTGGAAGATGGGATTAAAATATGTTGTTAGGTATTTTTGCGGCTGGCGCAGATTCGAGGGACTAAATGGCCTCTTTCTGTGCTGTAACCTTTCTTTGATTCCCCTGCATTGGAGAATGGTTGGGGCTGTTAGAAGGAGCGGAGGGGGGGGGCAGACAAAATAATAATTGAGATTATTTTTGGAGATTATTTAGCCCAATTCTCTATCTTGATATTCCCCTTGGCATACTGCAATTCCCAAATTCTGGAACATGAGGGTTTGTAGGGGGAGGAGTTAGGCCCTAAAGCAGTTGTTGCATATGTTTCAGAAGTAGTGGCTGTAGCGAGTGCAGATAGATGTTAACAATACTTCTTTGACCAGTCAGCCATTTCTCAGCGAAGCTCCCAATGGTGCTCCTGATTATCACCAAAACCATCGCTCTGCTCCACCCCACCCCAGCTACTTTCATTGCCAGCCAATCAGTTGTTGCAATAGGTCTGGGTGCTCATTGACCAGCCACTCACTGAGACCAGCCACTCAACTACCTCTCCAAATCACAATTTGAGTCAGAGGCTGAACCTGCAGTTAAAGAAAGTCAACAGGCAAGATGATGAGAGGGAGATTCCCCCATAATCAGGACGACATGATTTGGTCTTTATTGTTTTACAAACTCAAGAGTGCTTTCCCACCCCGATTCAAATTCCAGCTAACCTGCAGACCAGCCACATGGAGAGATGCTTTATATGAAAGGAAATACAATGAAAAAAATATTGAAAGTCAATCCAAGAGGAGTGAAAAAAAGAGAGAAATGAAGGAACAGAGGGACAGAGTAAAAGATACATGTACACACACTCACACACGTCAGTCAAGAGCTCAATGACACCACTGAAAGACAAATCATTCCTTACAGCTGCCAGGTCAAACAAGCAGCACAAATATAAGCCTGCAAAGTCATGAAGTGTCAACATTATTATTTGTTCTCAGTTTTGTTTTAATAAAAACTTGATTGCATTTCAATTCAAGAGGGGGAAAAAAGCGCATATTAAGGTTAGATGGTGCAGAGGAGAACATCACCCTTCATCCCCAACCCCAGGTCCAGTTTCCCTCCCCCCATTTTAGAAAGTGGGAACAGCTGATACCATTCGACACAGATAAAGAGCTATGGGGCGAGAGCAGGACAACAGGATTATTTTTGGATTGTTTTAGCAAAGAGTTGGCATAGGAACAATGAGCCAAATGGCCTCAGGAGCAGCTCCATGTCAGAAGTAGCAGCGGAGGGTTTAAGAGATATTTAAGATTTATTGGCTTGGGGTGTGGGGACAAAATTATTCAGGAAGATCATGATGAGTTCTCCCTGGCATTCTGACCAGTAATTATCCCTCAAACCAACAGCACTAAAAGAAATGATCTGGCAATCATCTCACTGCTGATTGTGGGATCTTGCTGTGCAGGAATTGGCCACATTTCTCAATATTGCAACGGCACTATAATTGAGCAGTCATTCGATGGCTGTGAAACACTTTGGGGTGTCCCGAAGTCATGAAAGGTGCCAACAAAGTTAAAATATATCCTTTCTCTGACAGAATATTCGATACAGGAAGGGAGGCGCGGACAGCCAAACCTAGCACACCAGCCTAACATCAGAACCCATCTCAAAACACACCAGCCTCAGGAGATTGAAAATTCCAAAACTCTGACAACTAATCTTCTCTATGAACATTGGCAGAGCTCAGCTCCTCCTGTACACCAACCAACACATGCTGAGGAGTGACCCAAACCATCAGGAACAATCTATTTCTTTACCCTAGGCCGCTGTAAAGAGTTCTCTCAGCAGCATGGAGATAATGCTTTAATCCTTAGTAAGCCAGGTAAATGAAACCAAATCAGCAGAAGCAGCAACACCAAACTAACACATTTCGCAAATGGGCAAGAAAGAATTTGAAGTGCCTATTAATTATTATGGGATAGAGAAACAACAACAACTTGTGTTTATATAGCATCTTTAACATAGCCAAAACGCCCCAAGGTACTTTCAGCCAAAATGTGACACCAAGCCACATAGTAAGGTGACCAAACGCTTTGTCAAAGGGATAGTTTTTAATGAGCAACTTAAAGGAAGAAAGCAGGTGGAAAGTTTTGGAGTGAAGGGATGGGAATTCCAGAGCTTAATGTCCAGGCCACTAAAGGCACAACCACCAATGGTAAAGCAATAAAAAACGTGGATGCCTGAGGACTGCCGAGATCTGAGGCAATTGTAGGGCTGGAGGAGGTTACAGAGAGCAGGAGGAAGAAGTCAGAGGTTACTCCGAACCAAAGTAACTAAGCTGAAGCAGGTCTGGCTCACCATTGACTTAACCCTATTTTGAGATCTTGCGTGAACAAGCGTAGTTCTTGTCATGGGCAACGCTGGATGAGGGAGCCAATAAAGCAGAAAAGATCACAAATTTATCCAGCTCTGCTCTGTGTCTTAGAACAAGTTTTAAGGTCTAATAAGGAACTAAGATGGAGACCTTCTTGAAGAGGCAGAAGACACAGCAGAGGTACTAAATGGGTGCTCTGCATCATTCTTCACTAATAATGCAGTAGCAATATTAGATTGAATTAAAATAGATGAAGTTAGTTAAAACTTTGGCAGTTCTCAATGCAGAAAGCTCTCACAATCTGGAATGGATAAATGTTGCAGCACTGTGGGAAGGGTAAGGGTGGAAATTATGGAGGCTCTGGCCACAATCTTCTAATCCTCCTCAGATATTAGGGTGGCACCAGATAACTGGAGGATTGCAAATGTTAGCTGTGTCTAAAAAAAGAGGAGACGGATAAGCCCAGGCCAGCCTAATGCTGATGGCATTCATAAATGAAAGTCAGCGCAGATTTGTTAAAGATTTGTTTGACTTCCTTGATGAAACAACATCAGGTTGATGAGAGTTGTGTGGTTAATGTTGCGAGCATGGACTTTCAAAAGGCATTTGACAAAGTACCACACCTTACATTTCTTAGCAAAATGCAAGCCTATAGGATTAAAGGAACAATGGCAGCTTGGATACAAAATTGGGTATGAGAGCAGAGTGTGGTGAATGCTTATTTTTCAGGGTGGAGGCAAGTGTGCATGGTATTCCCCAGGACTTAAGTATTAGGACCACTGCTCTTTTTTACATGTTATTATTGACCTGGAGTTGGGTGTGCAGGACATAATTCAAATTTGCAAATGATAGGACATTTAGAAATGTAGTAAACAATGAGGATAGAAACAGACTTCAGGAAGACACAGGCAGACTCATGAAATGGACAGAAACATAGCAGATAAAATTTAATGCAAAGTGATACATTTTGGTAGGAAGAATGAGGAGAGGCAACGTAAACTAATTGGCACAATTTTAAAGGGGGTGCAGGGGCAGAAAAATCAGGTGGTATATGTGCATAAATCTTTGAATGTGGCAGATCAAGTTGAGAAGGCTGTCAGAAACAAAAATGAAATTCTTAGCTTTATCAATAGAGGAAGAGTACAAAAAAGTGGAAAGGCTATTAAACCTTTATCAAACTCTGGTCAGGCCTCAGTTGGAGTCTGTGGTTCAATTCTGGGAACCACACTTCAAAAAGGACCCCTTGAAGAAGGTGCAAGAGATTTACCAGAAAGGAACCAGCAATGAGGGACTTCAGTTATGGGGAGAGACAAGAAACTGGGATTGTTTGTATTAGAGCAGAGAAACAAACATACGAGCATACAAAATAGGAGCAGAAGTAGGCCATTTGGCTCCTCGAGCCTGCTCTGCCATTCATTAAGATCATGGCTGATGTGTTTGTGTTTCGAATTCTACATTCTCAAGTATCCCCAATAACCTTGGATTCCCTTGCCTAAAAAGAATCTATTTACCTCCACCTTAAAAATATCCAATGACCCCACATCCTCTACCTTTGAGGCAGAGAGTTCCAAAGTCGCACAACCCTCAGGGAAAAATTTCTCCTCATCCCTATCCTAAAAGGGTGACTCTTAATTTTAAAACAGTGCCCCCTAGTTCTGGACTTACCCGCAATTTATACTTCAATCAAGTCACCCCTCACTCTTCTAAACTCTAGCGGAACCCGCTCATTCCAGGCATCAATCGAGTAAACCTCCTCTGAGCCACCTCCAATGCATTTAACATCCTTCCTTAAATAAGACCACCAAAACTGCACACAATATTCAAGATGCGGTCTCACCAATGCCCTGTATAACTGAAGCATAACATCCTTACTTTTTTGTTCAATTTCTCTCGTAATAAAGGATAGCATTCCATTAACCTTAATTACTTGTTGTACCTGCACACTAACATTTTGCGACTCTCACATTAGAACCCTGTGCACCTCAGAATTCTGCAGCCATTCTCCCTTTAAGTAATAATCTGCTTTTATAAATTTTTCCAGCCAAAGTGAACAACTTCATATTTCCCCACATTATATTCCATCTGCCAGATTTTTGCCCACTCACTCAACCTATCTATATCCGTCTGCAACCTCCTTATGCCCACCTTACAACATACTTTCCTACCTATCTTTGTGTCATCGGCAAATTTAGCTACCATGCCTTCATTTCCCTCATCTAAGTCATTAATATAAATTGGCCCCAGCACAGACCCCCCCGCGGGACTCCACTTGTCACATCCTGCCATTCAGAAAAAGACCCATGAATGCATCCTCTGTTTTCTGCCAGCCAGCAAGCCAATCCTCTATCCATGCTAATACATTACCACCTACACGATGAGCATTTATTTCCTACAATAGCCTTTGATGTGACACTTTATCAAATGCCTTCTGGAAATTCAAGTACAACATGTCTAAGGCTCCCCTTTATCCACACCGCATGTTACTCCTTCAAAGAACTCTCATAAATTGGTTAAACATATTTCCCTTTCACAAAACCATGCTGTCTCTTTCCCTATTACTTTGAGTTTCTCCAACTGTCCAGCTATAACCTCCTTAATGACAGAAGTCAAGCTAACTCGCCTAAAGTTTCCTGTTTTCTTCCTCCCTCCCTTCTTGCATAGAGGGGTTATATTTTCTACTTTACAGTCTGATGGAACCTTTCCAGAATCTAGGGAATTTTGGAAAATTAACACCAACACATCTACTGATTCATTAGCCACCTCTTTTAAGACCCGAGGATGAAGTCCATCTGGACCCGGAGACCGCAGCTCCATTAGTTTGCTCAGTACTGCTTCCCTAGTGATTGTAATTTCATCAAGTTCCTCTCTCCCCCTCCACCTCCCGATTTACAACTATTACTGGAATGTTTTTCATATGCTCTGTAGAGAAGATAGAAGCAAAATATTTGCTCTTTTTATCCGCCATTTACTTATTATTTACTATGAACTCCCCATCGTCACTCTCCAGAGAATCAACATTCACTTTATTTACTCTATTCCTTTTTAAATATCTGCAGAAACTCTTGCTATCCATTTTTACATTTCTAGCTAGGTTCCTCTCATATGGGAAATGGTCCCTCATTTCCCATATTACTGTTATGGTCTCCCGTGTTGAATCTACCCCTTGATTTGCCACATCCACCCAAGCTTGATCCCTCACCCTTGTTTAGTTTAAAGCCCTCTCTACTTCCCTAGCTATGCATTTCACAAGAACACTCACCACAACACAGTTCAGGTGTAGACCGTCCGAACAGTACAGCCTGCACTCTCCAATACTGGTGCCATTGCCCCACAAACCAGAACCCACTTCTCATACACCAGTCTTTGGGCCACGCATTCATCTCTCTAATCTTATTTGCCCTATGCCAATTTGCATCTTTGAGGTTCTGCTTCTTAATTTGGTACACAGCTTCTCACACTGACTATGCAGAACCACTTTCTTTGTCCTGCCTAGGTTGTTGGTACCTACAAGGACCACGACAACTGGATCCTCCCCATCCTACTGTACATTCCTCCCCAGCCCTGAGCAGATGTCCCGAACCCTGCTACTGGGCAAGCAGCACAGCCTTCGAGACTCTCGCTCTTTGGTACAGAGAACAGTGTCAAGTCCCTGACAACAACTGCATTCCTGTTTGCTCCCCCCTCTTGAATGGCTCCCTGCACCCATGGTGCTATGGCCAGCCTGCTCATCCACCATGCAGACCTCACTTTCATCCACAAGCTGTGAGCACCTCAAACCTGTTTGACATTGCAAAGTTTGAGGCTCCTCCACTATTGTCTGCGCTGTCCCATTACCTGCCACATCAGTCACATCCTCCTGTGCCTCACTGACGACCAAAACAGATGACCCTATTCTAAGAGGCATGACCATCTTTTGGAACAAAGTGTCCAGGTATTTCTCCCTTCCCTTATGTTGTGCAATGTCTGCAGTTCGGCTCCAGGTCAATAATCCTGATCTGGAATTCCTCTAACTGCAGATGTGTTTGTCCTGGATCGCCTGGTGCCCCAAAGTTCCCACATTCCACAGCTGCAACATAACACCTGTGCCATTGTTACTTATGTTATTTAGTTAACTTTAATTTAATTACTTGCATAATTAGGAATTATTCTATGTATACCACACCTCTTTCCTCCATGCACCGAATTCCCACAGGTACCTAATTTACTACTCATTCAGTCTCCATCTCACTCTGGCATTGCCACCTGTCTCCTCATGTGACTCTTACTGATCATGCGGTTTGAAAAGCATGTTTCTTTTATAGATCCTCTGATGAGTCACTAGCTAGTTTAGCTTCATTCTACAGTAATTAACACTTGAACCAACTGCTTTCAGGTGATTGACAGATAATTGCCACTCCAAGTAGTTCTCCACTTAACAAGCTAATCCAACCTACTTGAAGGTTAGTACTATGTCAGATCTTGATTCTTAATCTATTGTTAAAACCTGAAAATCACTTACTAGAACTTATCACGTGAAGCTAATTTGCTATTCAGTTTCAATCCGGCGTAGTTACCTGTCTCCTCGCGCACCCCTTACTGAAAGTTAAAAGATGATTTGATAGAGGTGTTGAAAATCACAAATGGTTTTAACAGAATAAATTAGGTAAAATTGGGTCAAGTGGCTGGAGGCAGATAAGGGTTGCAGCAACAGATGAGCTGAGGCAAGGCTGGAGTCCAGTAATGTTATGGAAGTGAAATTAAGCAATATCGGTGATGTGGTCAAAAACTCATCTTGCAGTCTCACACACCAGGTTTAAGATTCATCTGACATCAGCAAAGTGATAGCAGAAGTCATCGGCAGTGCTATCAAGCTGCACTTACTCAGGAACAACATGCTCACTGAAGCTCAGTTTAGGTTCCATCAGGGCCACTCAGCTTCTGACCTCATTGCAGCCTCAATCCAAGCATGGGCAAAAGAGCCAATTTCAAGAGGTGAAGTGAGAGTGACTACCCTTGACATCAAGGCAGCATCTGACCAAGTGCGGCATCAAGGAGCCCTAACAAAACTGGAGTCAATGGGAATCAGGGAGAAAACTCTCCATAGGTCGGAGTCATACCTAGCACAAAAGAAGCATATTATCAAAATGATGAGAGATTGCATAGCTCTGAGATGCAGAGGTATCTTTTTTCCCCAGTGCATGAATTGCAAGCAAAAGGCAAGTATGCAGGCACAGCAAATAATTAGGAAAGCTAATAGAATGTTATTGTTTATTGCAAGGGGAATGGAATACAAAAGTAGGGAGGTTATGTTTCAGTTATACCAGACATTGGTGAGACCACATCTGGAGTAACATGTAGACTATTGGTCTCCTTATTTAAGGAAAGACGTAAACTCATGGGAAACAGTTCAAAGAAGGCTTATTAGACTAGTACCTGGAATGGGCGGGTTGTCTTAAGAGGAAATGTTGGACAGGCCACGTTTGTTTCCATTGGAGTTAAGAAGAGTAAGAGGCGACTTGATTAAAACATTTAAGATCCTGAGGGGTCTTGACAGGGTGGATGTGGAGAGGATGTTTCCTTTTGTGGGAGAATCTAGAACTAGGGGTCACTGTTTAAAAATAAGGGGTCGCCCATTTAAGACAGAGATGAGGAGAATTTTTTTTGTCTGAGGGTCATGAGTCTTCCTCAAAAGGTGGAAGAAGCTGAGTCTTTTAATATTTTTAAGGCAGAGGTAGATAGATTTTGATAAGCAAGGGGGTGAAAGGTTATCAGGAGTAGGCAGGAATGTGGAGTTAAGGTTACAATCAGATCAGCCATGATCTTACTGAATGGCAGATCAGGCTCAAGGGGTGAAGTAGCCTCTTTCTGCTCCTAATTTGTACATATGTACGTACTTATAGTTGTGTTTGTTAGAGGTCAATCATCTCAGTCTGGGACATCAATGCAGGAGTTCCTCATGTCCTAGGCTCAACTATCTTCAGCTGCTTCATCGATGACCTTCCTTCCATCATAAGGTCAGAATTGGGGATGTTCGCTGATGATTACACAATGTTCAGCATACCATTTGCAATTCCTTAGATACTGAAGCAGTCCATGTCCATATGCAGCAAGACCTGGACAATATACAGGCTTTTGCTGACAAGTGGCAAATAACGTTCGTGCCACACAAGTGTCAGGCCAAAACCATCACCAACAAGACAGAATCCAACCATCGCCCTTTGATGTTCAATGGCATTATCGTCACTGAATCCCCCACTATCAACATCCTTGGGGTTACCATTGACTGAGCTGGACCAGCCATATGAATACTGTGGCTACAAGAAAAAGTCAGAAATTGGGAATTCTGCAGAGAGTAACTCACCTCCTGACTCCCCAAAGCCTGTCCTCCATCTACAAAGCACAAGTGTGATGGAATACTCTCCAATTGCCTGGATGAGTGCAGCTCCAACAATACTCAAGGAACTTGACACTACCCAGGACAAAGCAGCCTGCTTGACAGGCACCCCCAACCACCAGCTTGAACATTCACTCTCCACCAATGACACACAGCGGTAGTAGTATGTACATTTTACCAGATGCACAGCAGCAACTCACCAAGCCTCCTCCAACAGTCCCTTCCAAATCCACAAGTTCTACCACCTAGAAAGACAAGAGTAGCAGATGCATGGGAACATCACCATCACCATCTGCAAGTTCCCCTCCAAGCCACACACCGTCCTGACTTGGAACTATAATCGCTGTTCCTTCATTGTCACTGGGTTAAGATCCAGGAATTCCTTCCCTAGCAGCACTGTGGGTGTTCTTACAACACACAGACTGCAGCGGTTCAAGGCGACAGCTTACTGCCACCTTTTCAGGGGCAATTACAGATAGGCAATTAATGCTGGCCTAGCCAGCAACACCCACATCCTGTGAAAGAATTTTAAAAACTCAGTTTAAGACAGTGCCAGGGATGGAAACTGTGGACAGGGAATAGAATTTATGGTGGGGGACCAAAGAAAATGGCTCCAATCTTCACAATATTTAGTTGAAGAAATTTCTACTCCACCAATAGCGGATGTCAGACAAACAGCATGACAATCAAGGACATTGAAGGGTGGGTGGGGAGGATGTCCAAAAAGGCGGTGCTAAAATGCAAGCTAAGTATCCAGAAGCATACACGTGCAACCTGTAATTCGGATGGTATCGCTGAGGGGTAGCATATAGATAAGAACTACAAGGGAATCATGTATGGGTCCTTGACGGACTCCAGAGAAAAGTGTAGGAATGGGAAGAGTAGCCACTGACGGTGATTGGCTACAATTCAGACTGTAACCACCAGGCGCAGCTCCACTGGGCTAGATTATGGAAGACGGTGTGGTCAACCGTGTCAAAGGCTCCAGATAGGTCAGGAAGGATAGTTTATTGTGGTCACAGTCACAAAAAACCTCATTAGTGACTTTTTCAAGGCAGGTTCAGTAATGTAGCCAGAAACCTGATCGGAGATTTCAACATGGGAAAGGTGGGCACAGATTTGCGAAGTGACAACTTGGGAGAGGTAAGGGAAGTTGGAGATGGGGTGGTAGTTTGCAAAGGCAGAAGGATCAAGGCTAGCATTTTTGAGGAGAGATGTGAGGAGGATCGCAGATTTTAAGGGGTGTGGGGGGACGGTAATGGATTAGGACCTGAGAAGAGGGAACCATTAACAATGTCAGCTAACAGGGCGCCCAGGATGGGAAGTTGAATGCTCACCAGTTGGGTCAGAATAGAATCACATGGATAAGGTGGGATCTGAGAGGACATTAAAGAAATTGAATAAGATCAGAGAAAGGGACAGTGGGGAACATTTGGAGAAATCCCATCGGGCGTAAAGGTGAAGGGTGGGACCAACAAGTCCAGGGAACCCTGGATGTGGAGAAATGTACAGGATTGGATAAGGAAAAAAGGGAAGCTTATGATAGATAACCAGGGCTCAAAACAGCAGAAGCCCTAGAGGAGTATAGAAAGTGCAGGGGGTTACTTAAAAAAGAAATTAGGAGATTGAGGAGGGGGCAAGAAAAAACACTAGTAGGTAAAATAAAGGAAAATCAAAAGGCATTTTATAAGTATACTAGGGGCAAGAGGATAACCAGGGAAAGAGTAGGGCCCATTAGGGCCATCTGTGTGAGGAGCTGGAAGGCGTATGTGAGGTTTTAAATGAGTACTTTGCATCACTATTCACTATCGAGAAGGACGACGTTGGTAGAGAAATCAAGGAGGGGGACTGTGATGTACTTGAACAAATTAGCATTGAGAGGGAGGAGACATTAGTGGGCTTAAAAGTGGATAAATCCCCAGGCCCAGATGAGATGTATCCCAGGCTATTGTGGGAGGCAAGGGAGGAGATTGCAGGAGCCCTGACATTAATTTTCAAATCCTCTCTGGCCACAGAAGAGGTGCCAGAGGACTGGAGGACAGCTAACGTGGTACCATTATTCAAGACGGGTGGTAGGGATGACATCAGTGGTAGGGAAACTTATGGAAAAAAATTCTGAGGGACAGAATTAATCTCCACATGGAGAGGCAAGGATTAATCAAGGAAAGTCAACATAGCTTTGTCAGGGGGAGATCATGTCGAACAAATTTGACTGAATTTTTCAAGGAGGTAACTGGTTGTGTAGTTGAGAGTGGTGCAGTTAATGTAGTCCACATGGACTTCAGTAAGGCTTTTGACAAGGTCTCGCATAGGAGACTGGTCAAGAAGGTAAGAGCCCATGGGATCCAGGGCAATTTAGCAAATTGGATCCAAAATTGGCTTTGTGGTAGGAGGCAGAGGGTGATGGTTGAAGGTTGTTTTTGTGACTGGAAGCCTGTGTCCAGTGGTGTGCTGAGGGTTCACGGTGCTGGGTCCCTTGCTGTTTGTAGTGTACATTCATGATCTAGACACGAATGTAGGAGGTATGATCAGTATGTTCGCAGAAGACACAAAAATTGGTGGCGTGGTAAAGGGCAATGAGGAAAGCCTTAGTCTACAGGACAATATAGATGGACTGGTCAGATGGGCAGAACAGTGGAAAACAGAATTTAATCCTGAAAAGTGTGAGGTGATGCATTTTGGGAGGACTAACAAGTCAAGGGAGTACACGATGAATGGTGGGACCCTAGGAAGTACAGACAATCAGAGGGACCTTGGTGTGCATGTCCATAGATCCTTGGAGGCAGCAGGAGAGGTAGATAAGGTGGTTAAGAGGGCATACTGGATACTTGCCTTTATTAGTCCAGACATTGAATACAAGAGCAGGGAGGTTATGACGGAGTTGTATAAAGCGTTAGTTAGGCCACAGCTGGAGTACTGGAGAAACAGCAGAGGAAGCTGAATGGATGGTCTCGATTTGTGACAGAAAAGTCCCCATACCCCTCACACTCATTATCTGAGGTGAGGGTTGAGGTAACAGGGGAGGATGGTTTAAGATGACAGTTGTGATGAAGGCAGGCCAGGGATTATCTTTAGATTGCAAAACTGATTTCAATATGAGAGTTAGAAGAATTTTTTTCCGCCCATAAATAGAGTTATTAGAAGATGGCATACTTTAATAAAAATAATTACTGAGGTATAGACTGTAACAGTGTTTAAAATGGAACTGGGCAAACATCTACTAAGGAGGAATACAAAAAGATGCAGGGAGAGGAAATTTGGGTGGAAATCTCCAACCTCCTCCTGTGTAGTACTTTCCATCATTCCAGGTGCTTTTAAATTGCACAAGACCTGTGTCCATGGGTTCCCACTGTGTTCTCCTAATAAACTCTCAAAGCTGTCAGCCTTGGAAAATCCCAATGGTCTTACACTTGGAACCAGCTATGCAAGACCTAGGAAGACAGCAGCATGGTCACAACTCAGGGGGACCTTTCATCCTCAATTCATTTTCCAGGTTATCTAGAATTAGATAAATTGGCTATGAGAGAACTGACTCTGTTTAAACAGGAAAAAAAAAATCAGTTTGGCCATAAAAAGATGGCCTTAAAAGCTTTTAGCTGAAGATGGAGAGCAGTAAATCTACAGTAATCACACATGCTCTCCATATTTACTCTAAGCAGCTAAGAAAAAAAATGGTTAATTGCTGCTCACTGAGATCCTAGATCCCTGCCTTAGGTAACAGAGCGAAAAAGGTTCACTCATTCCCTCCTCACTCTTATTCTACAATATCACAGAACCACGAGAGAAAGTGAGTCCACTTCAAGCTGTCCTGGATACTTCACTTTATTCTAAGGTAATTGCTGAACCTCATGTACAGCTATTAAACTTCATCACAGCTGCATATCAACACGTAAAACTTCACCAGGGAAAAATGCATGAGATGGCTTAGGCTCAACAATTTATTTTATACATGAACAATGCAGCTATCCACCGGCACCTGCAGAGTACTGGTGTGCTGACATACTGGCTGCTATTAATGTGGATTCTGAGAGCCCAGCAATTGAGAACCAAACCAGCTTCTGGTGTTTATGCTGTATCTATTGATTAGCAGACTCAAAGAGAGATAATACTAGGTTAGCAAAAACAACGTTCAGCAGGATAAACGTCAGGAGCTGTTCCCAGATGCTGGACTCACAGAATTCAAATGAAAAGATAAGTGTAGAAGCATGCACTGCAGCACAGGGAGCTGATGCCCAGGTTTGTACCTGTGGTGTTTTCAAATAGTGGACAGGGTAATTTGACAGGAACGCACTATTCATACAATATCATTCACAGTAACTGGCATTATTAAAGCACAGTATGCCTACGTATTTCCCCATTTCAAATGAAGACAGAAATTCTAATGTTGGATATTTAATTGATGATGAACAGACTCGAATGTGAAAGCTTGCTGCACAGAAATCCCCACCATTTTGAAAATCTTACAATTTCAAAATGGTGCTCATGAACATAATCTATTGCAGGATTTGAGGCACTGGAACCATGAGTACAAACCTCTTATTGATATCATTTCCATTCATTCATGAAAACGCTTCAATATGTAAGTCTTCTGAAAAACACTTCCCTCATTATGTAGTACACAACCACAACCGAGCCCCCCCAACTCCCTATCCGACTGGTCGAGGAGAAGGACGCCTTCTGTACTGAAAATTAAGAGTAGGTTTCTCGGCTCATTGAAACAACATCACGTGATCATCAGTGTTCTGTTGTGAACAATTAGGTGGATGAGACTCCAGCAATGTAGTTCCCAGCCTGCCAGCTCAGGCATATTATTTCAGCACTCCTTCACCTCCTCATGGTACATTATTGAGAGAGAGAGGGAGAAAGAGACTTAAGTGTGAAGCATAAAATTGATGGTCATTGTTGAGAAGGTGTTGGTTGCAGAACGGTAGGTCTTAAAGAAGTCACTGTAGTCTTCTGTAGGTTAACTGTAAATCTTTATTAACTACTATAACTATTTACGCAAGTACCAGTAAAGCGTACAAGCTAGGAGCTGTCTCCATGCTTAGGTCTATACACATCTGTGCTCAACACCACAGTGACTCGTGGCTCTGGGGCATGTGCCTTCTTACATCACTGTCTGGACGGGTACTTTACACAGTCTCACATTAACCCTACTTGTGCCAGACCCTTATACTACACCTCCCTCAATGCATTATTTATCCAATGCATTTGGAGTTGTACTAGTTTACTTCATGTCTTATGTTATCAGTGCCATTTCTTTACATTGTTGTTACTACAATTGCACTATTATGACATTAGCACTATTACGACATGAGCACTGCCCCATCTCCCCCCTTTTAAGTCCTTGAATGTAAAGGTTCAGGTGATCTGGAGGCCTTATAACCCTTCCATAGCTTGTTTGCAGTTCTGTCAGGGGAGTGGTAGGCCTTGTCATTGCTGGTTCTTACTGTTGGAGGTTGAGCTGGCAGCTGGGTACGCTTTCATTCTTTTCTTCCATTCCTTCATATCCGGCTGTTGCACTGATCGGTGGTTGCTGCTACTCTAACTTGTTTCTTGCAGGGTGGATGAACATTGCGTCCGTCTCCTTGGCACTTCTTTCACCGTAATGTAGGTTATCTTGATGACCTCTGTGGCTGAGGAAGAGCATTCCTGTGACATGAATAAGGCTTAGTGGTACCCTCACCCCTGCTTTTTGTTGTCAGCCATGGGTGGCTGGTAGCAGGTTCTAGCATGTCTCGTGGCTTTGGCATGCCAGTTTGGAGTTGCAGCGTATGCACAATGGTTGCAGTGTTAATCTGCGGTACTGTCATCAGAGCCGGATGTCAAGGCTTCTCAGACTGCTGATCTCTCTCTTTCACATCTTCCACTGGAAGCATCATGATTATCTGTTGGGTGGTTGGCTGGTCTGACTACAGGATTTTCTGGGACCTGTAACAAGAATGGACAATCCTGCTCTGGCAAGTTGAGCTGTCTTTGTCTCAGTTATCTGCAAAACTCTTAGATAAGTTTGACAACTTCACTTGGACATTCATTTGTGTTTGGAATGTTTCTTGCCTGGTCACGGACTGCTGCTTGGACTCTTTCAGTTCATTTGTTAGATCTTAGAATTCTCCTTCTCTGCTGTCAAAGCCTGGATTTGCTCTTCCATATTATTCATCTTGTTCATCATGTTGTTCAGGTTGGATCAGGTGTTGGCTACAGAACAGTATGCCTTAAAGATGTCTCCGTAGTCTTCTGTAGGTTACCTGCAAGTCTTTATGTGTGTAAACAATTCTAGTAGTTAATACAGTAAAGGGTACAAGCTAGGGGCTGTCTTTATGCTTAGTTCTATACATGTCTCTGCTCAACACCACACTGCTCCTGGGTCATGTGCCTTATTACATCACTGTGTGGATGGTACTGTAGTCAGTCCCACATTAACCCTACATGTGCCAGACCCTCATACTGCAGTGATGTTGTTCTTCATTTCTGGAGGTCCAGCTACATTATATATCAATCACAGCATCTTTACAGTGCAGAAGAGGTATATATCTAATTAACTGAAATATGCTGAGAGGTTTTAAGATTATGTTTTAGGACAATATCTTTAGCTTTATAAGAGTGTTCTTGCTTGGACTGTATCTTAAAATTTAGGGTAAATGAATGGGTTCCTGCAATGTGGGCTGGAGTCTGCCTGACTCTAAGCCTGAGTGGTTTAATTGATAAGAGATCAGAAGATGACCCAGATTGTTTTACTGAGAGGGAGATGCAAGATATTTACACTTGAGGATAATGACAGCTATTTCTAACTCCACGTTATGAACACCCTAAGTATCCTAACATCCAGAAAGGTGTTATTAATATCAAATTATATGTAGTATTGGAACCTGTCCGTTTCCAAGATATAAGGTTATTGAGACCAGAGATAGCTGACTAATTGGATACAAAGCTAATGTTATATCTGTTGCCATGGGGCAGGGGATAGAGGAAGCCATTTTAAGATCAAGTTACAAGTTTCCCTACAAACCCAGGCATATCACAGACAGACAGCAGTTCTAGAGTTGCAGTTTGGACTTGTGAAGTCTGCAGCTAACTGAAAGGTAGAGTGCAAGGAGAAAATAGAGGTTAACAAGGTCTGAACCTTAAGCAGAGAAAATGCTGACCATTTGCCATGCAGAATGTGGGTGGGAGTTCATGCTCAGTTTGAAGACCAAGTTTGTGAGGAGTTAAGGCAAGGCTGGAAGGTTCATCAAGCTGGAGCTAAAGGGAGAACCCCCTGAAAAACTCTCACTGTGGAAGATATTTTTGGGAAAGGAAAGAACAGAAGTAAAGCATTGGGAGCTGCTGATCACTGGATTGCATCCAGCAGAATTAGATGTTTACCTGAGAGACCAAGTAACGTAATGAAATTGGAGCTTTTGGTTGTCATTGAAAGTAGAGAGGTGTAAATTCTGTGCGGCAGTTTAATATACAAGTTTCCAACGAAAAGAAAATAGTGTTTAGCTCATATTGTTCCTTTTGTTCAGTCATTTGATATGGTAAAAGTTTTAAAATGTGAAATCTTGTTGTGTGCCCTTCTTTCAGCAAATAACTGGAAGTTCAAATTTCTCTTGAAACTGTTGCCACTCGGTGTAATCACAACATGGTCTCTACAATCGTAATAAGTGACATAGATCATAATTTTTCATAGCAAAGTCCACGGTAAGTCAGCAAAGTCGCGATGACCAGAGGTGTGTCATAACTGGGCTGACTGTTTCCAAAGCAAAAGGAATGACAGTGAGAAAGAAAGCAAGTGGGAATCACATCTCAAACATATCCTTCAATGCAATAGTGTGTGTGGTAAGTAGGAAGGTGGGTCAACTTGGAAGAGTAACACAAGAAACAGATGCTGGGTTTCAAGGAGTGTTTGAAGTATTCCCTGTGAAGTGGGTGTAATGATGTCCATAAAACTCTGTTTCAATGACTTATAATTGGAATTAGCCCCAAGGGTCTCAGATACCCTCCGATTACAATCCCCTCTTGCAGGAAGAAAGATAGACTTACATTTATATTGCATCTGTCATGACCACTGAATGTCTCAAAGTGCTTTGCAGCCAATTAAGTACTTTTTGAAATATAGTCACTGTGTAAAGTAGGAAACGCTGCAGCCAACTTGTGCACAGCAAGCTCCCACAAACAGCAATGTGATAATAACCAGATAATCTGTTTTAGTGATACTGATTGACGGGTAAATATTGGCCAGGACAACGGAGAAAAGCCCCGGCTTTTTTCAAACTAATGTCATGGAAACATTTACAGTTACCTGATAGGGTAGACAAGGGCTCAGTTTAAAGTCTCATCCAAAGGACAGCACCTCCAGCAGTGCAGTACTCCCTCAGTACTGCACTGAATTTGATTTTTGTGCTCAAGTCCTGAAGTAGAACTTGAAACCGAACATTGCGACTCAGACGAGACTGCTACAAAATGAGCCACAGATGACAGCACTTGGGGCTTCATAAGGCAGACTCAGATGCTTTGCAATTATTAAAGTAGTCAGACTGGGTTCTTGTCTTTTAGAACTGCAAACGGAAATACTGCACTTCCAGCACTTTTAGCATTGGCAAATTACACTTCAGCAATGTTCATAATCGAGCAAATCCTGTCGAAAATTCGATAAATAGTAAAAATACAAATTGATTTTATACATCTTATTTCACGATTCTACAACTTGCTTGTGTTTTATTTGATTCTCAGATGTAAGAAAAAATAAAAATTTGACTATCACATGGTACTAGCATGGGTCAAAAATGGTATTCTTTTATACAGTTGAGTGCTATAGGCCCAAGAGCTTTGCAATATTTGTAGGCTGTCCATGGAAGTGTGGTAATATCTGCAGCTGGTGCATAGGATGTGGTGGTTTTTGCTGCTAGGTCACAGGTTGCCCACATTTCCTACATTACAACAGTATCTACACTTTAAAAGTGTTTCATTGGCTGTGAAAAGTCTTGGGGCATGTTGAAAATGCCATATAAACGTTGCTTCAACAGGGAAGTTATCAAATTCAGCAGAACAGATGTCATAAATGCAGCAGCAAGGTGAGAGTAGTGTGTTTGTCAGCTGAACCCCGAAATAGAATCACTACCCCATGACCCTCTGACAGTTTCTTTAGCAGGCCATCTGGCTGCCACCATTTTGCACATTCATGGGTTAGTCTAGGATAACATAGGGTCCCACACAGTAACAGATTCTGGCATTGGCTCTCACAGAACACTAAGTTATTGGGAAGGTCAAATACAGAATTGTTCACCTTCTTCCATATAAGAGTAGCATGACATAACAGGGACAAAAAAATTAACCTATGGCAGGAAGCATGACAGAACACCTCACCTTCCGAAATTCAGGCCTACACTAAAGCTTTATCTTGTGTGAGCTTATGTACTAACTGATAGTACGTAAGGTGGTGACCATTTGTCAAATTAATTTTTAAACTCCACATTAAAAATACTTGCTCATTGTCAATGACAGGGTGGGGAACCCTACAGTACAATAGTCATAAATTCAAAAGCTCACAGATAAGACCAGTATTACAGTACAGCACAAAACTGACACAGTGTGTGGGTCACATTGAGGCTGTGCAACAACACAGGCATGATATACTGGCTTCCATATACCCAAGTGAGAAGATCACTCACAAATAATATCAGTGTGACAGCTTTGCTCAAAGCTGAATAAAAACCACATAAGACTGTTTCTGGAATAACTTTTTACTGAAGCATACAGGAAGTGTTTTAGCTATGTTCTGGAGCACAGCAAATCTTCATCGTAACTACACCACAAGCATCTGTGCGACCAATATGTGGTCAAAAAGATTCAAGGGATGGGTGTAAGCAGTCTGGCACCGAGTGGCAATCAACACAGGCTATTGGTACAAGATAGTATGATTGAGAATCCCAATATAGCTTAACATCCAATCAATTATTCAAATGTTATTCACATTGGTCTGCTGTAACTGCTCAATAATTATTGTAGGTTTAAGGAAGTTTTGGACAACTCAGTCATTCTTTTACTTTAACTGAAACCACAAACCTAGCCTCAACCTAAAGTCTAACATGAGCTAACTGTGGTTTGAACAGCTAACCACATCTGCCCCGGTCTCCAAGGCTCCTCCTCTAACAAAACCGAAGATCTTTTTCCTGTTTACTCTGTTTGTCATCTCAACTTCTCATTCAGATACTTTCACTCTCAATACATGACCTGCAGTGGTTCCTGCGATGGGCCCTGCCTTCTACTCAGTTTCAGATACCAGGATATGCTAACAGTCAAGGTATTGAGGGCACACTAGAGCTGCCTACCTGAAACTGAGGATCTCCTCCAATCATACAAAGCTTCTGAGGAACCAGATATTGCCACAAAGCTCTTGGATTCCCTGGATATGGCAGGTGCAAAGGTGGCAGGAGACAGTAGAGGCGCTCAATTTCCCTCAAGTAGAAAGGCTTGGAATCTACTTAGAAACCCTGGAGCTGCTTCACCACCTCTCAACCTTCCAAACTATCAGCGAATACTGTTGCTTCCAGACTGCATCTCCACTCTAAGCGCATCTCAACTAAGGAAGCGCATCGTGAAGTTCAGAAGGACCTCTCCAAGATCATTTCATCATGATCTCCCACATCCTAGCTTTCTTCTCCCTACACCAGAGCGAACACTGAAACAGACCTTTACTACACTAAAGGAAGGAAATCTATCCTGAACTTCTGAAGAACGTGAATGGACGCAACTGGCTGGTTTCTTTCTTTATTAAAATCCATGCAACTGGTATCATTCTATCAATTGGAAGAGAGATTAAAGTCACTGCCATTCTCAAACTGGGGAACCTGCTCCTGGTCCAGTTAGTTTTCGGCCTATATCGCTGCTATGTATCTCTTACAAACTGTTTGAGCGTCTCCTCCTGGCCAGGCTTTCTCCACCTGTGGAGCCCAACTGCCCTTATGGGCAAGCTGGTTTCAGACCTGGGTGGAGCTGTGTTGACCAGATGCTCGCACTTACCATCACGTTGAGACTGGTTACCAATACATGTCCATGACAGGTGTTGCACTAGTCGACCTTTCATCAGCATATGACACTGTGTGGCAACATGGTCTTCTGTTGAAAGATGTTAAGAAAGCCAGTGCCTGGCTACAATGCAAGTCCTTTCTTCAATACTTACCAATCAAAGATACAGGGTTTAACTCAGAGACCAAATAAACTCCTCAAAAACCCTAAGTGATCAAATAGGCTGTGGATCACTGAGTTTATAGATATCCTTGAAGTACTAAAGCACCCTGTGTTTTCTTCCCCTGTGCAGTACTTTACATGCACCTGTGTCACATAGACCTGGCACTGATCCACTAACTTATATATTTAGTCTTTCTCATTTTATGGGTCCCAGTTGCCCACCCGCTCAGATTTAACTGCCACCCTCCCCCAGGTTTTGCATCAGCTACTGCGTCCAGGGAATTAGTCCAATAGAAACAGAGGAGGTTCCAACACCAATTCAAGAGAATGTCACTCATGGCATGTCACTTCTAAAAGTATCAAGTAGTCAGGATTTCCCATTCTAAATCTGTATTGGTTGTTACTATTTAGAGAATTATACAAGAACTATGGTAAACCTTGATAATTGATTCCACGGTTTTATCTGGTATGACAGTTAAACTGATGGTACTCTCGTCTCCTGGGTCTATTTTGTCACTCTCTTTGAAAATGGACATCAGGGTAGCCTACATCCAATCTAGAAGAACCTGCCAAGCCTTCATCTCTCTCACAAAAGAGCACACCACAAATCTCATCCTTGGTCGCACTTACTCCCTGAGGATAAACACCATCCATCACAGAAGAGTGAATTGTTTACAGCCCCTTTTAGTCTGTCTGGGACTTCCATCTCATTGATGTCAATCGCTAATCCAATTTGGATGATCACCAATTATAAAAGGCTTCGTGTTCATTTATCCCCTGGTGATTACTTGGAGGAAGTAGTACAATGAAGTATTTATGTTTATCCATGGTTCAGCCCAATTCCTTTTTTTATCCTATAGGGTTCTCACATCTTCTCCTACTATCCTCTTATTGATATAGTTCCCAAAGACTTACTGAATGCTGCTATATTCCAATCCAGGCTCCTCTCTGACTCCTAAAATTCATCTCAGTGGCCACTCTCACATTTCTCATGGGAGGAATTATGAATGTATTTTTCAAATTTAGTTTCCTTAAACAATAAGTGAAACAATGTCCAACCCATTTGATTTAGAAATCAATTTTGATCATCAATTGATCAAGTGAGGCTGTTTATCCAACGAGGTTGCCATTAGAGGTCCGACAACCCGTTTCAGTGTCCCAAGGGGGAAAGAGAATCAAGTCAGTCAGCTTCATCGCTCCTGCCCAGGAAACTCTGGGAAACATGACACAAGTGAGCACAACCATGTTTAGTATACACCACCCCACTGTCAAATAGCATGTCAACATTCTCCAGCAATAAGCTAAAAGACTAAATTTAGTCCTAGTATCTTTGTGCTCAAAATTACCTCCCAAATCAGCAACAACTTACATTTGCAGAGTGTCTTTATCCTATTAAAATGCCCAAAGGTGCATCATGGGAGAATAATCAGACAAAATTCGAGAGGGGTGTCCAAAACACTTGGTCAAAAGAGGCATGGTTTTAAAAACTGTCTTGGAAAAAAAAGGTGGAGAGGCAGAGAGGTTTGAGGAGGCAATTTCAGAGCTTAAGAGTTTCTATGGATGAAGGTACAGCCAGCAATGGTGGGGCAAAAGAATTGGGGGGGGTGAGGGGGTGCACAAAATGTTAGAGCTGCTCCAAATTTGGAGATCCTGTCTTTACACCAGAAGATTTTGAGGCAGAGTGTGCAGGCATTGGACCTGAATCCCCCCTCACAATTGTCCAACACCTTGCTGTGTGCACAAACTGGGACACATTTGCCTTCATTACTATTAACTACGCTTCGAAAAAATGCAATTCATTGAATGCAAAGTATTCTAGGCCGCTCTGAGGCTATAGTTAAAATATGTGCAGGTATTTTATTTCTGCTTTTATTTTTCTATCACTATTTTTTCTCATCTGTTTCCTGCCTCCACACATTTGCTTTTCAAATTCACAGGTACCTGACCGTTCCATACTGTTCCTGGATTTATTCCTTCTTTTGATAATTCATTTTACGGAAAACTATCTTAACTCAAAACAGATCCCAAGAATGAAAATGCTTTAAATGATTTTTTAATCACTCAACTCAGAAGGAGAACAGTGAAATCATTGGAACTAATGCATAATAAAACACGGCAGCATCATTGAGCCCACCATTGAATAATTACACTGTTCTTTACATAGCTATTATTATTTTAGACACAATACATTCTTGAAAGCTGCAGGATATCACCAATATTCCATTCAAGCCACTCATCATAACACACTGGTGTTTGGTGCTCGAGACATCAGGTGACCCCAAATTTTAATTGAGAAATCTAGGAACATAAATTTCATTAGACTATCTTCTACTGTTTGTGCCTTTGAGGCAATTCTCAAGAGGAACCAAGTCTGAAACCTGTAATGCGATTTGAAATGTCTAGCATGCTGTTAAATCGATCAAACATCAAACATGCATGTTGCCAAACATGCAACCTCGGCCAAAAACGTGCTGGTTTACCAAAAACTGAACAACAAACATGTTTTCCGGTGATTGTGAGTGACCAAAAAGCTTTATCAAAGAAGCGGGAATTAAGGAAGATTTTAAAGGGGGAAATGGTAGAGGCAGAGTTTCAGGAGCAAATTACAGAGAAAGGGGCCCAACAAGCTGGAGTCACAGGAATGGAAAGTTTGGAGGATGTTCTATGGCTGGAGGAGACAGAAACACAGAGTGGGGCCGTGAAAGGATTTAAAGATGAGGATAAGAAATTTGAAGTAGGTCAGTGAGGTCACAGATGATGGGTGAGCAGAACTTGATTTGAGATAAAATAGAACTTTTGATGAATTAAAACTTTTGGAAGGTGGAGAATGGGACAGCATCAGAATAGGATTACAGTGGTAAGGAGAAAAAGCAGACAGCTCTCTCCCATACCGCACGAATAGGGAGACAGCAAAAAACTGCAGCATAGCCACTATTATTTCCTAAGTGCACTTGCTTCTTGTGGCTGGAACATTGTGGTATTGTGGTATGCTGACCCACAACCCAAAAGGTCAGCTGGCTCAGTTGGGAGCACTCTGACTGCTGATTCAGGAAGTTCCAAGTTCAAACCCCACTCTAGACCCAGCCTTCAGTGCTGCAAGGCTGGAAGTGATCAGCTCTGATGTTAATCCGAGGCCCCATCTGCCTGTTCCAGCGATTTAGGTCAACACTGAGGATTCAGTCAGGCAATACTCAAAGGGGAATATGGACTTCTCCCAGATTTCTGACTAACATTCTTCTCGCGATCATCACTTTTTAAAAAGGATGAATTAGATCAATTGCTGTTGAAGGGATTTTGCTCTGGGCCAGAAGGTTGCTGAGATGTGAAGCACTTCCAAGATGTTTCAAAGAGAGACTGCAGCCTTCACAGAGAATGTACATCCACCCTGTTTACATACAGCTGGGTACTGCAAATAGTAACAGATAATCTGATTTGGTTAAGGGATTAATTAATGTTGGCCAGAACAGAAGGAGAACTCTGCTACTCTTCTTTTGATACAGTAGATCCTCTTTACATCAAAAAGCAGACAGTGTCTCAGTTTTACATTTCGTCTGAAAGACAACATTGCCACTCCCTCAGTACTGGATCAAAATGTCTACCTAGATTAGACATTTAAACCTAAGCAGCAGCGTTTGAACCAGTCTCAAGAGATGAATGTGATACCACTCAAACCAGGGCTGACAGCTAGCAGCACGAAAAATGAAAAATAGATTCTTTGGCTCAGCCAAGATTCCTTCGACAGCACCTTCCAAACCTGCAACCTCTACCACCTAGAAGGACAAGGCCAGAAGATGCATGGGAAGACCACCACCTGCAAGTTTTTTTAAAAATATACTTTATTCATAAAATATCTGGAAGAACATTACAAAACATTTCTAAATCATCATCACAAAAAGTGCAAACAGATTCAAATTTTACACATGGATCACGAGGTGCTTCAATACAATCAATGAATATTACAATCATTTCAATATGGTCATTACAGGCAGTCAGACAGTGCAATGGGATTGGCATTATCACCATACATCATGTTGCACTCTGAGGTGCTTCAATACAATTATAATACAATTGGTATTCAATGCATACATTCATTGTGAACTGTACAGCCCGAGGTGTCTATACCTTTCCCAGCCCCTCGGTGCACTATGGCAGAAAGGTCTTAGACAGCGACCTTTCCCCATTGCGCCTTTGCGGCAGCTGCTCCAAGCTTTAGTGCGTCCCTCAGCACGTAGTCCTAGACCTTGGAATGTGCCAGTCTGCAACACTCGGTCAGGGATAACTCTTTGCACTGGAAGACCAACAAGTTACGGGGAGCCAAAGAGCGTCTTTCACCGAGTTGATGATCCTCCAGCTGCAGTTGATGTTTGTCTCCGTGTGTGTCCCTGGGAACAGCCCGTAGAGCACAGAGTCCAGTGTCACCCCACCTGCAAGTTCCCCTCCATGCCACACACAATCCAGACTTGGAACTATATCACTGTTGCTGGGTCAAAATCCTGGAACTCCCTTCCTAATAGCTATGTGGGTGTACCTACACCACATGAACCGCAAGAAGGCAACTCACCACCACCTTTTCAGGGCAATTAGAGATGAGCAATAAATGTTGGCTTTGCCAGCAATGTTCACATCCCAAGGATGAATATAAAAGTGTCAATAAAGCTAATTTCCATAAATTAGGGGAGTCTGGACACTCCCCCTTTTTTTACAGCACTAGCTAGGTAAGACAAGTTTAAATATCCAAGGTGAATCTTGGTGAGTAAAATGGATAGGGTAGCAGGCAGTTGAGGTGGCCAGGTAGGTCGTGGGAGAGTTGGGTCAGAAGGGGTAGTTTTGGGAGCTAGTCAGGTCAAGTCGGGGGAGTGGGGAGGTGTGGAGTTCAGAGGCATCTGGGTGTCCTAGTGCATGAATCACAAAAGGCTAGTATGCAGGTACAGCAAGTAATTAGGAAAGCTAATAGAATGTTATTGTTTATTGCAAGGGGAATTGAATACCAAAGTAGAGAGATTATCTCCAGTTGTACAGGACACAGGTGAGATCACATCTGTAAGCCTGTGTGCAGTATTGGTCTCCTTATTTAGGGAAGGATTAGAAGCAGTTCAGAGAAGGTTTACTAAACTAATACCAGGAATGGGCGGCTTGTCTTATGAGGAAAGGCTGGGCAGACTAGGCTGTACCTGCTGGAGTTATGAAGGGCAAGAGGCGTCTTAATTGAAACATATAAGATCCTGAGGGGTCTTAACAGGTTGGATGTGAAGCGGATGTTTCCTCTTGTGGGAGAATCTAGAATTAGGGGTCACTGTTTAAAATAAGGGGTCACTCATTTATAACAGAAATGAAAAAAAGTTTTTTCTCTCAGAGGGTTGAGTGTCTTTGGAACTCTCTCCACAAAAGGCAGTGGAACAGCGCCTTTGAATGTTTTCAAGGCAGAGCTAGATAGACTCTTGATAAACAAGGGGATGGAAGGTTAGAGGGTGTAGGCGGGAGATTACCGTCAGATCAGCCATGATCTTATCGAGCGGCAGAGCAGGTTTGAAGGGCCAAGTGGCCTATTCCTGTTCCTAGTTTCGCATGTTCGTAAGAGTCATCTGGTGGCGGGTTGTAGTCAGGACTGGTCAGGGGCTGGAGAGGGGTGTATGGGTCAGTGTGAATGATTGGGTTGGGGGGAGGGGGTGGGTTTCATGTCAGTTCAGTAGTTACCCAGGAGTTAGGCTATAACATTTCTTGGATAACTATTCAGCAAGTACCATGGAACTGTCCAGAGTCACTGACTCTAGGTCAGAGTCGTAGATTTTTGTGGGGGGGTCCCAGGGAGCAGGGAATTGCCAGTCAGATGTTCAAACTTCCAAGCAATTGCCACGAAGGTCAGCAAGTCAGGACTTTCATGGAGTATTGACGCACATCTTGGGTCATACGTGTGGCCTCCGACGATCCAGAAATCAGAAGATCTGGACCTTTGTCTCTAATTCAAAACTTACCCCTGGGCAGAAGTTCTGCAGCTCCACCTCTCAAAGCTAACCACAGGACTAGGCTCTCATTAACCCCCAAACCAAACTCTTCAGGAGAATCTCCACCTAGCCATCAGCAAAAACTTTCCACTCTACCAACCTGCTGCCACTTTCTCAAAGCAAATAAAGGTAGTGAATTAAAGGTATTTTTGCCATGGTCAACATCCATGCAGCAAATCAGGAAAAATAATCACTTTCTCAACTGAACAATGTAAAAGATTGTGCCCAAGAACTACCAAGACACCCAGTGGGAAAGAAAACAATATTCTTGACTGATTCATAAAATCCCAATACAAGAGTCTTCTCCTCGCACTGTGACAATACAATGCCATAGTCATTGATGTGTAATTGACTTGGGAGCATTGGGACTTGATGGGTGCTGCCTCGTGTCACAGTGGGAGAAGGGAAAGGGAGGTGGTGAGGGGGTTCAGAGTCTTAGAAAGCACATTGGATGGAGCTCATCACTAAACACCATGTACATAGTGCAAGGATTCAAGTTTGGACACTTTTGAGTAGCACAAAAATAAGTCGTAAATACAGATACAGTGTCTCAAATCCAGCTGTCCAAAAACAAGAGTTGTCTGAAAACCAGACATTTTTATGTTTCATTCATCAGTTTTAACTGAGCAAAACTTTAATATATCCCATCCGCACAATGTGGCTGGGCACTGCATTGGCACAGTGTGGCTGCAGACTAGTTATCGGCTTCTTCGCTTCGTTCTATCGCATGCTCCAAGTGACTGTTGACCCCATTTGACATGGCTTGACCCCAACTGCCTACCGCCTGAACCATCCAACCCGAAATCCAGCAACACCCGAAATCCGGCATGGCCTCAGTCCCGAGGTTTCTGGATTTGAGGTATGCATACATGAAGCCACTTATATAAGTCATGAAATCGTGCCACTGACATTCCTAAATGCAAAATAAGTTTTTGGGTATAAGGTTGGGCCAAGTTTTCTTGGAAAAATAACAGCAAGTTCACAACATACACTATTATTACTGTGCAAAGAGGCTGAAAAGTTCACAACATACACCATTATTACTGTGCAAAGAGGCTGGCAAGTTCACGACATACACCATTATTACTGTGCAAAGAGGCCGCAAGTTCATGACATACACCATTATTACTGTGCAAAGAGGCTGGCAAGTTCACGACATACACCATTATTACTGTGTAAAGAGGCCGCAAGTTCACGACATACACCATTATTACTGTGTAAAGAGGCCGCAAGTTCACGACATACACCATTATTACTGTGCAAAGAGGCCGCAAGTTCACGACATACACCATTATTATTGTGCAAAGAAGCTGGCAAGTTCAGGTTAAGAAAAGAGATGGTGTGCGTTGTCAAACTTCAGAACTTGCTGGTTGACTTGGGCCATTCCAACACTTGCCTCACCATTATTTTTAGGACCTTGCTAGATTTGTATGTTAATTGCCCATTAAACTCACCACAGAAAGGTCGAGCTCATACTTGACAGCACAAGTATCTTTTAACAACATAGTTGTTAATATTATGGCAATCAACCTTTCTGGACCAGAAATCAGGTCACATTCCTGCATGGACTAAGTTTCTCAAGATTAGAAAAATTAAAAATTTTATAAATTTTTTCCTACTGTTACCAGCTATTACAGAAACTCTGGCAATTGGGGGCTACAATATCTTAATCCTTCCACTCAGCCTCTAATAGTTTTCTTTGCAGAACTTCCAGTTGCCTTCAGCAAACATTTCTCCCATTAGGGGACGTGCTGAATTATTTAGATCGCAGACAGCAATTCAAGGTCAGACACACTGCTGACAGAACTGGTCACCTGTGCAACAGCACAACCAGGACTGTCACAACAGCTCCACTCATCCATTTCGTTCACTAACACTGAGGGATTATTAACAGCTATAGGCACAAGGCCAGTCATGCTGCCAAAGGGTTAAACAGCAATGAAGCATGCCATCAGGGGCAAAGCAGCATAGTTGAAACCATTTTTAACAATTAGCTCACATGGTTGTGACAAAAGTAAAAGCCCATGGGATACAGGGGAATGTGGTGAGTTTGATTCAAAATTGGCTCAGCCACAAGAAACAAAGGGTAATAGTTGATGGATGCTTTTGTGAATGGAAAACCGTTTCCAGTGGTGTTCCACAGGGCTCAGTGAATTTAATAAGAGAAAATATTCACTTTACAGAGCACTTGCATCATCCAAATATGCGCTGTTCTCATCGTTTAGCTCATCAACAAATGCTCTTTGAGTTATTGAAGGGACTCATTTATGAAATCTTGAAAACGGAAAAATGAGTAAATTTTTCAGTGAAAAATAAAAGCTGCCGTGTTTTTACCTGGGAATATTGTGTGTACACAAGTAACAAAAGGAATTTCTACGAACAATGATCAAGTGGGAAGCAGGATGACAAAAGGTACCTGCAATATTAATACCCCCTCTCACAATGTTTCTTCACATCTCTGATCAAAGTATCCGGTCAACTGGTGCAGGTTCAGCCACTGATGATATGACCAGAGGAGAATGCCTCAGGCGTAATTATAGTGAGTTCAAATCCCACTATGTGCCAGGATCTCATTTCCTTTGCACTGGGTGCTCACATCAACACTTATAACTAAATCCACCTCAATTACACTGAAGTTGGGTTGAAGGACTGATTGACCTGTCTGCCCTGAGACCACACTTGCTGCAGAGTTTGGAGTTCAACATTGCCTTCTGTGTTATTCAAGCTCCAGGTATTCTACTCACTCTCGAATGCTTGTCCCAGGCTCTGATCACATCCTATTCAGTGACTGAGATGTCATTCCGAGGAGTCAATTCTACAACAAGTGGTCGGGTGTATTCCTGGAGTTTCATCATATTAGCATCCACCCTGCTCCCACACACTATTTATTTTACCAATAAGATACTTGAAATGTAGGTTGGAAGAATCTAGAACTAGGAGTCACAGTTTAAAAATAAGGGGCTGCTCATTTAAGCCAGAGATGAGAAATTTTCTCGCTCAGGAGGGTTGTGTCTTTGAAACTCTCTTCCTTAAAAGGTGATGGAAGCAGAGCCTTTGAATATTTTTAAGGCAGAGCTAGATAGATTTTTAATTATCAAGCCTTTGAAAGGGCTGAAAGGTTATTGGGGGTAAGCAGGAATGCGGAGTTGAGGTTACATTGAGATCATCCTTGATCTAACTGAATGGCAGAGCAGGCTCAAGGGGCCAAGTAGCCTATTCCTGCTCCTAATCCGTATGTATGCTCATATAATTTTGAAGTTAGCTTCTGAAACACAAGATGGGTTCAAATCCCACCAAGGCAATTGGTGGAAGTCAAGTTCAATAAAAAAAATGAGGAATTGAAAGTTAGTCTCGGCAATAGTGACCATGAAACTATCATTGATTGTTGTAAAAACTCATCTGGTTCACTAATGCCCTTCAGGGAAGAAAATCTGCCATCCTTACTTAGTCTGGCCTACATATGACTCCAGATCCAGAGTAAGGTAGACAGGATAATTGTTTTATTGAAAAATGTGGCTCACTTTAACTGCTCTCTGAAATGGCCTAGCAAGGGTAATTAGGGATACTCAACAATTGCTGGCCTTGCCAGCAATGCCCAAATCTCAGAAAAGAATAAAAACTAAGGTGATTATGTTGCTGTGATTTTCTATGTAATTCTATGCAAACTGCAGAAGGGAACAGACCCTTTGCTTTCCGACTAAATTCATCTCAACTGTTAGTGAGATAACCTTTTGCTGTCACCAACACCCCCCCCCCACCCCCCACCCTTTGCAACATTTAAAAAAATAACTAATGAATTAAAGAGTTCAATGAAAATGAAGAGAGAGTTAGGTGTAACGCCCCCATGAAGCTCCTCTTGTCACAATGCTTTGGCGATGAATCTTGGAGACGCCAGGGCATTCCCCACAAGGTTGGCAAGCCTACCAGGCAATCTAAAAATCTGAAAGTGCTGGAAAAACATAGCAGGTCCATACCCTTCTTTGAAGAAGTCGTATTGCATTCGAAACGTTAACTGTTTCTCTCTCCACAGATGAGTCCAGACCTGCTGAGTTTTTCCAGCATTTTGTTTTTATTGCAGATCTCGAGCATACAAAGTGTTTTGCGTTAACCTCAAAATCTGATTGGCTGTCACTCAAGAAATTTCTGTCCCTCATGATGGTAAATAACACGCCACAGACAGCACTGCAGGAATTCAGAAGAAATCCTAGCTGCACAGAGAGTAACCCTGTCATTGAGTGACGCAGTGCAGTAATCTTAAGTGTGTCACCTTCCTCTCCATCATTAATCTTACGTAAGGAAGGATATTGCCTTAGAGGGAGTGCAGCGAAGGTTCATTAAGACTGATTCCTGGCATAAAGGGATTGGCCTATGAGGAGATTTAGTAGACCAGGACGACTATGCTCCCTAGAATCTCATTGAGACAAATAAAATTCTGAAGGGGCTTGCTTGATAAGGTTGATGTTGTGAGGGAGCTTCCCCTGGCTGGAGGGTCACATTCTCAGAATATAAAGTATTGGCCATTTAGGACTGACATGAGGAAAAACAGAAATAATAACAAAAAAAGCTGGAAAAACTCAAGGTCAGGCTGTATCTGTGGAGAGAAACAGAGTTAATGTTTCAGGTCGATGACCAGCTCTGAAGAAAGATAGAAATGTAAAGAGTTTTTAAAGCCAGTGAAAGGGGGGAGGGGATAGGAAGAACAAAGGAGAAACTGTGTGATAGGGTGGAGGGCAGCAGGGATTAAATAACAAAAGATTTCATGATGCAACAGCTGAAGAGAGTGGTAATTGATATAGTAAAGAAACAAAGGTTGTGTCCAAATGAGACATGAATTGCTACATAAAAACCATCTCAATGCAACATGAAGGGATTAAAAAAAGAACAAGCTAAGACCGGGCAAAACAAAAAAAGAGGAAAAAAAACAGAACAAGATGGAGGTAGAGGTTATGACCCCAAGTTGTTGAACTCAATGTTGAGCCCTGAAGGCTGTAAGAGGGGTAAGTCGGAAGATAAGGTGCTGCTCCTCAAGCTCGCATTGAGATTCACTGGAGTGCTTTGCAGGCCACAGACAAAAAAGTCAGAGTGGGAGCAAAGTGAGGAATTAAAATGGTAAGCGACCAGAAGCTCGGGGTCGTGCCTGCAGACTGAATGAAGGTGTTCTGCAAAGCAGTCACCCATTCTGCGTTTGGTCTCCTCAGTGTAGAGGGGACCACAGCGTAAACAGTGAGTTCAATAGACTAAATTGAAAGGTGTACAAGTGAATCACTGTTTCACTTGGAAGGAGTGTTTGGGGCTTTGGATAGTGATAAGAGAGGAGATGAAACAACAGGCGTTGCATCTCCTATGTTTGCATGGAAGGTGCCATAGGGAAGGGAGGGGGGGATAGTGCTGACTGAAGGGTGGACTAGGGTGTCATGGAGGGTCCCTACGGAATGCTGAAAGGGAAGGCAGAGGAAGATATGTTTGGCTGATCTATGGAATCGGAGGCTGCTGGGGTAGAAGGTGAGGACAAGGGGAACACTAACATGGTTCTGGGAAGGAGCAGAAGTGGTGAGAGCAGAGGTGTGTGAAATGAATTGGACACGTTAGAGGGCCCTGTCAACCATGCTAGGTGGGAATCCTCGCTTGAGGAAAAAGGAAGACATGTCAGAAGCTCTGGTGTGGAGGTTACATCATCAGAACAGATGTGAAGGAGATGGAGAAGCTGGGTGAATGGAATGGAGTCCTTACAAGAAGCAAAGTGAGAGAAAAAACTGTGGATGCTCAGTCATTAAGTGTGGTCAAGTCAGAAATTGACAGATTGTTGCATACTAAGACAGTCAAGGGATATGGGGATAATGTGGGAAGGTGGAGTTCAGACAAGTCAGCCATGATCTAATTGAATAGCTGAATAGGTATGAAGGGCCAAAGTGAACCTACACCTGGTCCTATTACTTACATTCTCATGAATGCAATTGCCTCATATTTTCAATTCCTACAACTTATATCCAACCATCTCTAGTAATGTCAGGTTTTTCCAAAAGACAGAGTGATCTTGCAGGGTCAAATGTTAGGAACAGGGCACCCAGAATATTTTTACTGACCCCAAACCACCAGCAGGTTTGTAAGCCATGCTCAACATAAACCTGGATTGAGCGTACAAGTTGGCTCCATTTCTGGCTTAACCAATGAAATTTCACCAACTGGGATGTGTAACTAAAACTGATGAAAATCAATAAGCACTTTGACAAAAATGAATGAAATGATCTGCATCAATAATTAAAAAGACAAAAAGCTCCACCCAGGGAAAACATATCAGCCAGAAAATAGTGCCAGATGAAAAGAAAAACTGCAGAGGGCCCTTCGAAACCAGTGCTGAGTTAGTCAAATCTCAACTGCGAGGTACTGGCTGCCGTAATAACGTAGGAAACGGCCAGAATTCCAACTCCTGATGGTGGCCCCTGCTAGAAAGGCAGGCTGTGTTTGTGAATGTTACGGGAGGGCAGAATTGAATTCATCTTTCCCTCGCTCATCATACAGGTTTACACACGGAGGAATGGACAACTGCGCCAGGCACCAGAGAGCCTCTATCCAGCTCTACTTGTCCCACCACCCCCCTTAAACTAGCTTATATTTCACCTCTCTTCTATTTTTACTTAGTTCTGTTGAAGGGTCAATCGGACTCGAAATGTTAACTGTGTTCCTCTCTGCAGATGCTGCCAGACCTGCTGAGTTTTTCCAGATATTTTTGTTTTTGTTACCAGAGAGCCACTGGCACCTGCAAAACAAGATTCACCACAGAGGGCAAAAAGAAAGTGGAGAATCTCGAGTGGAATCTGGATGAGATACAAATGACCGAGCACCCTCAGGAAAATGTACAAGGCAGAAAGCTTTTGAAGTGGAAGAAGACTAAAGAGAGCTTGGACGTGCAAAAATCTATAGAAGTCACGCCTGCTGCTCTCTGGTCAGATTGGCTCTGCAACATCCTTACTGGTCTGAGCTGAACATTCTTGACTCCGCCCTAGAGAAACTAGTTACTGATCAAAAAAATATAGTTGAATAAAAAGGTGAACAAAAGCTTTTCATTTAGCATTTTAATCCTTGGTGGGATTCTCAAACAGGCAGCACTTCAACATGGCAGGATAGTGGAGACTCTGGTAGGAATGGGCCAATTCCTGTTTCTCACTCATGGTTTCAAGGATTCTACTTTTAGCAATAGTTGTCGTGGAAGGAATGTTGGCTCAGATACCAGGAAAACTCTCCTGGCAGAGAGGGCCTCAGATTAACATCTTTTCCAAAAGATAACACCACCCAATAATGCATCATTACTTTCATAACTCATAGGTATGTCAGCCTAAATCAGGTGAAGCTCTAGAGTGGAGTGTGATCTGACTCGGAGGCAAGAAAATAGGAATGGTCTGTCTGACTCTGTGTACATACAACCTTCAAACTGGAGTCAGGTCTGGTTCTGTGAATAGTGAGATACAGCATTCAAACTGGAGGGTAGTGAGGTACAGCGGTCAAACTGGAGTCAATCCGGTTCCGTGGTTAGTGAGGTATATCCTTGAAACCGGAGTTAGTCCAATTCTGTGGATAGTGAGGTACATCATTCAAACTGGAGTCAGTCCAGCTCTGTGAATAGTGAGGTGCAGAGTTCAAACTGGATTCAGTCCGGTTCTGTGGGTAGTGAGGTACAGTGGTCAAACTGGAGTAAGTCTGGTTCTAAGAAGGGCTGGAGTGGTTTGTGGACACAATATCATAATTTAATCCAATAAGTTTTGGTTTTAAGGTTATTGAAAATGATAAATAAATTAACCTAATAAAGATTTAGATCTTTCCAGATTACCCTGAGACTTTATGAACTATAGAATGCATCATACCTAAGGTTCCAAAATCCCAGATCGGAGACTTCATTAAAAACCCATGATCGGTGAGTATCAAGAGTAAGAGTTGGAATAGGAACAGGCTAGAGGGAAGCAACAGGTAGGTTTTTAATGGGTTAAGGATGGTCATTTGTGTGGACTATAATTTAACAGTAGGCAGTAAAGTGAGTGCAAGGATCTAATATGGGCAAATGCAAAGCAAACAGGGTTCTAGATAACAGCACCTCATCAGTTCTTTCAAACCGTCAGGCAGTCTAGTCAGGTTCTTTCTGGAATACTAAATGCAAATTCCGGTCAGAGCTAGAGGGCTGGTGAAGAAAAAGTTTAGGGATCAAGAGACTGCTTTGCAAAGAGGGCAGCCACAGGAAACGGGGCTGATGTCTGGACATCGGACTCATTTAAAAACCAGCTGGATGCTGTGAACTATATTAGGGTCAGTACAATATATGATTGAGAGACCACCAGCTCTACACCTCAATAAAAGACTCAGATTCATAGATGTTTACAGTACAAAAGGAGGCCATTCGGCCCATCATATCCATGCCAGTCAACAAAGATCTGACTACACTAATCCCATTTTCCAACGCTTTGCCCACAGCCCTGTAGCTGATGGCAACGCAAGTGAATATCTAAATACTTCTTAAATGTTACAAGAGTTTCTGACTCAACCACCCTTTCAGGCAGTGAGTTCCAGACTCCCACCACCCTCTGGATGAAAACATTTCTCCTCAACTACCCTCTTAGCCTTTTACCTCTTACCTACAGTGCCTTTGGTCCATGCCACATAGATAATAACACCTTCTCAACAAGTCACTCAGTTGTAAAAGCAATTATTATAGAATTAACACATCACGGGTAACTAGGAACTGGGCACAAATGCAGCTTACCCAGTATCACCCATACTCTAAATGAAAAAAATGGACTAAAGGGTCTTCTGCATTGAAATCAATCTTGTGACATGCAATAGAGATTGATTTTAGCTTTTTAGTGAACTGATTTCCAAAATAGACCAGAAAATAATTCACAGCTCAAGACATTAATGGAGCAGCAGAAGAAAAAAGCAACAAAATATAAGTATTACCGAGCAAGTGACCCACTCATGATAATAATCTCCACACTTAATGCAAGTGTCAGCCAAGTATTTCCATTTTTCACAGGCAGTTTCTTCAAATGTCTGCAGCTGCAACTCCATCTATGTGCTGCTAAAACTCCAAATTTGTGAGGGGAGGGGTGCAGGAGATAGAAATCCAACAGGTTAAAAGTTTAATTCCACAGAGCTGGTGATAAGGGAGCAGAGAATGTTTGATTTGATTGGCTGGCAGTCACAGCCGAGGAGACAATAAACACAGAGAGTACGTGTCTGCAATCAGGGAAACCAGAGATTTCTGCTGACAGTCATCAACAATCAGGAGGGAAGAGATTTTGGAAGGGGTGGGGCAGGCATGAAAATAATGAATTTTAGAGAGGATGTTACATCTTCCTCTATTTTAGGATTCTGTTCCCCTCACCACCCTCTGTGATACTCATCATCAGACCCTGGAGGGCAGGCAAGAACCCACTTCCTGTCCTTGTATTTTGCTGTTTCACAGCAACATTCCCAAATGAGTGTCAGCAGGTCTCCTACCACCCACACCGGCTACAACCCTCCTTCCCCTCCCCCGACTCATCCTTCAGGGTAATGTGCAGAGAAACAGACACCCAGAGGGGAAAGGGCTGGCACCATCCCGACAACAGTACAAGCCACAGTGGCTTTTACAGAGCACACAGAACATTAAACCTGCCCAGTGAATTGCTACTATATCTAAGATATTCCAGAGTTAGCAGTGTCAGTTCCACCTTCCACATTTATAGACAGATATCCACAATAAACGGATTAGACCGACTGCAAGTGCTAGGATGTAGGTCAAAGCAAAGCGACTAACTGATCCCTGGCAAACACTTTTAACTCACCTCATGCCCCAGAGATTATGAGGGTGCAGCAATCCCAAGAATAAACAGATCAAGCTGTCTGAAGTGCGGGGCTAAAGTCAGCGGGTTAATTCCATTTGAGAAGCAAGAACCATGTGAAAAGTCAGATTGTAACGCACAGCACAGACCCAAACTTGTCATTCAATTATCTCTCTGCAGATTATACAAACAAACTGCATTACTACTGGTGCCAGGAACCACAACATCATTCCCATTTCCCAATATTTCTCTCATGGGGCTCAGGTTCCTTCTCAGAATCTTGCTTCCCGGGTCACAAGGAGGTGGGGGACTGCCAATCCCTACACTGACCAAGCAACTATCACTGGTCAATGTCAATTAGATCACATTTCTTTGGGTCTATCTCCACATAAAGCAGCTGTAACTTCACTGTTGTTATTTAAAGAGATACAGCCCTGCTAATGGAATCAGCAGTCAGTGGGGGAGCCAGAAACAATCCATCAATGCCTAGAGTAAACAGTGCTCTGGCAGCACACAGGCCAGAGTTCACGGCCTGGTGCTGTCTGGTTTACGGTCTAGTGGTCTCCACAGTGTAATTCCTAATTCAAAAACATCCAGTCCCCGGGTAGCTTTCTCTCTCTCTATTTTCACAGGAGGATTTGTGCCTATGAACGGCCCTTCAGCCAACTGTGATCTATTTCTGAGAGCATCTGAGAGAAAGAGCATTTTCCCCTCAACCATCCAATCACTCCACCCCGTCTCTACAATGAGCAGCCACTTCACCAGATAATGAGGTTGAACAGGACAAACGTCCAATCATGCCACGCAGGAAGCAATGTCCAGGCTGTTAATTTAGCACTCAGCTCACTTGGCCCTTGCCCTGTTTAACACAGAGAAAGGGACATTGAGTTTGTGCTTGGAGCTGCCAGATGCAATAACAGCCTGGTTAAATCGCAAGATGCTTAAAAGGTTCAACAAGTTGGTGAAAGCAGCTGGCCACAAGCACCCAGGCTGAGGAACCTTCCACACACACTTCAGTCTCACACACACGCATTTCTTGCATACGAATGATAAAGTTATATTTTTTAAACCACTCATTTTTTCAGCTGGTTCCTGCAGAATGGTCAGGGTGTGGTGTTAAAAGTAACTGTGGTCCTTGGAAAGATCAAGAATGAACCATGCCAATGACAGTCCCAGGTATATTACACTTTATACATACCAAAAAATATTTCAGTTCTCTAGCCTGGTATAAACAGACATTTTTTTGTGCTGTTCTATGTGATGAATAGAAGAAAGTTATCAGGAGAGAATCGCGAGAGACAGCAGACAAACATAAAGCCATTCTTTTATTGCAGTTATAGAGACCATATTGCTATAGTGACCTATTTGCCTGTCCACATGGTGTGTAGAGGTGTCCATAATATCCCATAAATTCACAGCCATTCCAAATAAAAGCTACAAAAGCTGCGCTGCAAATATTGAGCCTGAATCAGGCCCTGTATCCACAGTCTGAAGCCAGAGCTGCTCCCAACAACTAGAACGACAAAGGGAATGAGATCAACAGAAAAACTCAGCAGTGAGGGCAAGTCAAGGCTGGGGGGGGAGAAGGGGGGAAAAAAAATGATCAGCACAAAGTAAATCCTTCCTCGAGTGAACTGATCTGTGAAGTGAAATTTAAAGGGTTCTGGGGAGTAAGGTGAGTACTGATGGGCCTTCTGTGTTATTGGACTCAATGAATCAGGCTGATCAGCTACAGCAGATCTCCACATTCAGCAAAGCCATTTTCTGCATTCAAACCACAATCTGCACTAAAATATCACAGGTGTTTCAACAAAGCCATTTTCTACATTCAAACCACAGTCTGCACTAAAATATCACAGGTGTTAATACTTGGACATGCAGCCTGCAACCTGCTGAGGTACAGCCCATTATCAAGCTGAAGATCACCAGTTCAAAATAAACCCCATGCAGGCATTTCAGCTCCTTCTCCTCAGCCTAGTACTGTAATCAGGTTACCTAACACTGTCTGCACACTTCCTCCAACACCCTGCTGGCTGTATAAACAGGATTAGTGCAGAGCATGTGATCCAAGAGGAGAAACACACACTTGCCATTGAATCTTTTGAATTACTGCTGCTCACAAGCATTCCAGTTCTGTCACTTCTCCAGTGCACATTCCACGTACTACACTACATGAAGTGAGACAAGCAACTTTAAGGTGATTTGCAGCGCAGGTCTAGCTTTGGGGATCTGGTACTGTACTGGACTCCCCATCAGCACTCCCCCACCCTGATGCTACTGCTGGGTAACTAGGAAGCTGCTAGATCCCAATCCTCTCCTCACCTGGCCCATCTCCAGTAGAGATTGCTAGACAGCAAGCAGGAATAAGAACTGGTCGCTTTATTTCTTTGACAGCCCAAGGAACATGCAGCCAGCCCTGCCCATAAGCAACAATTACCAACTGCAGACAAGAGTTAGTTAACTCTTAAACACCTGAGTAGTTGGTGAAAACACTGTCAGAGGAATGGAAACTACTTGTCTCAGAGTTGTTGCTTCGAGCTGATTTTCCAAACGAGGATGTCAGTGAAATACACCGTGTCTCAGACGCCAATTTTTCCACAGAAGCAACACTGGACTCTAATTCCATCCATGTGTCTTTTGAGAACTTGTAAATACGGAGGCTCAGTTCCATTGAACTCAAACACTGTAGCATCCATGCCTTTCCCGTCACTCAACCACCAACACTTGCATATCATACCCTTCACAGGAACCCAACTCCACTCCTCATCAATGTGACTGTCTCTCTCTACAAACCATTCTTCAGATTTTAGATCCCTAGACAGTAACATGAATGTGGCATTCCATTATTCATCTCACAATGTCCATCATTTTGAAGGGTCTGCGTTACTCATTGAGGGGTCTGAATCATTCAGATTCTCTTCACTATGTCCTTGGCATAAAGAGTCTGTGTCAGTCACACATTCCTCACTGCGCCAAATAGGTAACCAAATACTTACTCCAAAAATCTGCTCTGGGGTCAGTAAACATGTAGAGGGGCTAATGGCTAAACTAGGTCTGGGTGTGGGAGATTGAAAGCTTTGAGCTTAACCAACACACAAAGATTCAAGTGCCTGCAGGTTTGCCTTTGGGTGATCAACATAAAGCAGTTGTAGACAGTCTCTTATGTTTGATGAAGGGGTTGGGGGGGAATAAAAAATCAGCTCCGCTCTCAGTTTTGTTTCATCTGCTCCAGGGAAGCCCAATCACAAAACAGGCCAGCAGTTTGGTAGCAAATGAGACTGCTGGTCCTGGTCAGGCGAGCACACAAGCTCATGGGGCTCGTGTCCGGGTCCCAAGCTAAATTTGCAACCTTTGACAGAAGACTCGCACAAATAAGGAGGCCCCAGCAAAACCATAACACAGGAAAACTGCTAACAAGCAGTGGATTGGAATATTCCAGCATTTCAAAATACTGTTAAAAGGGATGAGATAGAGTTGGAAGATTTATGCAATAGAAATAGGAAGAAAGGAGCAGCTTACATTTCTATAGCACCTTTCAGAAAATCAAGTTTTACAGTCAATTATGTCGTTTCTACATATTGTCACTGTTGCAATATAGGAAAATGCAGCAGTCAATTAGCACACAGCAAGCTCCCACAAACAACAATGAATAAATGACCAGTTCAACTGCTTTTGTGATGCCAGTTAATGGATTAATGTTGGTCCGGACATCCGGGAAATCACCACTGCTCTTCAACAAAACAGTCCCATGGGATCCATCTGAGATGGAGGAGGAGATGGTAAGCGGGATTTGGTTTAAGGTCTTCAAACAAAAGTTGGACCCTCCAACAATGCAACACTCCCTCAGTATTACACTGGAGTGTCAGCCAAGATTTTGTGCAAGATAAAATTGTAGAGTGGGACTTGGCCCCATGAACTGGCTCACAGGCAATAGTGAGCTCAGGCTGCCTCTTGCCAATGCAGTTCACAAAAGAGATTGGGCAGGTTGGGGGATACAAACGCAAGAGATTGTGGAGGAACCCAGGATCCAAAAACTGTTAAACCGGCTCTGGACAAGTGCCTCAAATGAGTTACGAAGCTAGCTATGGATTCGTCTATAAACAAACAGAATGACAGTGGTAAACCACTTGATGCTGAAAAGATTAGGCTTTAAGTATTCAGCATAGCACTCTTACAAGAAAACTTTGTACCAACATTATGTTCATTTCCTCAGCAATGTCTCCAGGGCCACATTATCCCAGCCCTGAAATCGCAACTGAAATCTTTGGAGCAAGTCCTTGCTCCAAACATCAGCTGTGAAGCTCATGCTTTTTAGTTATAATGGGGGACTTGAATTACTTGTATATAGACTGGGATAGTGGTAGTGTAAGGGCAGTGAGGACAAGCGTTCCTAGATTGTGTTCAGGACAATTTCCTACAGCAGTATGTGTTCAATCCAACAGGAAAGGAGGCACTGCTAGACCTGGTTCTTGGGAATGAGGTGAGCCAAGTAGATTCAGTGACAGTGGAGGAACATTTAGAGGACAGTGATCATTGTATCATAAGGTTTAGGATGACGGTGGAAAATTAATTTGGTCAATCCAGAGTAAGAATAATCAACTGGCAGAGAGCGGACTTCAATGGGGCATGAATGGTGCTGGGCTGGAAGGATTGGAACCAAAGGTTGGCGGGAAAAACAGTAGCTGAACAATGGACTACCTTCAAAAAGGAGATGGCTTGAGCACAAGTCAAGGTACGTTGCCTCAAAAGGGAAGGGTAGGACAAACAAATCCAGAGCTCCCTGGATCACAAAGGAGATATAAATTAAGCTAAAGAAGAAAAAGTGTGCTTACAACAGGTGTCAGGTAGCAAATACAATTGAGAACCAAGCTGAATGCAGAAGGTTCAGAATGGAGAAGCAAAGAGGGATTATGAAAAAAGACTGGCAGCTAACATAAAAGGAAATCCCCAAGTATTCTATAAGCACATCAATAGTAATAGGATGGTAAAAAGGGGAGTGAGGCGAATTAGGGACCAAAAATGGGGTTTGCACATAGAGGAAAGAGGAATTGCTGAGGTATTAAATGAATACTTTATCTACGAGGCAGATGCTGCCCAGGTCATGGTGACAGTCGAAGAAACTCAATCACTAGAAGGGTTTAAAATTGATAAGGACTGGATCAGCTGTCAGTACTTAAGCTGATAAGGCACTAGGACCAGATGAGATGCATCCAAGAATATTGAAGAAAGTGAGAGTGGAAATTGCAGAGGCACTGGCAATTATCTTTCAATATTCCCCGGATTCGGGGAAGGTGCTGGAGGACTGGAGATTTGCAAACATTACGCCCGTGTTCAAAAAAGGATGTAAAGATTTGACCTGTAATTACAGACCAGTCAGTTTAACTTCGGTGCTGGGAAACTTCTAGAAACAATTATTCGGGGTAGAATTATTAGTCACATGGAAAAATGTGGATTGATTCAGAAGAGTCAGAATGGATTTGTTAAAGGAAAATCATGTCTAACCAACTTGCTGGAGTTTTTTGAAGAGGTAACTAAGATGGTTGATGAGGGCAAGGCCGTTGATGTGCGTATGGACTCCCAAAAGGCGTTTGATTCAGTGCCACACAACAGATTTGTGAGGAGTGTTATAGGTCATGGAATAAAAGGGACAGTAGCAACGTGGATACAAAATTGGCTGAGGAATAAGAAACAGAGAGTAATGGTTAATGGGTATTTTTCAGGCTGGAAGAAGATTTGTAGTGGAGTTCCCCAGGGATCCTTGCTTTTCTTGATATATATAAATGGTCTAGATCATAGTGTGCAGGGAACAATTTCAAAGTTTGCAGACGACACAAAATTTGGGAGAATTGTAAACTGAGGATGACAGTGTAGAACTTCAAAAGGACATTGGTGGCGTGGTCAGATAGGTGGCAGATAAAGTTCAATGCGGAGAAGTGAGAGGTGATACATTTTGATACAAACAACATGGAGCGACAGTATAAAATAAAGGATATTATTCTAAAGGGTGTGCAGGAGCAGAGACGCCTGGGTGTAAACGTACATAAGTCATTAAAGGTGGCAGAGCAGGGAGAGAGAGCTGTTTCTAAAGCATAAAGTATCCTAGGCTTCATTAATAGTGGCATAAACAAGAGCAGCAAGGTTATAATGAACTTATATAAGACACTGGTTAGACCTCAGCTGAAGTATTGTGTACAGTTCTGGGCGCCACACTATAGGAAGGATATGAACGCATTGGAGAGAGTGCAGAAGAGGTTTACAGTATGGTTCCAGGGAAGAGACACTTCAGTTATGAGGAAAGATTGGAGGAGTCGGGACTGTTTTCCCTGGAGAAGGCTAAGAGGAGACTTGATAGAAGCTTTCAAAAGCATGAGGAGTCTGGACGGAGTAGATAGGGAGAAACTGTTCCTGCTCGTAAATGGATCGAGAACCAGAGGGCACAGTTTTAAAGTGTTTTGCAAAAGAAGCAAATGCGAGGTGAGAAAAAACATTTTCACACAGCGAGTAGTTAGGATTTGGAAGGCACTGGCTGGAAGTGTGATGGAGGCAGGTTCAACTCAGGCACTGAAGAGAGCATTGGATGATTATTTAAATAAAAACAACATGCAGGGTGATGGGGAAAAGGCAGTGGATTGGCACTAAGTTAAAATGCTCAGAGCCAGTGTAGACACGATGGGCTGAATGGCCTCCTTCTACACCATAACAATTCTGTGATCTTGAGTGAAGTAAATGAGGAAAGGTCCAAACACGAAGCACCTTTTCTCTTCACTCCACAGATGCTGATTGGCCCACCGAATATCTCCAAGCATGTTGGTTTCCAGCACTGGCTATATTTTGTTTGCTGTTCAAACTAAGGGCATGGGGCAAGGCGTAGCATGCAGTGCAATACAATGACACCATGATCAGCAGCATCAGAGAGAAACAATCAGCTTGTTTGTTTCCAATTTAGTTCTATTCAGCAGCACTTTCCATATTAATATTTCAGACCTAGTACTTAGAAGTCACTATTGGGTCAGTTCACCACAGTCAAAGAGGGGATACTCTTTCTTTCAGTCCTAATTACACAACATCAGTCACAGACCAGGCTATCAGAACCATTTGGAGCATTTATACGCCCACAGCAACGAGTCACTGTGGTATAAATCTGACTGATCACATAAACTCATGATCTCAACACTTTAGCCTCTCACTTGAGAAATTGCATGGAGGCAACACTTAAACAACAGCAGACTCCATGCTCCACCAGACCGTGTGAATTAATGAAACCAAACCTCAATCCCCATCGTGATTTCAACATAGTCAACAAGGTGCACATCCTCATTCTGTGAGATCAGGTGGGATTAAGTGTCAACCATTACTATAGCACAGGGAACCAGTCCCCCTGGACTAGGTGAAGTCTAAATGTTTAAAGGGTACTTTGCACCATCAGAACCACTTTTTAAAAAATGTCTAACAGCACACAGCGTCATGAATTCTAACACTCGTTGGTTCATTTCTCCTCTCTCAATTACTTCTCTTTGAGCAACTGATGTTACATGGCCAGGTAAATGGCAGCCTGGTGAAAAGTGCATGCAAGGTGAGTACGCACTACTCAGTTAATGAGTTCCCGGCACTGGTATCACCAACCAACATCCCCAATGAATGCTCCTCACAGTCGCTTTCCCTAATGATGTCACAAGTACACAGACTTAAACAAAAATGTGCCCGTATCAACACAGCAAAAAGCAGCAAGTACAAACGAACGCTGATAATTCTTTACAACCATACTGTAAGGGGTCCTGAAGAGTGGCTGACTCTTCAAAAGATTGTTCAGGAGGTCATTGGTTGGTCGATATGAGCAATGGGTCTTGGAATTGATTTGTCACTACATGAAAGACAGATTTGTCAAGGAAATTTGTCAAACTGGACCTCGTCCTACGAGATCAGATTAACAAGCACCAATCTCATTACTATATTGAGATTTTGCAGAGCATTCAAAACTACCACTGTTCTTACCTTCTCTGTTTTGATTTTCTTCAGTGGTCGACACTCACTCTCAACCTCCTCCGACTCGTTTTTAATTCCCAACAGGTTGGAGATGGTATTGCTATCCACTGGTGCATTTCCTAAATCCAGCACTTGACCTGCAGTGCCATCTGGGCAGCTTGTGCCCTGAGCACATTCAAACGAACTGCCCTTTGACCCTGACCCCAACCCCAGCTGTTGTGCAGCATTTGGATCGTTCCCAGGAGGTGGCTGCACACCGCCACTGCTCTCACTTTTATCCTTTTTGCTTTTGCTCGATCCGCCCTCCTTCTCCTTTTTTGATCCGGCTCCATTTCGGACAGTCTTTGGGCCCTTTTCCGACCCTTTGGATGTGCTGTTGGAAGACCCCAGTCCGCTGGGGTTTGTCAAATCTCCAGATCGCCCCTGCAAGTCTTTCTTCCCATTTCCTGATTCTCCCACTGTGTAGAGGGAAGCAGCAGACACAGATTTACCCCCGTCCTTTGCATTCTTGCTTCTTTTTGCCTTCGATTTGCTCTCCTTGGCCTGAGGTGCTTGAACTGGCGTGACAAACTTAATATTCTCTGGCAGAGCTGCCACTGCACTTGGCACCGGGATGCTCCCATCTTTTGACCCTGACATTTCCATTTTCTGCTGGTCCTTTTCCAAGTCTGCATCCAAGTCAATGATTAAATTCCCAACTCCGATATCCCACTCATCCCCACTGTCGTAGGCATCAACAGCATTCGAATCCACACCTTTCCCAGCTGAACTGCTGCTGCTTAAGGACATCTTAGATTCACCTTCCTTGTGAAAAGATTCCTTTCTCTTCTCAGTGGTGCTGGACTAGTGCCGGTGTGTTAGGTTTTTATCGTGGCGTCCTCACAACTTCGCCTCCGATGTGAGTGCATCATCGCCTGGAAAAGGTAAGAAATTGTGCATGAGACTCAGAATAACTAGATGTGAATGGACAGAAAAATTACCTAACAATGAGCCGCCAAGCACTGATAGACACAGAAATTATGTGATGCCAATCTACCAGATACCAAAACACAGACAAGTCACTCAAACAAAATCTACCAGCTCCGGCTGAGCTCCAGGCAGTGATGGGAAAATAACAAGGGGATGGTTAGAGACAGAAATATCAAGAGAATTACTAACAGAGAAGTTGGCAGTCTGCAGACTTCATAAGGCAGACTGGCATATGGAAAGAATTCATGTTACTCCAGAACCAGGTATATATTTTAATCCCAATAAACCCTGAGCAAATTTTCCATGAAGAGTGCAAGGGTCACACAATCATTCACTAATAAAACAGGTTGGTGGACGCTAGGGTTGAGGGCCTTGCCAAGAGAAAACCGCCAAAAATGCTTGCCCTTTGAGCAGCTCCGATTTTCCACAGCTGAAACTGGATACCAGCACTTGAGAACACAAGGGTAAACAATGGAGGATACAAGAGTTCAACCATATTCAGTGAGGGGAAAAAAATGTCTCATGAGGAAAATCTGAAATCCTTTCCAGTTAACTCTCACTCTACTTGCCTTCATCTTTCAACTCCCTGCCCATCTCATCCTCATTCAAGGTCATAGTGCACAGCACTTTAACCCTCACTCCAGCATTAAAAAACATCCATTGGCTATTCAAAGGCATTCACCACGTCTTTATTGAAAAACGCAAGTCAATTTGAACTCTTGTTCTTTACTTGTTGTTATACAGTGCCCTGGACATGAACTGACTTGTCCTCCCTAGTCCGACAAAAGGGCTTTATCCAGGCTGACTCTTCCACTTCTACTTCTCACAAATGCTAACACCCAATACGTTAACCTGGTTTTCTCTTTCAGATGCAAATTAACCTGCTGTGCTTGTGCACCATTTTGCATTCTTCTTTTAGACAGCCACCCTGAGGCCCTCTCAATTATCTTGGACGGGGTGGAGAGAAACCTCCTGGAGCCTTCCCTCAAATTAAAAGGGTGGGGTAGAGCCCAGAGGGTGGACAGCATACCTGAAAAGACATAGCGAGACAGGTTGGAAGGCATTCCTTGTTCTAAAAACAAAAAAACTGCGGATGCTGGAAATACAAAACAAAAACAGAATTACCTGGAAAAACTCAGCAGGTCTGGCAGCATCGGCGGAGAAGAAAAGAGTTGACGTTTCGAGTCCTCATGACCCTTCGACAGAACTTGAGTTCGAGTCCAGGAAAGAGCTGAAATATAAGCTGGTTTAAGGTGTGTGTGTGGGGGGCGGAGAGATAGAGAGACAGAGAGGTGGAGGGGGTTGGTGTGGTTGTAGGGACAAACAAGCAGTGATAGAAGCAGATCATCAAAAGATGTCAACGACAATAGGACATCTTTTGATGATCTGCTTCTATCACTGCTTGTTTGTCCCTACAACCACACCAACCCCCTCCACCTCTCTGTCTCTCTATCTCTCCGCCCCCCACACACACACCTTAAACCAGCTTATATTTCAGCTCTTTCCTGGACTCGAACTCAAGTTCTGTCGAAGGGTCATGAGGACTCGAAACGTCAACTCTTTTCTTCTCCGCCGATGCTGCCAGACCTGCTGAGTTTTTCCAGGTAATTCTGTTTTTGTTTTCCTTGTTCTTATATTCTTAAATTTAAACAAAAGGCTTTAATCTATTACACAGCCACCTAGCTCACCCCAGTTGGCATTCTAGGGTGGCATTCCAAATTAAGTCAGAAAAACAACTGGTAGGAAAATGAAGGAATTTTACAACATTTCTGGATACAGAAAAAGGGCCTTATCATATCATCAGCGTGTCCCCAAAGTGCTTTACGCAAATGGATTACTTCTGGAGTGCAGTCAACGTTAAGTAAACAAATGCAACAGCCGTTTTGCATACACAGCAAATAAACTCGTTTTAGGGTAAGCAAAGAATTTGGCCAGGATATCAGGAGAACACCCTGTTCTTTTTAAACAGCACCATGAGATTTTTAACCTCCACCTGATCAAACAAAGCGTTAATCTCTCATCCCAACCGCAGCAGCACACAAGTGTCAGCCTCCATTATGTACTCCAGATTATGATTGGGTTTGGACCCATAACCTTCAGGCTGGGGAATGAGGCTCCAAGCTCACCTAGCTCACCCCAGATAAGGCTCCAAGCTAAACTGTGCTGGCACAGCCTGTCAATGTGCAGGTCTGGTCTCATCATTTGGCTCTGCTTTAACCTTTAATCTACAAACCCTATTTTTCTGTATCCATTCTATGTAATCTACTTAATTAACTTAATTAACCACAGTTGTCAGGGACCATGAGTTGACAACTTCATAGCTGTAAAAGCACAGTCAGAAACAACAAATTTAAGAAGGTAAAACTGTTGAAAATGTCAATTAATCTTTTCTAGTTATCCTCACTGCAGTAAGGAATACTAGCTAACCTGATAATTAGTTCTGTTGAAGAGTCATACAGACTCGAACCGTTAACTGTGTTCCTCTCCGCAGATGCTGTCAGACCTGCTGAATTTTTCCAGGTATTTTTATTTTTGTTTTGGATTTCCAGCATCCAGTTTTTTGCTTTTATGATAATCAGGTTGTTCAATATACTACAGGATTTTACAGAGTGGGATCATAGAAGTTTACAGAAAGTTTATCCATCCCAGCCAAAAAACAAGCAATCCAGCCTAATCCCACTTTCCAGCTCTTGGTCTGTAACCTTGTAAAGACACTTCAAGTGTACATACGAGTACATTTTAAATGCAATGAGGATTTCTCCCTCTACTGCCCTTTCATGCAGTGAGTTCCAGACACCCAGCATCCTCTGGGTGAAATTACTTTAAATCTATATCCCAGATTTTTAAACCTTTTCTCATTGGTTCGTGGAAGTGTTGCTGGTAAGGTCAACATTTATTGCCTATCCCTAATTGCATTTTTAAGTGGCAGCGGTGAGCCATCTTCTTAACCACTGCAGTCTAACTGGTGGAGTTGCACCCATTGTGCTGATTGGGGTGGGGGATTCTGGTTTTTGACTCAGCGACAGTGAAGGAACAGCGATATAGTTCCAAGTTAGGTTGGTGTGTTTTGCAGGGGAACCTGCTGGTCACAATGATTCCATGTGTCTGCTGCCCTTGTTTATCTAGGTGGTAGAGGTCAGGGGTTTGGAACGTGCTATCAAAGGAAGTTTGGCAAGTTGCTGCAATGCACCTTGGAGATGGTACACACTGCTGCCACTGTGCACCTGTGGTGGAGGATATCAATGTTTCAGGAAGGGATGTCAATCAAGTGGGATGCTTGGTCCTGGATGGTGCTGACCTTGTTCAATGTTGTGGGAGCTGCACTCATTCAAGCATGTGGAGAGTATGCCATCACACACCTGACTTGTGCCTTGTAGATGGTGGACAGGCTGCAAGAGGGGAGTTACTCATCACAGAATTCCCAGTATCTACTCGCTTTTGTCGCCACAGTACTTATATGGCTGGTCCAGTTCAGTTTCTGGTCAATGGTGACCACCAGGCAGGGGATTCAGTGATGCGAATGCCACTGAACATCTATTAAGAGAAATAAGTTCTTCCTATCTACTCTATCTTAGCCCTACATAACTTTAAACACATAAATTAAATCTTCCCTCGGCTTCCTCTGTTCCAAAAAAAAGTCAGAAATATTTGAAGAGTTGCAGAGCTGAAGCTAATAGACCCAGGACAGGATGGTCGCTGTATGTATATCATGGGATGCTTAAGGAAACCAGGAAGGAAACTTGTACAGCACCGACTATTAAAACACCTAAAGAGTTCTACAGGACTGGGATAAACTAATGTGGCAATCATCTTAAAAAAACAGTAACATTTGACACAGGCAAATACAAGCCCATTATCCCAACAGCAATAAGACATACAAAAGCAGAAGCTATCTATTGAAGAAATACAGTCTACACCTCATAACTCAAATTGCCTTTGTTATGCCAAAATAAAATAATTCGAAGTAACTTTGAACAGTAGTCAATGTTTGACTGACAGTAACTATAAGAAACAACAGCCTTGTTGTGAAAGGGATAATCATACAAGGCAATATCTGACTTTCTTTCTGTGATGCCAAAGATAAAGTAAATTGTGCGCCTCCTCATGGTTTACTGCCCCATGAAAGATTTCTAATTAAGTTAAAATCCACAGGAAGCTAGGGTAAAGAACTGGATAAGCAGCTGGTTTAAAAAAATAGGAAAGAAGAGTACTCGCAATGCACACCATTTCCATTCCATCTTGTACAAAGAAGTTTCATATTGCGATAACATCCAGGAGCAACCTCAAAAACAGAAATCTGACTTTTAAAAAAGCAGTGAATTAATGGTCACATCTCCTGATATTGGAGAGGCTGAATATCATATGGTCTAGTACGACCTCAAGTCTTTAAGCATTCCGATTATACCTGTACACAGCTCAGCGGCGAGAAGATGGGTCAACTCTGCAAGCAAGGTTGAATTATCCCATCTCTTTAAATCTCCCATTCAACGGGAACAATATGGCTAATACATTAAATACTGTATTGATCATCCACAATGGAGCTAACTTCTAGTAGAAGCCCTTTTGCTTTCTCAACTATGGGCACTGCCCAGTCTTGTGGCAGGCACGTTTGAAAACATTACCATTTCATTCCAGACACCCATATGACGTAGGGAGGAAATATTTTGTTCCGAATCCTGTGGGTGGGTTTCTGCAATCTATGGGACTCAGGGAGGTTTGTGCAATAAATGTATCACCCAGTCATTAATCATATGGCCCCTTTTACAAAATAGGACCCATCAGCAACAACAACATGCACTTGTACAGCACCTTTAAGGTAGTAAAATGTCACAAGGCACTTCACAAGGATGTCATCAGACAAAATTTAATACCGACCCACGTAAACAGATAATAGAGACAGGTGACCAAAAGTTTCACCAAAGAGGTAGGTTTTAAGAAGCATCTGAAAGGAGATAGGGAAGGAGAGGGGAGGTTTATGAACTATACAGCTGAAAGCACAGGCACTCTTAGTGGAGCAAAGGAAATCAGGGGTGTGCAAAATGCCCGAATTTTTTGGGAGCTCAGAGATCTTGGAGGATTGTAGGGATGATGAAAGTTAGAGAGAGAATTTAATCTGCTTTATTTTAATGACATACTAAAACACTGGTTCGACCCTATTACGTCCAGTTTTGGGTGTGAAACTTCAGGAAGGATGTGAAGGCCTTAGAGAGGGTTCAGAAAAGATTCACGAAAATTCTTCCAGGGATGAGGAACTTCAGTTACATAGGCAGATTGGAGTAATTGGGACTGTTCTTATTGAAAAAGGGTAGAGAGGAAATCTGATAAAGGTGTTCAAAATCATGATGGGTCTGAACAGAGCAGATAGGGAGAAACTGTTCCCACTGGTGGAAGGACCGGGGACCAGAGGGCACCAATTTAAGGCAACTGGCAAAAGAAGCAGTGGCAACATAAGGAAAAACTTTTTTATGCAGCGAGTGATTAGGATCTGGAATGCACTGACAGAGTATGTGGTGAAGGCAGGGTCAATTGAGGCTTTCAAAAGGGAATTGGATCATGATCAGAAAAGGAAAAACATTGCATGGCTAGGGGAAAAGGCAGGGGAATGGCACTGAGTGAATTGTTCCTTCAGAGCCTAGCACAGAACGACAGAACAAGTGGCCTCCTTCTGTGCTAAAGCCATTCTATATGGACGGGTGAGACCATGGATGGATTTGAACAAGGGATAAAATATTCATTTTGCCTCAATTCCATGTAAAATGATAGAATCATACATCAGATGCAAAGTGAAAGATTATTTTGTGCAATAAATTTAAGGGTGTTTGTGGAAAGGATGTTTCCTCTTGTGGGAAATCTAGAACTAGGGGTCACTGTTTAAAAATAACGGGGTCGCTCTTTTAAGACAGAGATGAGAAGAACATTTTTCTCTGAGGGTCATGAGTCTTTGGAACTCTTTCCTCAAAAGACGGTGGAAGCAGAGTCTTTGAGTATTTTTAAGGCGGAGCCAGATAGATTCTTGGTTAACAAGGGGGTGAAAGGTTATCGGGGGTAGGCAGGAATGTGGGGTTGAGGTTACAATCAGATCAGCCATGATCTTATTGAATGGCAGAGAGGGCTCGAAGGGCCGAGTGGCCCACTCCTGCTCCTAATTCGTATGTTCTTATGTAAAATGGATTCGGATAGGGGAAGATTCTGCCTGGTCAATGGACCATAGTAAGTCCTATGGCAACAATGGATCTTAGAAACATTTGACAAAGTTCCACATAAATGGCAACTGGTTAAATTTAAAGCAGTAAGGATGCAGGGTACAACTGACTGAACGGTGGAAAACAATGGGTAAATTTTAGAGGGTGTTACTTCAGGATGGCTGAGTGTGGATGCTCCCTGGATCAGTATTGGGATTAATACAGTTATGAATTTGTGTAGATGATTTGGACTCAATCCCGATTCAAATTGGTCAACCAGGAGGGGCTCTGAAATCAGGAGGGCATAAATTGTGCAGCGACTGGGCAAAATATCCAAACCGGCAGAAAGATAGCAGGCGAAATACAATAGAGGCAAATATAAGGTCCTACACATAGGAAAGGAAAAATGGGCCACAAATGTACACCAGGAATGACGTTAAAATTGGAAAAGAGGAAATCCTGGCAGTCCACTAAGATGCAACATGTCCAACCAATGCTGAACAACACCAAACAACAAAGCCCATTACTTAGAAATACACAGATACTAGGACACAGCAACAGGCCATTCAGCCTAACTAATCTATGCCAGCAGTTACATTCCCCATTCTGCTCCCCATCCCTCTATTCTCTTCTCCCTCCTAGTTCAGCAATGTCCTTTACGGAAGGAAATCTGCCACCCTCACCCAGTCTGCCTTATGCGTGACTCTAGACCCACAGCAATGTCCTCTGAAATGGCCTAGCAAGCCACTCAGTTCAAAGGGCAATTCGGGATAGGCAACAAGTGCTGGCCCCATCAGTAATGCTCACATCCCATGGAAGAATAAAGAAAAATAATCTAATTGGAGGCTGTAATGGGGAGGATTTGATGATCCTTCTGGATGGATATACCAAGATAGGCTAAAAGGCTTTCTTCATCTATAATTATCTGGTGATCTGATCTGGATAATTCAAACTGCCTGATGAGATGAAAGAGCAATGATCTACATTTTTTATTTCCATCTAATATTACAGTGTACACATGTATAAATTAATCATATCTACCTCAACATCAGTGCAGGCATCATCACCAATAGTTACAAATGAGTATGGTAGCTGTACTCCAGTTAAAAAGCATATGAAGGGTGTTTAAGTTATTCAGCTGGAAAGCAATCAGCTGTAGAGTGATGAACACAGCCACTCAGTGAACAAACAGTTTTAATATGCAAAGTAAAGTTCCCTCAGTTCCAACCTCAGGACCAGCTTCTAACTTTTTTTTCTCTTTCCCACACGAGCCACTTAGTGAAATTGTCCATTCAGTGTTGAGGGAGGGTCAGCTTGTGTCAAAGTTCACCGGAAAACTGCTGGCCTGCGGGAGAGACTGCCAAACTCATTTCATGTCAAACCCTTACAGCCCAGCAGGCAAAGGAGACTTCAGACAAACCCAGCAGCTTGGGATGACTTTGAATTCAAGGTACCAGGAATGAAAAGCTAGTGTCTAAACCACCATCCTATCCAGTTTGTTCACTGTGAATAGCTGAAAAATAAAAAGCGAGAATGTGATCCAGATTTGGTAAAAAAACAAAAAAAAGCAGCTTACATAAGCATTGAAAATTGGAAACCTGAATTATGGGCAATTTGTTGGAATCAATTTCTCCATTAATTAGGGTAGAATGAATCTGGACTGATTGATTTTCAGGGTATTGTACGCCAAGTATTATACTGTATTGCAGCAAGTAGTTCAATACATAGTTTGCCAGTGTATTTAATAGAGGCTTAGAAGTGATTCTAACAAAGAATGACAATAGTTTGTCCAAGGCCACAGCTCCTCATATGGTGAATTTTCCAAATCAAGAAGCCAGGTGTTTCCCTGCAGAGATCTGAAAACAGTCAATTCAGATCACTATATTGTACATTTCCCAGCTCCTGGAACAGCAGTTATACATAGTGTGCATATCCTCCCTTTCAAAGAGAGAAAAGAGTCTGTGGGGAGGCAAATGATTTAAATGGGGAAGCCAAAAAGAAACTGTAATAAATATTTATAAGATCAGCCTCTTCCAAAGGTTGAGTCCGGAACAAACCGGGTCTGCTTGGCCTATGTTGAACAGCAGAGCAAAGCCTCCTCCAGAATTAAAGGCGTCAACAAAACAGTGCTTTACTGCATCAAACAAAGATCCTCTTGGCAGTCACAAGGTATCATCCCATCTTCTCCTGCATGACTGCCAAGAGCAGTTCCACAGAATCAGGCCATTCAGCCCAAATGGACAATGCCAGTGTTTATGCTCCACACCCCCTCCTATCTTTCTTCATCTAACTATCAGGATACCACTATTCCTCTCTTCTTCATGCATTTTCCCAGCTTCCCTGTCAATGCACCTACACCATTCAACCACTCCCAATCTCTTGGGTAAGAAGCTTTCTCCTGAATTTATTAGTGGCTATCTCACATAGAAAGACCTAGTTTTAGCCTCCCCCACAAATAGATCAAACCATTCCATAACCTTAAAGACTATCAGGTCACATCTTTTCTTTTGCACTGAAAAAAGCTCCAGCCTGTTCAATCTTTTTTGGCAGGCAAAAAACTTTCAGTTCTGGTACCATCCATGTAAAAGCGTTTTTGCACCTTCTCCAGTGCCTTGATTTCTTTTTCAGACCAGAACTGTGCACAGAAACTTACTTTAACCCATTCCATGAAAATAGTGTGCAGTAGTGAGGGGGCAGAGGGGCATGAAGAGCTGAGTGAAGCAAAGGGGAAACTGAGAAAATAAACACACATGCTCTGCTTTGAAGCTTACTCTCACCTCACCTTTCCGGAACTTCGAGAGCAAAATCTTAAATTTTATCCCAATAATTTCATTACATCGCCAACAAGGCAAACAAAAGTCAGACCCAATCATAGAATTCCAATGGAGCAAACCTCTTCCCATGTTGCTGCATTTCCCATCCTATCTTTTCACCCAATCATAACCTCTCCTCAGGTAATGCTAAGCACATTAAACACAATTCAACCAACTACCAGATCTCACTGTGTGACATTAGTGCAAATCGAACACGCAGATGCTGCAGTAGATGATGTACACTTCAAAGAGATGTTGCGACTGATTGATGAGATGAAGGGTTGAATGGCTGCAGCAAGGAGAGCTGGAAGCTAGTCACATTTATCTGTAATTTACATTAAGACTTGAACATGGAAGATCTTAGCAAAGCTATCCTTCACAGTACACACATCACTGAAAAGAAACAAATTAGCCCGAGTACCAAATGTCTTTCACAGCTTTCATGTTTATTAACTGCTAAAAATGACTTTTAAAGAAATTGCCCATCGCCCACTGATCAATAAATATACATGTGCACATGCACACACAATGGAAGAGTTGGAAAAGTTTAGAAACTCAGTCCATATCACAGGTAGAGCCTACACTACAAGATGACAGCTGACGTAGAAAAATTAAATGGGAAACACTAACAGAAAGAAGGAAAGGCTTTTCTTTATATAGCGTTTGGCACAACTTCAAGCTGTCCCAAAGCACATCACAAACAATTAAATTCTTTTGAAGTGCAATCACTGTTGTAATGTAGGAAACACAGCAGTCAATTTGTGCACAGCAAGCTCCCAAACACAGCAATGTGATAATGACATGGTCACGTGTTTTGGTGATGCTGACTGAAGGATAAATATTCGCCAAGACAATGCGGAGAGCACTCTTGCTCTTCTTCAAAGCAATCCCATGGGATCTTTTACACCTACCCGAGGGGGAGATGGCGCCTCAGTTTAATACAGCAATTCATAATGGGAAATGGTAACAGAAAAGTTGATGACAGGAAAATAAGGTTCGTGGACATGAAGTGCCTGCTCGATATATAATAAATGGATAAAGATTCTCTTAGACACCTTGAATCTCAAAACATTCTCTATTTCAAAAGTGGGGAAATGCTGTGAGTACTGGCACTCCCCCAAACATTCCCTCTCAGTAAACTGAAACTCTCCAGGGCACTCCCTGTTTTAAAGTCCAATAAAACAAAACACCATCAGCTCCCAGAAGAAAATGAGTACAGGAAACATATTTTATTAGGATGCAGCAAAAGAGTCAAAGAAGGAGAGACCAAACTTCAGAAATCAAATGACAAACAGAAATCTGATGATCACTTCAACCGGCACAGATCCATTGCAGACTCTCGGTTGCAAACCTTTACTTCCTTCTACTGTTGCACCATCTCTGGCCAGCCAGCAGGTTAAACACCTGCAATCAACACACTCAAAACAGATACTGCTCCATTTCCATGGGAACTCTCCAGGAAGCACTCAAAATCTCTCCCCTTTCTGCGCGTGAGTTCTAAACATTTTGTAACAGATGGATCAAATCACGCAGGAGCTGACAGCACCTTCTGCCCCAGAGAAGGCACTGCTTAGCAAACACACAGGGACCCCTCAGCAGAAACATCCATGTTCTATTTGGAAATGACAAATTATTTTTCCCAGATAGTCAGCAAAGAAAAAGCAGAGCACAGCCTGAATGTCAACAGGTTAAAGAGCTTACAGTCTCATTTTTACACCAACTCTTCGTGATTAAATACCTAAGGTGCACATTTATTTTCTAAACACCAAACACACATTCAATCTGAGGACACCTGTGCTCGAGAACCAGCTGCATCTTCCCTCTGTTTATTCTGCTGGCAAGACAGCTCCTGACAAAAGTCTTAGCATTAATCAGGTAAATGGAGAGCAGGGGCTGGAACACAGGAACCATACAGATAAGCATCTCTCAGGGTTTAGATAGACAGTAAGAGAATAATACATCTGCTACGGACAACAACTCTAAACATGAGGGAGTACTCTCTACAACACTCTGAGACTCTAGTTCCACAGCCAACACATGAAGAATTACCTTGCCTTCATAATGATGAGACAGAGGGGTGCAGCGGGAGACTCAGCGGGAGGATTTGCAGTTTATATTGTTTTTCAGCTGCTGCTCCCATTGCCTGGGAAGTCCTGCAGCCACTAGCCAGCTGAAGGGACAATGGACAGATTTTGTCACAGCAGTCCATGTCCAAAAGCAGCAAGACCTGGACAATATCCAGACTTGGGCTGATCAGTGGCAACTAACATTTGTGCCACACAAGTGCCAGGCAATGACCATGTCCAGCAAGAGAGAATCTAACCACTGCCCCTCGACATTCAATGGCATTACCATCACCGAATCCCCCACAAGCAACATCCTGGGAGTTACCATTGACCAGAAACTGAACTGGACTAGCCATATAAATACTGTGGGTACAAGAGCAGGTCAGAGGCTAGGAAACCTGTGGCAAGTAACTCACCTCCTCACTCCCCAAAGCTTGTCCACCATCTACAAGGCACAAGTCAGGAGTGTGATGGAATACTCCCCACTTGCCTGGATAAATGCAGCTCCCACAACACTCAAGAAACTTGACACCATCCAGGACAAAGCAGCCAGCTTTATTGGCCTCTCATCCACAAGCATTCACTCCTTCCACCACCAATGCTCAGCGGCAGCAGTGTGTACCATCTACAAGATGCACTGCAGGAATTCACCAAGGCTCCTTAGACAGCACCCTTCAAACCCATGACCACTACCACCTAGAAGCACAAGGGCAGCAAATAGATGGGACCACCACCATCTGGAAGTTCCCCTCCTAACCACTCACCATCCTAACTTGGAAATATATCGTTGTTCATTCACTGTTGCTGGGTCAAAATCCTGGAACTCTCTCCCTAACAGCACTAAGAGTGTACCTATACCACATTTCAAGAAGGCAGCTTACCCACCACCTTCTCATGGACAATTAAGGATGGGCAATAAATGCTGGCCTAGCCAGCAAAGCCCATATCCTGTAAATGAAAGCAGCCAGGACTTTCCATTTCCAGTGGGCCTTAGTGGCCCAACACAAGCCACTCTAAGCACATCAGAATGCAACCTCGCTAACTTTGACACACAAGCATTATATCATGAATGCACCATGGGACAGTCTATCACTGGTGTACTGGCCTACGTTTTTCCCTCAACCCATTATATTAAAAAAAATGGTTATCTGGTCAATTCTATAATTGTTGTTTGTGAGATCATAATCTGCAGTACAAAATACCCAAATAAAACAACCAGACCAGCTGACAAAAGGAGCGGAGCTTTTAAGCAAACTGGACGATCGCCTCCCTGGTATCTCAATTTTCTAAATGCGGTTTCAAATTTCAGCCATGTCACCCAGGACACCAGACATTCCACTATAGGCAAATACACAGCTCTCAACTCCCTGGGCCCACAGAGACCCTGAGCAATCAGGCTAATGGAAAGCAGACAGTAGAAAAAATATAATAACAACATGCATTTATATAGCACCTTTAATATGGTAAAACCTCTCAAGGTGCTTCACAGGCACGTTATCAAACAAAATCTGAGTGAGCCAAATAAGATGACATTAGGACAGATGATCAAAAGCTTGGTCAAAGAGGTAAGTTTTGAGGACAGTCTTAAAAGGAGAGAAATTGGGGGACAGAGAGGTTTAGAGAGAGATTTTGAGAGCTCAGGGTCCACGGAGATGAAGGCACAGCCACCAATGATGGACTAAAGGGAATCAGGGTTGTGTAAAAGGCCAGGCTTAGAAGAGCGCAATGATCTTAGAGGCTGGTGGAGTTGTCAGAGGTGGAAAACAGCTGAATATCTTAAACCAGTCTTACCACTAAGTTAGCTAATATATATAATGGGCAAAGTATCACTGAGGAATCATTTACATCAAGTTCTTCCCCATCCCTGTGCAAAATACCAGGATAAAATGGCTTAAATTATCACTACTCTATGAGGAGCGATTCCGTCAGCCCCCAGACCTGGCACTGTATCTTCCTTCAACCACCAGACCTGGCACTGTATCTTCCTTCAACCCCCAGACCTGGCACTGTATCTCCCTTCAACCCCCAGACCTGGCACTGTATCTCCCTGCAACCCCCCAGACCAGGCACTGTATCTTCCTTCAACCACCAGACCTGGCACTGTATCTCCCTTCAATCCCCAGACCTGGCACTGTATCTCCCTTCAACACCCCAGACCTGGCACTGTATCTCCCATCAACCCTCAGACCGGGCACTGTATCTCCCTTCAACCCTCAGACCTAGCACTGTATCTCCCTTCAACCCCCCAGACCTGGCACTGTATCTTCCTTCAACCCCCAGACCTGGCACTGAATCGCCCTTCAACCCTCAGACCTGGCACTGAATCTCCAGTCAGCCCCCAGACCTGGCACTGAATCTCCAGTCAGCCCCCAGACCTGGCACTGAATCTCCAGTCAGCCCCCAGACCTGGCACTGAATCTCCACTCAGCCCCCAGACCTGGTACTGAATCTCCACTCAGCCCCCAGACCTGGCACTGAATCTCCAGTCAGCCCCCAGACCTGGCACTGAATCTCCAGTCAGCCCCCAGACCTGGCACTGAATCTCCAGTCAGCCCCCAGACCTGGCACTGAATCTCCAGTCAGCCCCCAGACCTGGCACTGAATCTCCACTCAGCCCCCAGACCTGGCACTGAATCTCCACTCAGCCCCCAGACCTGGCACTGAATCTCCACTCAGCCCCCAGACCTGGCACTGAATCTCCACTCAGCCCCCAGACCTGGCACTGAATCTCCACTCAGCCCCCAGACCTGGCACTGAATCTCCACTCAGCCCCCAGACCTGGCACTGAATCTCCACTCAGCCCCCAGACCTGGCACTGAATCTCCACTCAGCCCCCAGACCTGGCACTGAATCTCCACTCAGCCCCCAGACCTGGCACTGAATCTCCACTCAGCCCCCAGACCTGGCACTGAATCTCCACTCAGCCCCCAGACCTGGCACTGAATCTCCACTCAGCCCCCAGACCTGGCACTGAATCTCCACTCAGCCCCCAGACCTGGCACTGAATCTCCACTCAGCCCCCAGACCTGGCACTGAATCTCCACTCAGCCCCCAGACCTGGCACTGAATCTCCACTCAGCCCCCAGACCTGGCACTGAATCTCCACTCAGCCCCCAGACCTGGCACTGAATCTCCACTCAGCCCCCAGACCTGGCACTGAATCTCCACTCAGCCCCCAGACCTGGCACTGAATCTCCACTCAGCCCCCAGACCTGGCACTGAATCTCCACTCAGCCCCCAGACCTGGCACTGAATCTCCACTCAGCCCCCAGACCTGGCACTGAATCTCCACTCAGCCCCCAGACCTGGCACTGAATCTCCACTCAGCCCCCAGACCTGGCACTGAATCTCCAGTCAGCCCCCAGACCTGGCACTGAATCTCCATTCAGCCCCCAGACCTGGCACGGAATCTCCACTCAGCCCCCAGACCTGGCACGGAATCTCCACTCAGCCCCCAGACCTGGCACGGAATCTCCACTCAGCCCCCAGACCTGGCACGGAATCTCCACTCAGCCCCCAGACCTGGCACGGAATCTCCACTCAGCCCCCAGACCTGGCACTGAATCTCCACTCAGCCCCCAGACCTGGCACTGAATCTCCACTCAGCCCCCAGACCTGGCACTGAATCTCCACTCAGCCCCCAGACCTGGCACTGAATCTCCACTCAGCCCCCAGACCTGGCACTGAATCTCCACTCAGCCCCCAGACCTGGCACTGAATCTCCACTCAGCCCCCAGACCTGGCACTGAATCTCCACTCAGCCCCCAGACCTGGCACTGAATCTCCACTCAGCCCCCAGACCTGGCACTGAATCTCCACTCAGCCCCCAGACCTGGCACTGAATCTCCACTCAGCCCCCAGACCTGGCACTGAATCTCCACTCAGCCCCCAGACCTGGCACTGAATCTCCACTCAGCCCCCAGACCTGGCACTGAATCTCCACTCAGCCCCCAGACCTGGCACTGAATCTCCACTCAGCCCCCAGACCTGGCACTGAATCTCCACTCAGCCCCCAGACCTGGCACTGAATCTCCACTCAGCCCCCAGACCTGGCACTGAATCTCCACTCAGCCCCCAGACCTGGCACTGAATCTCCACTCAGCCCCCAGACCTGGCACTGAATCTCCACTCAGCCCCCAGACCTGGCACTGAATCTCCACTCAGCCCCCAGACCTGGCACTGAATCTCCAGTCAGCACCCAGACCTGGCACTGAATCTCCAGTCAGCACCCAGACCTGGCACTGAATCTCCACTCAGCCCCCAGACCTGGCACTGAATCTCCAGTCAGCCCCCAGACCTGGCACTGAATCTCCAGTCAGCCCCCAGACCTGGCACTGAATCTCAAGTCAGCCCCCAGACCTGGCACTGAATCTCCAGTCAGCCCCCAGACCTGGCACTGTATCTCCCTTCAACCCCCAGACCTGGCACTGTATCTCCCTTCAACCCCCAGACCTGGCACTGTATCTCCCTGCAACCCCCCAGACCAGGCACTGTATCTCCCTTCAACCACCAGACCTGCCACTGTATCTCCCTTCAAACCCCAGAACTGGCACTGTATCTCCCTTCAACACCCCAGACCTGGCACTGTATCTCCCAACAACCCTCAGACCTATCACTGTATCTCCTTTCAACCCCCCAGACCGGGCACTGTATCTTCCTTCAACCACCAGACCGGGCACTGTATCTTCCTTCAACCACCAGACCGGGCACTGTATCTTCCTTCAACCACCAGACCGGGCACTGTATCTTCCTTCAACCCCCAGACCTGGCACTGTATCATCCTTCAACCCCCAGACCTGGCACTGTATCGCCCTTCAACCCCCCAGACCTGGCACTGTATCGCCCTTCAACCCCCCAGACCTGGCACTGTATCTTCCTTCAACCACCAGACATGGCACTGTATCTTCCTTCAACCCCCAGACCTGGCACTGTATCGCCCTTCAACCCTCAGACCTGGCACTGAATCTCCAGTCAGCCCCCAGACCTGGCACTGAATCTCAAGTCAGCCCCCAGACCTGGCACTGAATCTCAAGTCAGCCCCCAGACCTGGCACTGAATCTCCAGTCAGCCCCCAGACCTGGCACTGAATCTCCACTCAGCCCCCAGACCTGGCACTGAATCTCCAGTCAGCCCCCAGACTTGGCACTGAATCTCCAGTCAGCCCCCAGACCTGGCACTGAACCTCCACTCAGCCCCCAGACCTGGCACTGAACCTCCACTCAGCCCCCAGACCTGGCACTGAATCTCCACTCAGCCCCCAGACCTGGCACTGAATCTCCACTCAGCCCCCAGACCTGGCACTGAATCTCCACTCAGCCCCCAGACCTGGCACTGAATCTCAAGTCAGCCCCCAGACCTGGCACTGAATCTCCACTCAGCCCCCAGACCTGGCACTGAATCTCCAGTCAGCCCCCAGACCTGGCACTGAATCTCCACTCAGCCCCCAGACCTGGCACTGAATCTCCACTCAGCCCCCAGACCTGGCACGGAATCTCCACTCAGCCCCCAGACCTGGCACGGAATCTCCACTCAGCCCCCAGACCTGGCACGGAATCTCCACTCAGCCCCCAGACCTGGCACGGAATCTCCACTCAGCCCCCAGACCTGGCACGGAATCTCCACTCAGCCCCCAGACCTGGCACGGAATCTCCACTCAGCCCCCAGACCTGGCACGGAATCTCCACTCAGCCCCCAGACCTGGCACGGAATCTCCACTCAGCCCCCAGACCTGGCACGGAATCTCCACTCAGCCCCCAGACCTGGCACGGAATCTCCACTCAGCCCCCAGACCTGGCACAGAATCTCCACTCAGCCCCCAGACCTGGCACGGAATCTCCACTCAGCCCCCAGACCTGGCACGGAATCTCCACTCAGGCCCCAGACCTGGCACGGAATCTCCACTCAGCCCCCAGACCTGGCACTGAATCTCCACTCAGCCCCCAGACCTGGCACTGAATCTCCACTCAGCCCCCAGACCTGGCACTGAATCTCCACTCAGCCCCCAGACCAGGCACTGAATCTCCACTCAGCCCCCAGACCTGGCACTGAATCTCCACTCAGCCCCCAGACCTGGCACTGAATCTCCACTCAGCCCCCAGACCTGGCACTGAATCTCCACTCAGCCCCCAGACCTGGCACTGAATCTCCACTCAGCCCCCAGACCTGGCACTGAATCTCCACTCAGCCCCCAGGCCTGGCACTGAATCTCCACTCAGCCCCCAGACCTGGCACTGAATCTCCACTCAGCCCCCAGACCTGGCACTGAATCTCCACTCAGCCCCCAGACCTGGCACTGAATCTCCAGTCAGCCCCCAGACCTGGCACTGAATCTCCAATCAGCCCCCAGACCTGGCACTGAATCTCCACTCAGCCCCCAGACCTGGCACTGAATCTCCACTCAGCCCCCAGACCTGGCACTGAATCTCCACTCAGCCCCCAGACCTGGCACTGAATCTCCACTCAGCCCCCAGACCTGGCACTGAATCTCCACTCAGCCCCCAGACCTGGCACTGAATCTCCACTCAGCCCCCAGACCTGGCACTGAATCTCCACTCAGCCCCCAGACCTGGCACTGAATCTCCACTCAGCCCCCAGACCTGGCACTGAATCTCCACTCAGCCCCCAGACCTGGCACTGAATCTCCACTCAGCCCCCAGACCTGGCACTGAATCTCCAGTCAGCCCCCAGACCTGGCACTGAATCTCCACTCAGCCCCCAGACCTGGCACTGAATCTCAAGTCAGCCCCCAGACCTGGCACTGAATCTCCACTCAGCCCCCAGACCTGGCACTGAATCTCCACTCAGCCCCCAGACCTGGCACTGAATCTCCACTCAGCCCCCAGACCTGGCACTGAATCTCCACTCAGCCCCCAGACCTGGCACTGAATCTCCACTCAGCCCCCAGACCTGGCACTGAATCTCCACTCAGCCCCCAGACCTGGCACTGAATCTCCACTCAGCCCCCAGACCTGGCACTGAATCTCCACTCAGCCCCCAGACCTGGCACTGAATCTCCACTCAGCCCCCAGACCTGGCACTGAATCTCCACTCAGCCCCCAGACCTGGCACTGAATCTCCACTCAGCCCCCAGACCTGGCACTGAATCTCCACTCAGCCCCCAGACCTGGCACTGAATCTCCACTCAGCCCCCAGACCTGGCACTGAATCTCCACTCAGCCCCCAGACCTGGCACTGAATCTCCACTCAGCCCCCAGACCTGGCACTGAATCTCCACTCAGCCCCCAGACCTGGCACTGAATCTCCACTCAGCCCCCAGACCTGGCACTGAATCTCCACTCAGCCCCCAGACCTGGCACTGAATCTCCACTCAGCCCCCAGACCTGGCACTGAATCTCCACTCAGCCCCCAGACCTGGCACTGAATCTCCACTCAGCCCCCAGACCTGGCACTGAATCTCCACTCAGCCCCCAGACCTGGCACTGAATCTCCACTCAGCCCCCAGACCTGGCACTGAATCTCCACTCAGCCCCCAGACCTGGCACTGAATCTCCACTCAGCCCCCAGACCTGGCACTGAATCTCCACTCAGCCCCCAGACCTGGCACTGAATCTCCACTCAGCCCCCAGACCTGGCACTGTATCTCCCGTCAGCCCCAGACCTAGCACTGTATCTCCCGTCAGCCCCCAGACCTGGCACTGTATCTCCCGTCAGCCACCAGACCTGGCACTGTATCTCCCGTAAACCCCAGACCTGGCACTGTATCTCCCGTCAACCCCCAGACCTGGCACTGTATCTCCATTCAACCCCCCAGACCAGGCACTGTATCTTCCTTCAACCCCCAGACCTGGCACTGTATCTCCCTTCAACCCCCAGACCTGGCACTGTATCTCCCTTCAACACCCCAGACCTGGCACTGTATCTCCCTTCAACCCCCAGACCTGGCACTGTATCGCCCTTCAACCCCCAGACCTGGCACTGTATCGCCCTTCAACCCTCAGACCTAGCACTGTATCGCCCTTCAACCCTCAGACCAAGCACTGTATCTCCCTTCAGCCCCCAGACCTGGCACTGAATCTCCACTCAGCCCCCAGAACTGGCACTGAATCTCCACTCAGCCCCCAGACCTGGCACTGAATCTCCACTCAGCCCCCAGACCTGGCACTGAATCTCCACTCAGCCCCCAGACCTGGCACTGAATCTCCACTCAGCCCCCAGACCTGGCACTGAATCTCCACTCAGCCCCCAGACCTGGCACTGAATCTCCACTCAGCCCCCAGACCTGGCACTGAATCTCCACTCAGCCCCCAGACCTGGCACTGAATCTCCACTCAGCCCCCAGACCTGGCACTGAATCTCCACTCAGCCCCCAGACCTGGCACTGAATCTCCACTCAGCCCCCAGACCTGGCACTGAATCTCCACTCAGCCCCCAGACCTGGCACTGAATCTCCACTCAGCCCCCAGACCTGGCACTGAATCTCCACTCAGCCCCCAGACCTGGCACTGAATCTCCACTCAGCCCCCAGACCTGGCACTGAATCTCCACTCAGCCCCCAGACCTGGCACTGAATCTCCACTCAGCCCCCAGACCTGGCACTGAATCTCCACTCAGCCCCCAGACCTGGCACTGAATCTCCACTCAGCCCCCAGACCTGGCACTGAATCTCCACTCAGCCCCCAGACCTGGCACTGAATCTCCAGTCAGCCCCCAGACCTGGCACTGTATCTCCCGTCAGCCCTCAGACCTGGCACTGTATCTCCCTTCAGTCCCCAGACCTGGCACTGTATCTGCCTTCAGCCCCCAGACCTGGCACTGTATCTCCCTTCAGTCCCCAGACCTGGCACTGTATCTCCCTTCAGTCCCCAGACCTGGCACTGTATCTCCCTTCAGTCCCCAGACCTGGCACTGTATCTCCCTTCAGTCCCCAGACCTGGCACTGTATCTCCCTTCAGTCCCCAGACCTGGCACTGTATCTCCCTTCAGTCCCCAGACCTGGCACTGTATCTCCCTTCAGTCCCCAGACCTGGCACTGTATCTCCCTTCAGTCCCCAGACCTGGCACTGTATCTCCCTTCAGTCCCCAGACCTGGCACTGTATCTCCCTTCAGTCCCCAGACCTGGCACTGTATCTCCCTTCAGTCCCCAGACCTGGCACTGTATCTCCCTTCAGTCCCCAGACCTGGCACTGTATCTCCTTCAGTCCCCAGACCTGGCACTGTATCTCCCTTCAGTCCCCAGACCTGGCACTGTATCTCCCTTCAGTCCCCAGACCTGGCACTGTATCTCCCTTCAGTCCCCAGACCTGGCACTGTATCTCCCTTCAGCCCCCAGACCTGGCACTGTATCTCCAGCCAGCCCCCAGACCTGGCACTGTATCTCCCGTCAGCCCCCAGACCTGGCACTGTATCGCCCATCAGCCCCCAGACCTGGCACTGTATCTCCATTCAACCCCCCAGACCAGGCACTGTATCTTCCTTCAACCACCAGACCTGGCACTGTATCTCCCTTCAACCCCCAGACCTGGCACTGTATCTCCCTTCAACCCCCCAGACCTGGCACTGTATCTCCCTTCAACCCCCAGACCTGGCACTGTATCTTCCTTCAACCACCAGACCTGGCACTGTATCGCCCTTCAACCTTCAGACTTGGCACTGAATATCCAGTCAGCCCCCAGACCTGGCACTGTATCTCCCTTCAGTCCCCAGACCTGGCACTGTATCGCCCTTCAGCCCCCAGACCTGGCACTGAATCTCCAGTCAGCCCCCAGACCTGGCACTGAATCTCCAGTCAGCCCCCAGACCTGGCACTGAATCTCCCTTCAACCCTCAGACCTGGCACTGTATCTACCTTCAACCCCCAGACCTGGCACTGTACCTCCCTTCAGCCCCCAGACCTGGCACTGAATCTCCACTCAGCCCCCAGACCTGGCACTGAATCTCCACTCAGCCCCCAGACCTGGCACTGAATCTCCACTCAGCCCCCAGACCTGGCACTGAATCTCCACTCAGCCCCCAGACCTGGCACTGAATCTCAAGTCAGCCCCCAGACCTGGCACTGAATCTCAAGTCAGCCCCCAGACCTGGCACTGAATCTCAAGTCAGCCCCCAGACCTGGCACTGAATCTCCACTCAGCCCCCAGACCTGGCACTGAATCTCCACTCAGCCCCCAGACCTGGCACTGAATCTCCACTCAGCCCCCAGACCTGGCACTGAATCTCCACTCAGCCCCCAGACCTGGCACTGTATCTCCCGTCAACCCCCAGACCTGGCACTGTATCTCCCGTCAACCCCCAGACCTGGCACTGTATCTCCCGTCAACCCCCAGACCTGGCACTGTATCTCCATTCAACCCCCCAGACCAGGCACTGTATCTTCCTTCAACCCCCAGACCTGGCACTGTATCTCCCTTCAACCCCCAGACCTGGCACTGTATCTCCCTTCAACACCCCAGACCTGGCACTGTATCTCCCTTCAACCCCCAGACCTGGCACTGTATCGCCCTTCAACCCCCAGACCTGGCACTGTATCGCCCTTCAACCCTCAGACCTAGCACTGTATCGCCCTTCAGCCCTCAGACCTAGCACTGTATCTCCCATCAGCCCCCAGACCTGGCACTGAATCTCCACGCAGCCCCCAGACCTGGCACTGAATCTCCACTCAGCCCCCAGACCTGGCACTGAATCTCCACTCAGCCCCCAGACCTGGCACTGAATCTCCACTCAGCCCCCAGACCTGGCACTGAATCTCCACTCAGCCCCCAGACCTGGCACTGAATCTCCACTCAGCCCCCAGACCTGGCACTGAATCTCCACTCAGCCCCCAGACCTGGCACTGAATCTCCACTCAGCCCCCAGACCTGGCACTGAATCTCCACTCAGCCCCCAGACCTGGCACTGAATCTCCACTCAGCCCCCAGACCTGGCACTGAATCTCCACTCAGCCCCCAGACCTGGCACTGAATCTCCACTCAGCCCCCAGACCTGGCACTGAATCTCCACTCAGCCCCCAGACCTGGCACTGAATCTCCACTCAGCCCCCAGACCTGGCACTGAATCTCCACTCAGCCCCCAGACCTGGCACTGAATCTCCACTCAGCCCCCAGACCTGGCACTGAATCTCCAGTCAGCCCCCAGACCTGGCACTGAATCTCCAGTCAGCCCCCAGACCTGGCACTGTATCTCCCGTCAGCCCTCAGACCTGGCACTGTATCTCCCTTCAGTCCCCAGACCTGGCACTGTATCTGCCTTCAGCCCCCAGACCTGGCACTGTATCTGCCTTCAGCCCCCAGACCTGGCACTGTATCTCCCTTCAGTCCCCAGACCTGGCACTGTATCTCCCTTCAGTCCCCAGACCTGGCACTGTATCTCCCTTCAGTCCCCAGACCTGGCACTGTATCTCCCTTCAGTCCCCAGACCTGGCACTGTATCTCCCTTCAGTCCCCAGACCTGGCACTGAATCTCCACTCAGCCCCCAGACCTGGCACTGAATCTCCACTCAGCCCCCAGACCTGGCACTGAATCTCCACTCAGCCCCCAGACCTGGCACTGAATCTCCACTCAGCCCCCAGACCTGGCACTGAATCTCCACTCAGCCCCCAGACCTGGCACTGAATCTCCACTCAGCCCCCAGACCTGGCACTGTATCTCCCGTCAACCCTCAGACCTGGCACTGTATCTCCCTTCAGTCCCCAGACCTGGCACTGTATCTCCCTTCAGTCCCCAGACCTGGCACTGTATCTCCCTTCAGTCCCCAGACCTGGCACTGTATCTCCCTTCAGTCCCCAGACCTGGCACTGTATCTCCCTTCAGTCCCCAGACCTGGCACTGTATCTCCCTTCAGTCCCCAGACCTGGCACTGTATCTCCCTTCAGTCCCCAGACCTGGCACTGTATCTCCCTTCAGCTCCCAGACCTGGCACTGTATCTCCCTTCAGTCCCAGACCTGGCACTGTATCTCCCTTCAGTCCCCAGACCTGGCACTGTATCTCCCTTCAGTCCCCAGACCTGGCACTGTATCTCCCTTCAGTCCCCAGACCTGGCACTGTATCTCCCTTCAGTCCCCAGACCTGGCACTGTATCTCCCTTCAGTCCCCAGACCTGGCACTGTATCTCCCTTCAGTCCCCAGACCTGGCACTGTATCTCCCTTCAGTCCCCAGACCTGGCACTGTATCTCCCTTCAGTCCCCAGACCTGGCACTGTATCTCCCTTCAGCCCCCAGACCTGGCACTGTATCTCCAGTCAGCCCCCAGACCTGGCACTGTATCTCCCGTCAGCCCCCAGACCTGGCACTGTATCGCCCATCAGCCCCCAGACCTGGCACTGTATCTCCATTCAACCCCCCAGACCAGGCACTGTATCTTCCTTCAACCACCAGACCTGGCACTGTATCTCCCTTCAACCCCCAGACCTGGCACTGTATCTCCCTTCAACCCCCCAGACCTGGCACTGTATCTCCCTTCAACCCCCAGACCTGGCACTGTATCTTCCTTCAACCACCAGACCTGGCACTGTATCGCCCTTCAACCTTCAGACTTGGCACTGAATATCCAGTCAGCCCCCAGACCTGGCACTGTATCTCCCTTCAGTCCCCAGACCTGGCACTGAATCTCCAGTCAGCCCCCAGACCTGGCACTGAATCTCCAGTCAGCCCCCAGACCTGGCACTGAATCTCCAGTCAGCCCCCAGACCTGGCACTGAATCTCCCTTCAACCCTCAGACCTGGCACTGTATCTACCTTCAACCCCCAGACCTGGCACTGTACCTCCCTTCAGCCCCCAGACCTGGCACTGAATCTCCACTCAGCCCCCAGACCTGGCACTGAATCTCCACTCAGCCCCCAGACCTGGCACTGAATCTCCACTCAGCCCCCAGACCTGGCACTGAATCTCCACTCAGCCCCCAGACCTGGCACTGAATCTCCACTCAGCCCCCAGACCTGGCACTGAATCTCCACTCAGCCCCCAGACCTGGCACTGAATCTCCACTCAGCCCCCAGACCTGGCACTGAATCTCCACTCAGCCCCCAGACCTGGCACTGAATCTCCACTCAGCCCCCAGACCTGGCACTGAATCTCCACTCAGCCCCCAGACCTGGCACTGAATCTCCACTCAGCCCCCAGACCTGGCACTGAATCTCCACTCAGCCCCCAGACCTGGCACTGTATCTCCCGTCAGCCCCCAGACCTAGCACTGTATCTCCCGCCAGCCCCCAGACCTGGCACTGTATCTCCCGTCAGCCACCAGACCTGGCACTGTATCTCCCGTCAACCCCCAGACCTGGCACTGTATCTCCCGTCAACCCCCAGACCTGGCACTGTATCTCCATTCAACCCCCCAGACCAGGCACTGTATCTTCCTTCAACCCCCAGACCTGGCACTGTATCTCCCTTCAACCCCCAGACCTGGCACTGTATCTCCCTTCAACACCCCAGACCTGGCACTGTATCTCCCTTCAACCCCCAGACCTGGCACTGTATCTTCCTTCAACCCCCAGACCTGGCACTGTATCGCCCTTCAACCCTCAGACCCAGCACTGTATCGCCCTTCAACCCTCAGACCTAGCACTGTATCTCCCTTCAGCCCCCAGACCTGGCACTGAATCTCCAGTCAGCCCCCAGACCTGGCACTGAATCTCCACTCAGCCCCCAGACCTGGCACTGAATCTCCACTCAGCCCCCAGACCTGGCACTGAATCTCCACAGCCCCCAGACCTGGCACTGAATCTCCACTCAGCCCTCAGACCTGGCACTGAATCTCCACTCAGCCCCCAGACCTGGCACTGAATCTCCACTCAGCCCCCAGACCTGGCACTGAATCTCCACTCAGCCCCCAGACCTGGCACTGAATCTCCACTCAGCCCCCAGACCTGGCACTGAATCTCCACTCAGCCCCCAGACCTGGCACTGAATCTCCACTCAGCCCCCAGACCTGGCACTGAATCTCCACTCAGCCCCCAGACCTGGCACTGAATCTCCACTCAGCCCCCAGACCTGGCACTGAATCTCCACTCAGCCCCCAGACCTGGCACTGAATCTCCAGTCAGCCCCCAGACCTGGCACTGAATCTCCAGTCAGCCCCCAGACCTGGCACTGTATCTCCCGTCAGCCCTCAGACCTGGCACTGTATCTGCCTTCAGCCCCCAGACCTGGCACTGTATCTCCCTTCAGCCCCCAGACCTGGCACTGTATCTCCCTTCAGTCCCCAGACCTGGCACTGTATCTCCCTTCAGTCCCCAGACCTGGCACTGTATCTCCCTTCAGTCCCCAGACCTGGCACTGTATCTCCCTTCAGTCCCCAGACCTGGCACTGTATCTCCCTTCAGTCCCCAGACCTGGCACTGTATCTCCCTTCAGTCCCCAGACCTGGCACTGTATCTCCCTTCAGTCCCCAGACCTGGCACTGTATCTCCCTTCAGTCCCCAGACCTGGCACTGTATCTCCCTTCAGTCCCCAGACCTGGCACTGTATCTCCCTTCAGTCCCCAGACCTGGCACTGTATCTCCCTTCAGTCCACAGACCTGGCACTGTATCTCCCTTCAGTCCCCAGACCTGGCACTGTATCTCCCTTCAGCCCCCAGACCTGGCACTGTATCTCCAGTCAGCCCCCAGACCTGGCACTGTATCTTCCTTCAACCACCAGACCTGGCACTGTATCTCCCTTCAACCCCCAGACCTGGCACTGTATCTCCCTTCAACCCCCCAGACCTGGCACTGTATCTTCCTTCAACCACCAGACCTGGCACTGTATCGCCCTTCAACCTTCAGACTTGGCACTGAATATCCAGTCAGCCCCCAGACCTGGCACTGTATCTCCCTTCAGTCCCCAGACCTGGCACTGTATCGCCCTTCAGCCCCCAGACCTGGCACTGAATCTCCAGTCAGCCCCCAGACCTGGCACTGAATCTCCAGTCAGCCCCCAGACCTGGCACTGAATCTCCCTTCAACCCTCAGACCTGGCACTGTATCTACCTTCAACCCCCAGACCTGGCACAGTATCTACCTTCAACCCCCAGACCTGGCACTGTACCTCCCTTCAGCCCCCAGACCTGGCACTGAATCAGCCCCCAGACCTGGCACTGAATCTCCAGTCAGCCCCCAGACCTGGCACTGAATCTCCACGCAGCCCCCAGACCTGGCACTGAATCTCCACTCAGCCCCCAGACCTGGCACTGAATCTCCACTCAGCCCCCAGACCTGGCACTGAATCTCCACTCAGCCCCCAGACCTGGCACTGAATCTCCACTCAGCCCCCAGACCTGGCACTGAATCTCCACTCAGCCCCCAGACCTGGCACTGAATCTCCACTCAGCCCCCAGACCTGGCACTGAATCTCCACTCAGCCCCCAGACCTGGCACTGAATCTCCACTCAGCCCCCAGACCTGGCACTGAATCTCCACTCAGCCCCCAGACCTGGCACTGAATCTCCACTCAGCCCCCAGACCTGGCACTGAATCTCCACTCAGCCCCCAGACCTGGCACTGAATCTCCACTCAGCCCCCAGACCTGGCACTGAATCTCCACTCAGCCCCCAGACCTGGCACTGAATCTCCACTCAGCCCCCAGACCTGGCACTGAATCTCCACTCAGCCCCCAGACCTGGCACTGAATCTCCACTCAGCCCCCAGACCTGGCACTGAATCTCCACTCAGCCCCCAGACCTGGCACTGAATCTCCACTCAGCCCCCAGACCTGGCACTGAATCTCCAGTCAGCCCCCAGACCTGGCACTGAATCTCCAGTCAGCCCCCAGACCTGGCACTGTATCTCCCTTCAACCCTCAGACCTGGCACTGTATCTGCCTTCAGCCCCCAGACCTGGCACTGTATCTGCCTTCAGCCCCCAGACCTGGCACTGTATCTACCTTCAGTCACAAACCTGGCACTGTATCTCCCTTCAGTCCCCAGACCTGGCACTGTATCTCCCTTCAGTCCCCAGACCTGGCACTGTATCTCCCTTCAGTCCCCAGACCTGGCACTGTATCTCCCTTCAGACCCCAGACCTGGCACTGTATCTCCCTTCAGTCCCCAGACCTGGCACTGTATCTCCCTTCAGTCCCCAGACCTGGCACTGTATCTCACTTCAGTCCCCAGACCTGGCACTGTATCTCCCTTCAGTCCCCAGACCTGGCACTGTATCTCCCTTCATTCCCCAGACCTGGCACTGTATCTCCCTTCAGTCCCCAGACCTGGCACTGTATCTCCCTTCAGTCCCCAGACCTGGCACTGTATCTCCCTTCAGTCCCCAGACCTGGCACTGTATCTCCCTTCAACACCCAGACCTGGCACTGTATCTCCATTCAGCCCCCAGTCCTGGCACTGTATCTCCCTTCAACACCCAGACCTGGCACTGTATCGCCCGTCATCCCCAGATCTGGCACTGTATCTCCCTTCAATACCCAGACCTGGCACTGTATCTCCCTTCAACCCCCAGACCTGGCACTGTATCTTCCTTCAACCCCCAGACCTGGCACTGTATCTTCCTTCATCCCCAGTCCTGGCACTGTATCTTCCTTCAACCCCCAGACCTGGCACTGTATCTCCCTTCAACCCCCAGTCCTGGCACTGTATCTCCCTTCAACCCCCAGACCTGGCACTGTATCTCCCTTCAGTCCCCAGACCTGGCACTGTATCTCCCTTCAGTCCCCAGACCTGGCACTGTATCTCCCTTCAGTCCCCAGAACTGGCACTGTATCTTCCTTCAGTCCCCAGACCTGGCACTGTATCTCCCTTCAGTCCCCAGACCTGGCACTGTATCTCCCTTCAGCCCCCAGACCTGGCACTGTATCTCCAGTCAGCCCCCAGACCTGGCACTGTATCTCCCGTCAGCCCCCAGACCTGGCACTGTATCTCCCGTCAGCCCCCAGACCTGGCACTGTATCTCCATTCAACCCCCCAGACCAGGCACTGTATCTTCCTTCAACCACCAGACCTGGCACTGTATCTCCCTTCAACCCCCAGACCTGGCACTGTATCTCCCTTCAACCCCCCAGACCTGGCACTGTATCTCCCTTCAACCCCCAGACCTGGCACTGTATCTTCCTTCAACCACCAGACCTGGCACTGTATCACCCTTCAACCTTCAGACTTGGCACTGAATATCCAGTCAGCCCCCAGACCTGGCACTGTATCTCCCTTCAGTCCCCAGACCTGGCACTGTATCGCCCTTCAGCCCCCAGACCTGGCACTGAATCTCCACTCAGCCCCCAGACCTGGCACTGAATCTCCACTCAGCCCCCAGACCTGGCACTGTATCTCCCTTCAACCCTCAGACCTGGCACTGTATCTACCTTCAACCCCCAGACCTGGCACTGTATCTACCTTCAACCCCCAGACCTGGCACTGTACCTCCCTTCAGCCCCCAGACCTGGCACTGAATCTCCACTCAGCCCCCAGACCTGGCACTGAATCTCCAGTCAGCCCCCAGACCTGGCACTGAATCTCCACTCAGCCCCCAGACCTGGCACTGAATCTCCACTCAGCCCCCAGACCTGGCACTGAATCTCCACTCAGCCCCCAGACCTGGCACTGAATCTCCACTCAGCCCCCAGACCTGGCACTGAATCTCCAGTCAGCCCCAGACCTGGCACTGAATCTCCAGTCAGCCCCCAGACCTGGCACTGAATCTCCACTCAGCCCCCAGACCTGGCACTGAATCTCCAGTCAGCCCCCAGACCTGGCACTGTATCTCCCGTCAGCCCCCAGACCTGGCACTGAATCTCCCGTCAACCCCCAGACCTGGCACTGTATCTCCATTCAACCCCCCAGACCAGGCACTGTATCTCCCTTCAACCCCCAGACCTGGCACTGTATCTCCCTTCAACCCCCAGACCTGGCACTGTATCTTCCTTCAACCCCCCAGACCTGGCACTGTATCGCCCTTCAACCCTCAGACCTGGCACTGTATCTCCCTTCAGCCCCCAGACCTGGCACTGAATCTCCACTCAGCCCCCAGACCTGGCACTGAATCTCCACTCAGCCCCCAGACCTGGCACTGAATCTCCACTCAGCCCCCAGACCTGGCACTGAATCTCCACTCAGCCCCCAGACCTGGCACTGAATCTCCACTCAGCCCCCAGACCTGGCACTGAATCTCCACTCAGCCCCCAGACCTGGCACTGAATCTCCACTCAGCCCCCAGACCTGGCACTGAATCTCCACTCAGCCCCCAGACCTGGCACTGTATCTCCCGTCAACCCTCAGACCTGGCACTGTATCTCCCTTCAGTCCCCAGACCTGGCACTGTATCTCCCTTCAGTCCCCAGACCTGGCACTGTATCTCCCTTCAGTCCCCAGACCTGGCACTGTATCTCCCTTCAGTCCCCAGACCTGGCACTGTATCTCCCTTCAGTCCCCAGACCTGGCACTGTATCTCCCTTCAGTCCCCAGACCTGGCACTGTATCTCCCTTCAGTCCCCAGACCTGGCACTGTATCTCCCTTCAGTCCCCAGACCTGGCACTGTATCTCCCTTCAGTCCCCAGACCTGGCACTGTATCTCCCTTCAGTCCCCAGACCTGGCACTGTATCTCCCTTCAGTCCCCAGACCTGGCACTGTATCTCCCTTCAGTCCCCAGACCTGGCACTGTATCTCCCTTCAGTCCCCAGACCTGGCACTGTACCTCCCTTCAGTCCCCAGACCTGGCACTGTATCTCCCTTCAGTCCCCAGACCTGGCACTGTATCTCCCTTCAGTCCCCAGACCTGGCACTGTATCTCCCTTCAGTCCCCAGACCTGGCACTGTATCTCCCTTCAGTCCCCAGACCTGGCACTGTATCTCCCTTCAGTCCCCAGACCTGGCACTGTATCTCCCTTCAGTCCCCAGACCTGGCACTGTATCTCCCTTCAGTCCCCAGACCTGGCACTGTATCTCCCTTCAGTCCCCAGACCTGGCACTGTATCTCCCTTCAGTCCCCAGACCTGGCACTGTATCTCCCTTCAGTCCCCAGACCTGGCACTGTATCTCCCTTCAGTCCCCAGACCTGGCACTGTATCTCCCTTCAGTCCCCAGACCTGGCACTGTATCTCCCTTCAGTCCCCAGACCTGGCACTGTATCTCCCTTCAGTCCCCAGACCTGGCACTGTATCTCCCTTCAGTCCCCAGACCTGGCACTGTATCTCCCTTCAGTCCCCAGACCTGGCACTGTATCTCCCTTCAGTCCCCAGACCTGGCACTGTATCTCCCTTCAGTCCCCAGACCTGGCACTGTATCTCCCTTCAGTCCCCAGACCTGGCACTGTATCTCCCTTCAGTCCCCAGACCTGGCACTGTATCTCCCTTCAGTCCCCAGACCTGGCACTGTATCTCCCTTCAGTCCCCAGACCTGGCACTGTATCTCCCTTCAGCCCCCAGACCTGGCACTGTATCTCCCGTCAGCCCCCAGACCTGGCACTGTATCTCCCATCAGCCCCCAGACCTGGCACTGTATCTCCATTCAACCCCCCAGACCAGGCACTGTATCTTCCTTCAACCACCAGACCTGGCACTGTATCTCCCTTCAACCCTCAGACCTGGCACTGTATCTCCCTTCAACCCCCCAGACCTGGCACTGTATCTCCCTTCAACCCCCAGACCTGGCACTGTATCTTCCTTCAACCACCAGACCTGGCACTGTATCTCCCTTCAGTCCCCAGACCTGGCACTGTATCGCCCTTCAGCCCCCAGACCTGGCACTGAATCTCCAGTCAGCCCCCAGACCTGGCACTGAATCTCCACTCAGCCCCCAGACCTGGCACTGTATCTCCCTTCAACCCTCAGACCTGGCACTGTATCTACCTTCAACCCCCAGACCTGGCACTGTATCTACCTTCAACCCCCCAGACCTGGCACTGAATCTCCAGTCAGCCCCCAGACCTGGCACTGAATCTCCAGTCAGCCCCCAGACCTGGCACTGAATCTCCAGTCAGCCCCCAGACCTGGCACTGAATCTCCAGTCAGCCCCCAGACCTGGCACTGAATCTCCAGTCAGCCCCCAGACCTGGCACTGAATCTCCAGTGAGCCCCCAGACCTGGCACTGAATCTCCAGTCAGCCCCCAGACCTGGCACTGAATCTCCAGTCAGCCCCCAGACCTGGCACTGAATCTCCAGTCAGCCCCCAGACCTGGCACTGAATCTCCACTCAGCCCCCAGACCTGGCACTGAATCTCCACTCAGCCCCCAGACCTGGCACTGAATCTCCACTCAGCCCCCAGACCTGGCACTGAATCTCCACTCAGCCCCCAGACCTGGCACTGAATCTCCACTCAGCCCCCAGACCTGGCACTGAATCTCCACTCAGCCCCCAGACCTGGCACTGAATCTCCACTCAGCCCCCAGACCTGGCACTGAATCTCCACTCAGCCCCCAGACCTGGCACTGAATCTCCACTCAGCCCCCAGACCTGGCACTGAATCTCCACTCAGCCCCCAGACCTGGCACTGAATCTCCACTCAGCCCCCAGACCTGGCACTGAATCTCCACTCAGCCCCCAGACCTGGCACTGAATCTCCACTCAGCCCCCAGACCTGGCACTGAATCTCCACTCAGCCCCCAGACCTGGCACTGAATCTCCACTCAGCCCCCAGACCTGGCACTGAATCTCCACTCAGCCCCCAGACCTGGCACTGAATCTCCACTCAGCCCCCAGACCTGGCACTGAATCTCCACTCAGCCCCCAGACCTGGCACTGAATCTCCACTCAGCCCCCAGACCTGGCACTGAATCTCCACTCAGCCCCCAGACCTGGCACTGAATCTCCACTCAGCCCCCAGACCTGGCACTGAATCTCCACTCAGCCCCCAGACCTGGCACTGAATCTCCACTCAGCCCCCAGACCTGGCACTGAATCTCCACTCAGCCCCCAGACCTGGCACTGAATCTCCACTCAGCCCCCAGACCTGGCACTGAATCTCCACTCAGCCCCCAGACCTGGCACTGAATCTCCACTCAGCCCCCAGACCTGGCACTGAATCTCCACTCAGCCCCCAGACCGGGCACTGAATCTCCACTCAGCCCCCAGACCGGGCACTGAATCTCCACTCAGCCCCCAGACCGGGCACTGAATCTCCACTCAGCCCCCAGACCTGGCACTGAATCTCCACTCAGCCCCCAGACCTGGCACTGAATCTCCACGCAGCCCCCAGACCTGGCACTGAATCTCCACTCAGCCCCCAGACCTGGCACTGAATCTCCACTCAGCCCCCAGACCTGGCACTGAATCTCCACTCAGCCCCCAGACCTGGCACTGAATCTCCACTCAGCCCCCAGACCTGGCACTGAATCTCCACTCAGCCCCCAGACCTGGCACTGAATCTCAAGTCAGCCCCCAGACCTGGCACTGAATCTCAAGTCAGCCCCCAGACCTGGCACTGAATCTCAAGTCAGCCCCCAGACCTGGCACTGAATCTCCAGTCAGCCCCCAGACCTGGCACTGAATCTCCAGTCAGCCCTCAGACCTGGCACTGAATCTCCAGTCAGCCCTCAGACCTGGCACTGTATCTCCCTTCAGCCCCCAGACCTGGCACTGTATCTCCCTTCAGCCCCCAGACCTGGCACTGTATCTCCCTTCAGCCCCCAGTCCTGGCACTGTATCTCCCTTCAACACCCAGACCTGGCACTGTATCGCCCGTCATCCCCAGATCTGGCACTGTATCTCCCTTCAACACCCAGACCTGGCACTGTATCTCCCTTCAACCCCCAGACCTGGCACTGTATCTTCCTTCAACCCCCAGACCTGGCACTGTATCTTCCTTCATCCCCAGACCTGGCACTGTATCGCCCGTCATCCCCAGATCTGGCACTGTATCTTCCTTCAACACCCAGACCTGGCACTGTATCTCCATTCAGCCCCCAGTCCTGGCACTGTATCTCCCTTCAACACCCAGACCTGGCACTGTATCGCCCGTCATCCCCAGATCTGGCACTGTATCTCCCTTCAATACCCAGACCTGGCACTGTATCTCCCTTCAACCCCCAGACCTGGCACTGTATCTTCCTTCAACCCCCAGACCTGGCACTGTATCTTCCTTCATCCCCAGTCCTGGCACTGTATCTTCCTTCAACCCCCAGACCTGGCACTGTATCTCCCTTCAACCCCCAGTCCTGGCACTGTATCTCCCTTCAACCCCCAGACCTGGCACTGTATCTCCCTTCAGCCCCCAGACCTGGCACTGTATCCCCGTCAACTGCCAGACCTGGCACTGTATCTCCCATCAGCCTTAGACCTGGCACTGTATCTCCCGTCAGCCCCCAGACCTGGCACTGTATCTCGCGTCAGCCCCCAGACCTGGCACTGTATCTCCCTTCCGCCCCCAGACCTGGCACTGTATCTCCCTTCCGCCCCCAGACCTGGCACTGTATCTCCCTTCCGCCCCCAGACCTGGCACTGTATCTCCCTTCCGCCCCCAGACCTGGCACTGTATCTCTCTTCAACCCCCAGACCTGGCACTGTATCTCCTTTAGCCCTCAGTTCTGGCATTATTTCATCCTTCAATGCTGTAGCCTCTTCTAAAGACAATTCTTCCTTTCTTACCTTATGTCTTTATCAATCCGACACAGTGGGACCCCCTTATGTTTGGAAATCCAATGAATTTATTCAGCAGATAAGAAACCTGTAGCTCTGCTCCTTCTGGTCTCTTACCAATGTTTCTTGAAACTCCAATGAATCCCCATTTTCACCTTTCTCCCATCCGGTCACTTCTTCCAATGAGAAAATTGACCTGTTTGGATCATTTTCTCCACGAGTTCTACTCCTTTCTCCACTTGACTAATGTGATCATCATCACATTTCATCCCTGCCAGGTCTTTTGCATCTTATGCTCTCTAGTTCCCAGATAGCACCTCTAGTCTTGATGTTAGCTTGTCCATTGTGGACAAGGAGCATTGCTCCAAACTTGCTCCTCTCTTTATCTGCCTCTCCTGCAGCAAGTCGATTCTTCTTGCTCCTTGGGTTGTCCTTAACCCTCTAACATCACTCTGTTACCATTAGGTTTGCAGGTTCTCAAGTTAGAATGCTCAGTTCTGGCTTAGTCCATGACCAGCTGCACTGCTTTGAGCCATCTTCTTGCTGATTTGCGGAGTTTTGAGGCTGAGGCCTCTGCGATTTATTTTTCATGGCCTTGCCATTTTCAAATCCTCTGGTTAATAGTAATGATTATTAGATGGCCTTTCATCAAATCTACACTCAGGCAATCCTGAACCATTCCACTCTGTAGTTGATGACTGTTCACCTATGTCAATTAACTCAGTCTCATTGATCACCTCGTAGTGAAGGCACCCCTAGGTCGTAGTGATCATAATATGATTGAATTTTACATTCAGTTTGAGGGAGAGGAGTGGGTCTAAAACTAGTATTTTAAACTTAAATAAGGGCTATTAGGCGAGCAGAGCTAGCTAAAGTGAACTGACAAATTAAGGGATAGGTATATTGGCACATTCAAGGGGATATTTCAGAATTCACAGAATAGATGCTTTTCAATGGGAAAGAAAAATTCCAAGGGGAGGACCCACCATCTGTGGTTAACTGAAAAAGTAAAAGATAGTATCAAACTTGAAGATGAAACTTATATTGCACAAAGACTAGTGGCAGGTCAGAAGATTGGCCAGAATATAAAAAACAGTTAAGAATTTCTAAAAGATTGATAGGAAAGGAAAAATTCAGAGTACGAGAAAAAGCTAGCTAAAAATATAAAGACATAGTGAGAGTTTCTATGGATATTTAAAGAAGAGTTAACAAAGTGAGCGTTGGACCAAAGAAAATGAATCTAGGGAACTAATAATGGAAAATGAGGAGATGGCAGATCAATTGAATAAATATTTTGCATTGGTCTTCAATATAAAGGATACATCCTAAAAATAGCTGTAAATCAGGAAATGGAAAGGTGGGAGGAACTCAAGAAAATTATAATCACCGGGGAAGTGGTACTGAGCAAAGTGTTGGAGCTGCAGGCTATCAAGTCCTTAGGTCCTGATGGACTTCATCCTAGAGTCTTAAAAGGATCAGGTACTGAGATAGTTGATGCATTGGTTTTAATTTTCCAAAATTGCCTAGATTGGAAAATAGCAAATGTAACTCCTTTATTCAAACGGGAGGGAAGTGGAAAGCAGGAAACTACAGGCGAGTTAGCTTAACATCTGAGATAGTGAAAATGTTACAAGCTATTAGTAAAGATGTTCTAGCAGGGTGGAAAAATTTAAGGTAATCAGGCAGAGTTAACATGGTTTTGTGAAAGGGAAATCATGTTTAACCAATTTACTGGAGTTCTTTGAATGAGTCACATGTGCTGTGAGTAAAGGTTATTGCGAAAAAAATAAAAGCTCATGTTGTAGGGGGTAACATATTGGCATGAACAGAAGATTGGCTAGCTAACAGGAAACAGAGGGTAGGCATAAATCGGTCAGTTTCTGGTTGGCAAGATGTGACGAGTGGTGTGCCACAAGGATCAGTGCTGGGGCCTCAACTTTTATAATTTAGATAAATGACTTAGACGAAGGGATGGATGGGATGGTTGCTAAGTCTGCTGATGACACAAAGATAGGTAGGAAAGTGAAAAGGGCAAAGGTCTTGCAAATGGAGTAAAATGTGGGAAAATGTGAAATTGTCCATTTTGGCAGGAAGAATAAAAAAGCTTATTATCTAAATGGTGAGAGATTGCAGAGCTCTGAGACTCAGAGGGATCTAGGTGTCCTAGTACATGAATCACAAAAGGTTAGTGTGCAGCAAATAATCAGGGAAGTTAATAGAATATCATGTATTGTGAGGGGAACTGAATACAAAGGAAGGGAGGTTATGCTTCAGTTATACAGGATATTGGTGAGACCACATCGGGAGTGCTGTGTACAGTACTGGTCTCTTCATTAAGGAAGGGTGTAAATGCATTGGAAGCAGTTCAGAGGTTTACTAGACTAATACCAGGAATGAGCAGGTTGTCTTATGAAGAAAGGTTGGACAGGTTAGCCTTGTATCCACTGGAGTTTAGAAGAGTAAGAGGTGACTTGATTGAAACATGTAAGGTCCGGAGGGATCTTGACAGTCTGGATGTGGAGAGGATGTTTCCTCTTGTGGGAGAATCTAGAACTAGGGGTCACTGTTTAAAATTAAGGAGTGGCCCATTTAAGGCAGAGGTGAGATGAAATTTTTTCTCTCAGAGGATCACAAATCTTTACAAGTCTCTTGCTCAAAAGGTAGTTGAAGCAGAGTGTTTGAATATTTTTAAGGCAGAGCTGGATAGATTCTTGATAAGCAAAGGGGTGAAAGGTTATCAGGGATTGGTGAGAAATGTGGAGTTGAGGTCACAATCAGATCAGCCACGATCTTGTTGAATGGCAGAGCAGGTTCAAGGGGCCAAGTGGCCTACTCCTGCTCCTAATTCATGCTCGTATGTCTCCTCTTTTCCCATATATACAACCTCCTGTGTTCACTAGCCATACACATCCACTCCATTTCCTGATGATTCTGCACTACAACCAGCAACTTAAACTCACGCAACCCCAAGTGTACTCTAATCCTCTTAAGGTACAATGGTTAAATCAGTGAATATCAATCTCTTGCAATCCTTTCCATAAGGTATTAAAAAGGCTTCAAATCTTCTGAAGACAATTTCTACACATCACTCAAATCCAAGCAGCCTCTTAACCTTCAATCACTCTGCTCTTGGTTGGTTTTCATTTGCTACCATGCTATGTCTCAATATCTCTTTCCATTGCTAAAGCCCCAAGACCACCAAGCCCTCCCCTTCAACAACCCTGAACTGTAGAAAGCTAACATCTAACCAAATATTATTCCATATACAGCAAAGGTTTTCAAACAATCATCTTGGGCTAAGGGCAGGATACAAGGTAATGCCTGCCATTTGAGGCTCATCTTCTCTAGCTTTTAATCTTTCGCTGCAACCCTTAACACATGAACAGGATTATAGTCATTACCGCTGTTCCTTCTTCCTGAATTTGAAACAACCCACCATACATGCTGTTCTCACTCCATCCATTCACACAGTGAAGAAACCAAGAGTCGTAGAATCTGAAGGCAAAGTTGGATACAAGTTTGGCAGCGTATCTTATACTTCACACTGAGTGACTACTCCAAATGCTTCTAACGAGGACTGTCATTTCCTGAACATATTGACGACAGCCTGCAATAACTTGTTTGTGTACAACAACTTTAACATAGAACGACACTTCAGAGGGAAGGAAAGAGTTTGGACACTTGGTTCCTCTGTTACATTAAAAGAGAAACGAAAGCTTGATTGAAGTAATGGGCATCAAGGCATGGAGGAACATAGGGAGGCAAAAGGTATGGAATTACAGCACAAAGCGGGTTTGTCCTGTCCATTTAAAAATATACATATTATTACACTTGCTAACCTTTCATTATTTCTTCAATTTTTCCCTCTCACACCCATTTATTTCTTAAAAGGTACTGACTCCCACTGAGGTGCAATTGCACAGATGCCTTTTTGCCACTTTGGAGTGGTCGTTTTCCATGCGGTCCTCGACAGTCCACAACGACCGAGTATTCCGCTACAGGAGGCATCACCGTGTGCTTACACCTGCCCTTGGCAAATATCTGTGCACATGTGCTTCCAATAAAGATCACTGCATACTGATGAGGCACTTGCTGATTTGCCCTCTCTAACGCAGACATGATTGCATTGTTCCCTCCAAAGTCAGCTAATACTGTACAGCACGCACAGGCAAACCTGCCTTACAGTCTGTTCGCTGCAGACAGCATAGTGATCAGCCAACACACTTCACACACATTTTACACATGACATCAACAATGAAGGATTAATGACCCCAACAATCAAAGCAAGGTTACCAAAAGAAAATACCACCAGTAAATTTTGGAAAAACATCAGCCACAGGCAATGCAATCTGTTCCAACTGAACTTCACATGGGCCCAACCTGAAACAAGCACAATTCTCTCTTTCTACAGAGATTATCCAAACACTAAAATAACTGGCTATTTTATGCACTGTAAAGTCCCAATCATCAAACATTCCTCAAGTTGGGCTGTTCATCAATGACACAACCTCCCAATCACTGGCATCCACCACAGGAACTGCTGCCAGTGAGAGAAGCTTTAAAATTAATCGAGATAAAACCCACTGAGCAAATACAGAATGCTCAGGCTGACTCACATCATTGTTGTTCAGTGGGAAGGCTTGTGACATGGCTCAGTTCCTATGTGACAGAAGCCAACATGATACTATCCGGGGAAGTCCTCTATTTCAACTTGCTGCCAACAAGACTTTTGCAGCAATGATTACCTGAAGCCTTAAACATCTGAGAAGTACATTTTAAAGATACAAGTGTTGCACATGAAGCAACATATTGTTTACTGCCCCTCGTGCATCTGAAGAAAGAGTCAGGCCACAAAACACTGCATTAGAAGCTTACATTCATATAGCACCGTTCGCAATCTCAGGAAGTTCCAAAGCACAGCACAGCAAAATAAATATTTTTGAAATGCAGTCACTATTGTAATACAAGAAACACAGCAACTAAATTGCACACAGCAAGCTCCCACAAACAACAGTGAAATAAATGACCACCGCATCATCCGTATTTTTAGGTTGAGATAAAGTTTGGCCAGGACATGAGGGGAACCCGCCTGCTCTTCTTCAAAATAAAACCGTGGGATCTTTTAAGTTCACCTGACAGGGTAAACAGGGCCTTGGGTTAACATCTCATTTGATGGCACCTCTGACAGTGCACTGGATTGTATGTTGAAGTCTCTGGAGTGGTACTTGAACCCATGATCTGACACAGAGGTGAGAGGGCTACCAATCACTAAGCCAAGGCAGTTCATACCTCTATGTCTGTGTGGAGAGGGGGTTGTGCAGGGATGTAGAACCAAGAATATGCTTAGCACCCAGAACCCCAGAAATTCATAATCTGACCTCTGATGCAAAGTGTCCAAACTCAATTCAATCGTCAATCCAAGTTCTGGGTCAGTTTAAAATATGACAGTGGGAGTGGGTGTGTGCGCGCGGTGGGTGCAGGGAGAAGATAAGTCTTTTAAGTATGTACTTTTGCAAGAACCCTTTTTTCCCTTCTCCCAACAGAGATGATGTGCTGAAGTGGGGTTTGAGCCCAGAGTGGGTCCTGGCTCAGACAAGTTTGCACCAAAGCAAAGAGAAGTGGTGGTGCTGGGGAGTGGAAAACAAACAAGACATTAAACTGGGACTGATTTGTGTGAGAGAGAGAGAGAGAGAGAGGAGCGGGGGGGAATGGAGCCTGTCAGTGTGTCCGGGTGATGGGGCATCACAAAGAGCAGCAGCTCTGGTTGCTGCTCAATCCACTCCTGTGCCCCCGGGGGCTGAGGAAATAGGGTTGGGGGGGGGGGGGGGGGGGTTATTGTCTCTCTGAATTCACCCCCCCCACCCCCCTCTCAACTGCCACCCCGCCTTTGCCTTCCACCATGTGCCGGCAGCAGGTCACCCGGCTCTCCCCCCCGCCACCCCTCAATCTGTCACCGACATACCCCCCCCTCCCCTCCCCCCACCCACCCCGGGGCTCGGTACAAATCCAGCCTCCGGCTCCCTCCCAGGGCCCAGCGGTGAACAAAGAGATTCTGCCCCCCCCCCCCCCCAACCCCCGAGGCCCGGGCCCCCACCTGCTCCACCCCCCCCCCCCCCCCCCCCCCCCCCCGCGGATCGAGGAGGCGCTCACTTACCCGGTGGACGGCAGCCGGGCTCCGGGCTGAGGCTGAGGCTGAGGCTGAGGCGAGGCTCCCGGCGACGGGGGGCCTCCTCTTGCTCCCCCGCCACCCCCCCCCCCGCCCAACCACCACCACCACCCCCCACCCCCCCCCCAAGGCCGCTTCCCCGAGCGGGGCCCCGCTCTCACCGGATCGCGGCCATCGGCAGCCGCCCGGCTCCGGGGCTCGGCTCCGACACGGCGGGAGAGCGGGGGTGGGGGGGGGACTTGGAGAGGCCGAGGCTGCGAGGCCGCTTCAGGCTGTTCGGGCTGCGGGCAAAGTTGTGGGGGGGGGGGGTGGAAGAGAGAGAGGGAGGCCCGGACTCGGGCTCGCGGTTCTCCGGGCGGCGGCGGCGGCGACTCTCCCCCTGGCCCGATCCGAGCGGCTTCCCCGAGGCTGAGGGATTGATGGACCGAACCCCGGTGTGAGGAAAACCCGGAGCGGAGCCAGGAAAGCCCGGAGCGGAGCAGAGAAAACCCGGAGCGGAGCACGCGCCTACCCCCCCCCCCCCCCCGGAGCGGAGCCAGGAAAACTCGGAGCGGAGCCAGGAAAGCCCGGAGCGGAGCCAGGAAAACCCGGAGCAGAGCAAGGGAAACCCGGTGCCGTACCAGGGGTGGCATAAGGAAAACCTGGAGCGGAGCAAGGAAACCCAGAGCAGAACACCCTGGAGCGGAGCCAGGAAAACCTGGAGCGGAGCCAGAAAAGCCCGGAGCAGAGCCAGGAAAACCCGGAGCGGAGCAAGGAAAACCTGGTGCAGTACCAGGGGTGGCATAAGGAAAACCTGGAGCAGAGCAAGGAAACCCAGAGCAGAATGAGGAAAACTCAGAGTGGAGCAAGGAAAACCAGGAGCAGAACACTCTGGAGCAGAGCCAGGAAAACCCAGAATGGAACCCCAGAGCGAAGCCAGGAAACCCGGAGCAGAGCAAGGAAAACATGGAGCGGAGCGAGGAAACCCGGAGCAGAACGAGGAAAACCCGCAGCGAAGCGAGGAAAACCTGGTGCTGTACCAGGAGTGGAGTGAGGAAAACCCGGGGTGGCGTGAGGAAAACCCGGAGCGAATCTAGGTACCTGGTGCGGAGTGAGGAAAACCCAGAGCAGGCTAGGAAAACCCGGTGTGGAGTGAGCAAAACCCGGGGTGGAGTGAGGAAAACCCGCAGTAGAGCGAGGGAAACCTGGAGTTGATCTAAAAAACCAGGAGCGGATTGAAGAAAACCTGGTGTGGAATGATAAAAACGCGGAGCAAATTGAGAGAAACCTGGAGTGGAGTCAGAAAACCCAGAGCGGAGTAAGAAAAGCCCAGAGATAAGCGAGGAAAACCTAAAGTGGAAGAAGAAAACCCGGAGCAGTGTAAGGAAATCCTGGAGCAGAGTGGGGAAACCCGGAACCGATTGAGGGACACCCAGAGCAGAGTCAGAAACCCGGAGTGCGGCAAGGAAAACCTGGAGTGAAATGAGGAAAACCCTGAGGAGAATGAGGAAAACCTGGAGTGGGAAAAGGAAGATCCAGAATGGAGTGAAGAAAACCTGAAGTGGAAGAAGAAAACCCAGATTGGCATCTAAAAACCTGGAGTGGAAAGAGGAAACCCTAGAACAGGCAGAGGAAACCCCTTAGAACAGGGAGGGGGAAAACCCAAAGTGGAACCAGGAGTGGAGTTAGAAAAACCGAAGCAGAGCAACCTGGAGCAAAGTCAAAAAATCCAGAATCTGGACTGGAGAAAGGAAATTCCTGAATGCAGTGGGGGAAACCAGAGAGGAGTGAGGCAAACCCAAAGTGAGGAAAACCCACAGTGGAGTCAGAAAACTTGGAGCAGAGAAAGGAAAACTTGGAGTGGAATGTGCCAAATACGGAGGATAGTGAGGAAAACATGGAGTGGAGACAGGAAAATTCTACGTGGAATGCACAGCAGAGGTGGGGGGGGGGATCCTGGAAGGGAGTCATAAAGCCCAGAGTGGAGTGAGGAAGCCCCTAGCAGAGTGAGGAGAATCCAGAGCTGAGTAAAGAAATCCCAGAGTGGAGTCAGGAAACCAGGAGCAGAGTCAGAAAATCCAGGGTGGAGTCAGAAGACCCAGAGCAGAGTAATGAAATCCCAGAGCAGAGTGAGGAAAACCCGATGCAGAGTGAGGAAAACCCAGAGTGGAGTGAGGAAAACCCAGAGCGTAGTGAGGAAAAACCAGTGCGGAGTGAGGGAAACACGAAGCAGAGTGAGGAAAATCCAGTGCAGAGTGAGGAAAATCCAGAGCGGAGTGAGAAAAACCCAGTTCGGAGTGAGGAAAATCCAGTTCGGAGTGAGGAAAACCCAGTGCGGAGCGAGGGAAACCCAGCGCGGAGTGAGGAAAATCCAGCGCGGAGTGAGGAAAACACGAGCGGAGTGAGGAAAATCCAGTGTGGAGTGAGGAAAACCCAGTGCGGAGTGAGGAAAATCCAGAGTGGAGTTAGGAAAACCCGATGCAGAGTGAGAAAAACCCAGTGCGGAGTGAGGAAAACCCGATGCAGTGTAAGGAAAACCCGGTGTGGAGTTAGGAAAACCCGGTGCGGAGTTAGGAAAACCCATTGCGGAGTGAGGAAAATCCGATGCGGAGTGAGGAAAACCTCATGCAGAGTGAGGAAAATCCAGTGCGGAGTGAGGAAAATCCGATGCGGAGTGAGCAAAATCCAATGCGGAGTTAGGAAAACCCAGTGCAGAGTGAGGAAAATCCGATGCAGAGTGAGGAAAATCCAGTGCGGAGTGAGGAAAATCCGATGCGGAGTGAGCAAAATCCAATGCGGAGTTAGGAAACCCGGTGCGGAGTTAGGAAAATCCAGTGCAGAGTGAGGAAAACCCAGTGCAGAGTGAGGAAAACCCAGTGCAGAGTGAGGAAAATCCAGAGTGGAGTTAGGAAAACCCGATGCAGAGTGAGGAAAACCCAGTGCGGAGTGAGGAAAACCCAGTGCGCAGTGAGGAAAACCCAGTGCGGAGTTAGGAAAACCCGGTGCGGAGTGAGGAAAACCCAGAGCAGGGTGAGGAAAACCCGGTGCGGAGTGAAGAAAACCCAGAGCGGAGTTAGGAAAACCTGGGGCGGATTGAGGGTAATCCGGAGCGAAATGAGGAGATCCCGGAATGGAGTAAGGAAAGCCCACAGTGGATTCTGAAAACCTGGAGCAGAGTTAGGAAAATCCGGAGTGGAATCAGAAAACTTGGAACAGAATGAGGAAAATCTGGAGCAGAGTAATGAAAAGTTGGAGTGAAGTCAGAATACCCAGAGCGGAGTGAGGAAAACCTAGAGTGGAATCAGAAAACCCAGAATGGAGTCAGAAAACCCACAGCGGAATGAGAAAACCCATAATTTAAAGAGGAAAACCCAGACCTGAGTCCAAAAACCCAGAGCGGAGTGAGGATGACCTGGAGAGGAGTAAGAAAACCCAGCGGAAGGTGAAGAAATCCCAGAGTGAGTGGGTAAAATCCAGAACAAAGTAAGGAAAACCCCAGAGCGGAATGAGGAAAGCCCAGAGCAGAGTCAGGGATTCTGTAATGGAGTGGGGAAAACCGTAGTGGAGTCAGAAAACCTGGACTGGAGTCAGAACATCTGCAGTGGAGTCAGAAATCCAAGAGCACAGTCAGAATCCCAGAGCGTAGCAGGGGAAACCCAGAGCGGAGTCATAAATCCAAAGCGGAGACAGAAATATGGCGGAGTGGGAAAAAGACGGAGTGGAGTCAGAGATCCCAAAGTAGAGTCATAAATCCTGGAACAGAGACAGAAATCCCAGAGCGGAGTCAGAAAACCCGAATGGTGCCACAGAAACTCGGAGTGGAGTCAGAAATCCTGAAGCAGAGTCAGGAATCCCACCCAGATAGAACTGGGTAGAGTCAGAAATCCGAGAGCAAGGTCAGAAGTCCCGGAGTAGAGGCAGAAATCCCCGGTGGAGGCAATGGACATGGAGGACTTTAAAAGTAAGAATAGATGGTGGTGACAGGAGCCAGGGAGATGAGGAAGTCCAGCACAGCAGATGGGAGCAGAAATGCTGGGAAAAACGTAATGTGCACATGCAGGCTATAGAACAGGAATTGTGTGGCAAACGATGTTATAGCGAACCTCGCAACCTTAAACGGATATATTGTCCCTATTTCACTCGTGATGTTAAGTAGCTGAGTCAATATTAGGCGGGGACTTACTGTGGATTAACTTGTGTTTACAGAGGATGGAAGGTGTGTGAAACAAAAACAGAAACAGAAATACCTAGAAAAACTCAGCAGGTCTGGCAGCAACGGCAGAGGACAGCACAGTTGACGTTTCGAGTCCTCAACCTTTTTCCAGGTATTTCTGTTTCTGTTTTTATTTTGGATTTCCAGCATCCGCAGTTTTTTGCTTTTATGGAAGGTATGTGAGGCTGGCCAGGGAAAACATTAGAGTAATCAGCTCTGGAGATAACAAAGGCAGCAACATTTCTGATGTTAGGAGCTGTGCTAAAAAGTGGAAAACCTGAGCCTCAAAATTCCCTGGAGCGGAGGAATACAGAAGGAAAAGCCAGGCTTCATGAGCAACTTGGAGAACCAATATTCCAGCAAGATGGGAAAATCGAGGACCAAAAGGCTTAACCCAAGGGCAAACCAGCTGGAGAGTGACAAAGAAAATGCGGATTGAACAAATAGTAGTGGGAATGCAGTCACAGTGGTGGATGATACAGTGGGAAGAGAACTCAGAGAAACTCCATAAGTCTGGATAGAACCCCTTATCAGTCAACCAAACTTATCACAAAACCATAGAAACTTATTAATCTTTTTCTTTTTTTAGGTTTACAAAAGTGCGTGATGTAAAACCCTAAAGCTTTATTCAGGCCCTATTGCAGTCACCTCTTAGATCTTTCCCATTAGAGATACTTACTTTCAGAACTTTGGGAAAAATAACAGCAACAGCTTTCTTCCCTTTACTCCAAGCTTTTTCTCTCACATGTGAGCGACACCCAGCTAGACATGGAGCTATTTCTCAGTCTCAATCTCTCACACCTTCCAGGTCCCAGTTCATAATATTTAGCAGGATCTACCTGCAGTTCAAAATCCCTCACAGCAATGACATCCACCGAATATTACAAAGAATCCCCAGGTCATTTAACTCACAGCAGCTACTTCTTGGCTCCACCCCTTCACAATATTGTCTCACCATCTTAACAAAACTGATCTGCCTTTGACCGTCTGACGGCCATTTGTTAACATGTACGCTCCGTCATTGCTATCAATCACTTGGTTATACCAGATTAGGCAGGCAATGTGTGTTTCATCTACTCGCTTTCTCAAGGGATCAGGGGAGGTTGCATCAATGGATAGAATACAGTTAGCGGCACATGTAGATCTCATTTTCTGCATCAGCAACTTCTTTATGGGGATCCAGAGACAGCTGTGCTTCCGAACTGCAAGCACAGCTGGGGGACTCCTCTTTAGCACACGTCAACAGAGCCATGTAAGGTGATAGATTGTTGGTACCAAAGAGGGCTGGAGACTGGAACTTCCTAGCTGGTCTAACCCTTTGCAGCTCTCACACCCCAACAGAATGTGCAAAGTTTGATTAAAGATTTCAAAATGCTGTTTGGTTTCCCAGAGGAGAGATGTACAGTCATTGTAAAATCAATTTTGGTTCTAAATCTATTTATATAGGCTACAGTTGAGTGGGTTAGAGTTGATAGTTTCAGTTGAAAAAGATAGCACCAGCTCAGATTAGATGGGCTGAATGACATCCTGTGCTGAAAATTCAATTATTCATAACCAAATGTTCATCATGCAATATTTATCCTTCAACCAACATCATTAAAACATATAATCTGGTCATAATCAACTCCAATTGGTGGGATCGTGTTGTGCACAATTTGGCTGCTGTGTATCCTACATTACAACAGTAACTGCGCTTCAAAAGCACTTAGTTGGTTGTAAAAGGCTTTGGGACATGCTGTGGCTATGAAAGGCACAGTATAAATGAACACAGCTGAGTTCTACTGGGGGATGGTGGGAACTCGGGGTGTCAACTGTGCTCTTCTCCGCCGATGCTGCCAGACCTGCTGAGTTTTTCCAGGTATTTCTGTTTCTGTTTTTGTTTTGGATTTCCAGCATTCGCAGTTTTGTGTTTTTATAACAGTATAAATGAATCCTTCTTTCTATCTGGATACCATTAATGCTTCCATTGGTGCTTTTAATATCATGGTTCATGTTCAGTTAATGTTGTATTTAGACAGGACTGCAAAAAAATCTTGCAGGTCTAGGGAACTTATCCTGGCATTGGTATTCTTGCAACTGTCCTGATGGAGTGCAAGACAAAAAGTTTTGACAAAATGTCTTTTTTTCAGCAATGCTCAAGTGCTGTACGACCAAACAACTAGTTCTGACATTGAAAATTATAATCAAATAGTGCAGGATTACAGGGGACGTCTCAGCTGAACTGCTCAATGAAATCGGAGAGATTTGGAAATGTAATCATTAGTCAGGATCACTGAAGACAGCTCAGTTTATTGACGAGAGTTGAATACTGGTTAATGGAAATCCCCTGTCTGGATCAATACGTTTTTTTCTTGCAGAGTGACTTTTTGACAACAGGGACAATTTTAAATTAATTTAAATACACGTAAGGTTAACAAATCTCTGTGTGGCCTAAGCACAGGAGTTGGTCTCATATTACAGATTGTCCATCAGAAGCACCTGACCAATTCCTTCAATTACTGTAAGTGCTTACAATGTTTCCGAAAAGATTTACAAAAATGATACCAGAAGTGAGGTTACACCTATAAAGGGCTAAACAGGCTGGGACTCTTTAGAAAAGAGAAAACTGAGAGGTGACCTGATAAAGATTTTTGAGATTATGAAAGGGTTTGATTAGGATAGATATAGAGACTTTTTTTCACTTGTCAAAACTAGGAGCCATAGCCACTAATAAATCCAACAGAGGATCCAGGAGAGACTCCTCTGCCAAGAGGGTGGTTAGAATGTGAAACAATGAGTAGCTGAGACTTCCTGAGGTGAAGACAGATGAATATATGAGGGAAAAAAGAATGGAAAGGTATGTTAATAGGGTGAAGGCTCTTGTGGAGCATTAAATTGGGAACACCAGCACCACCTGGAAGTTCCCCTCCAAGCCCCTCACCACCTTGACTTGGAAATAAACCATCGTTCCTTCATTGTCGCTGAGCAAAAATCCTGGAACTCCCTCCCTAACAGCACTGTGGGTGTACCTACACCACATGGACTGCAGCAGTTCAAGAAGGCAGCTCACCACCACCTTCTCAAGGGCAATTAGAGATGGGCAATAAATGCTGGCCTAGCCAGCGACGCCCAAGTCCCATGAATGAATAATAAAAACATAGACATGAACTAGTTGAACCAAATGGCTTGATCCTGCACTGTAAATACCATGTGTTTATGTAGAATATTGCAATATGCAGTATCATCTCTTTGGGCTTTGGGAACTGTGTGACTTAACTTCTATCTTAAGTAGTTTAATAGATCCCACAAGATGTACTGAAAACTCCAATCTCAAACCCAGTAGCTATTTACTTTAAGGTGGAAACATTTCGATCAGACTGTACATGAGGACCTTTTGTGCTGCTTTGGCTTCTACACTCAGGTTAAAAAGTGATAAACCATCACTTAACACTCCTTCCCCAAGAAAGCTTACAGATTTGGGGGGGTAAGAGAGGAAAAGAGAGCTTCTCTGAGAAAAGGGAGATACCCTACTGAAGGGCATGACAGGGATGTTGGTAGGAGCAATGCGCTTGTTGACAGGTGGAACAGAGAGATGGTTCAGGGAACATCAGGAGTTTGACTTTGTTGGGAGATTTTTGTTGAGACTATACCCATTGGGCTTTAGAATAATGAGAGGTGATCGAACTGCAATATATAAGATCCTGAGGGGATTTGATAGGGTGAGTACTGGAAGGATGATTCCACTTGACGGAGAGACTAGAACCAGGGGACACAGTTTAAGAATAAGAGGTCTACCATTTAAGGCAGAGCTGAGGAAATTTTTTTTTCTCAAAGGCTTGTTAGTATGTGGAATTTTCTTCCCCAGAAAGCAGTAGAGGCTTGGCCATTGAATTTATTCAAGGCAGAATGAGATAGATTGTTGATAGACAAGGGAGTCAAGGGTTATGGGGGGCAGACTGCCAAGTGGAGTTGGGACCACAACCAGACCAGCCATGATCTTATTGAATGGCAGAACAGGCTCAAATGGCTGAATGGCCTACTTCTACTCCCAAGCCCTATGTTCCTCTGAGAGATAACTTGTTGAACAGCAGGAAGGGACAGTCCCTGGAGCAAGATCAAGATAGAGACAGAAAGTCAGTCAGTCAGCAAGAGAAGGCACAGTGCATAGATAGATGTAGGACCATTGTAGAGTCACAGGCCTGAACAGAGACCTCAGGACCATCATCAGTTAGATAACTGAGATGCTGGAAATGTGACCTAGATAAATCCAGGGGAAAATACTTTTTATCCACAACATCACATCACAAGGAATCTTTTCAAGTTGGACCATGGACCAGACAATTATCCCTAATGTGTTGGTTAGAGGGTTGGTCAAAATATTGCAGTTGGCATTGGGATGAAATCAATGGATGCTTGCGCTCTATTTGATGGTGCAGCCAATAGGACATCCCCTTCAGTGAGAACATGGATTTTAATGTGTCAAAGGACAAATGTGTGTCAAGTGGAGGTTTATTAGCAGAGTTTGTTAGCTCTGAAGAACTTACTTCATGGGCAGAATTTTAGGTTTGTGGACGGGGGTGTCTATAAAATTCATCGTATGGCCTTCCCACTGAGCTCTCACCTGCCTGACCTCTCCCCAATTGTATGGTGGGACAGGTGAGGCCTAGGCAGGCTCCCCTCCATGTTAAGGCCTTTATTGCCCCAATTAAGGCCCTTAAGTGAGCAATTAATGACCACTTAAGGGTGGTTTCCTGCCCAGCCTCAATTTTCAGGCTGGCAGGAGGAGTTGAGGGGCAGGAAGGTGGGGGAGGGGGGGTGGTCACCGCCATCAACAGCCACCTTTTAACATCAGGCACCCTCCCCAAAAAGTCTGGCCGCTGTGGCTGCTTCCTCCCACGCTGGCCTCTCCGTCGACACCCCCACTCCCCCCACTGCCCAGCCCCCACCGCCCTATCCCCCCACCAGCTTCACCTCTGGTCCCCGCCCTGAGACCCCCAAAACTTATCTGGCCCTGGATTTCCGGGGCATGGGCTGTGATGGCTGCTTGCAGTCCCAGTCCTGTCCACTGCAGCTACTGGCCCTGCTGGGGCTAGAGAGATGCCAGCCAAACACCCTTCTCTGCTCTAAAGGGAACAGTCTCAGCTTCTCCAGTCCTTCTGTGTAACTGAAGTCTTTCCTCCTTGATGTTATTCCGGTCTGATTGGCAGGCAGCTCTCTGAGGCGGGACTTCCTCCTGACCGAGGACCAGAAATGCTGAGAGTCTGAGGGTCAGAATGCTCTTTGGAGCATTAAATAGCTGCGCAGAAGGCCGTATTGGAAAGGGAAAGCCTGTCATCCAAAAAATGATGGCCTCTGTGATCGAACGTAAAATATTGTCCACAATGGAGCTTGGAGTAGGAATATAATGGGCCTTAACCAGAGGTGGTGAACAATAATAAATCTTGAGCCCATAAGACACTATACTACTAACTCTAGATCTAATTTCAACACGAAAGTGTTATAATTCTTCCTGGAACGTCATGAATTTTTCAGTATTGCTCCATTATTCAACACTTTTCCCATCCTTCTCAGTGCGCTGCATATACTGTGAGGAAAAATGAAATAATGGATGAAAGATTCCTCTCTGCAAACAATAAAAATCCTTGGCTCCATAAACAGAGGCACAGAGTACAAGTACGAGGGAGACATGCCGAACCTTCTCAAATCCCTGGGTAGGCCTCAGCCGGAGAATTGTGTCCAATTCTGGGCCCCATGCATTAGGGAGGCTGTTGATGCATTGGAGACTGTGCAGAGGAGACTGACCAAAATAATATCAAGAATGAAAGACTTCAGTTACATGGAAGGACTGGAGAAGCTGAGATTGTTCCCTTTGGAGCAGAGAAGGGTAAAAGGAGATTTAATAGGGGTGCTCACAACTTTGAGGCTTTTGGCTGAGTGAGTGAGGAGAAACTGCTTCCACTGCAGGAAGATCGGAAACCAGAGGGGCCAGATTTGGCATAATTAGAAAAAGAACCAGAGTTACACAGGAAGTTGTTATAAACTGGAAAGCAGATTCAGGAGTAATTTTTAAAAAGGAGTTGGATAAATATTTGAAAAGGAAAATTTGCGGGGCTATGGGGAAGGAGGGGAGAGTGGGACTAATTCGATAGCTCCTTCAGAGTCCAGCACAGGCACAATGGCCAAACACTGTGCTGTGTGCGTCAATGATTTATTTCATGCCCTACCTGTGAGTTGCTTTGGGCTGGTAACAACGGATTAATCCGATTAGGCAGAGTTTGGTTATTGACTATTTTTCCCTGTGGCAGCCAGGCTGTTGTGCAAGTTAAAACCATATATAGTTCAAATTATTAACCAGCTATTAGTTCTGAGCAGCAAGTACAGTGAAGTGCGTAAAGTCAAGAGAACGTGCAGTTGAACCTCAGGAGGATTTCGGCACAGAATTGCTGTTAGCCTCAAGTCAGACTTGAGTGGCTTAAGTTGTTGTGTTTGATCTTGTTTAAACCTCAAGAGAAAACAGTTTAATTTTACACAGGGTGCAGCTGAAATCTATGACATGGCATAGGGGGGGTCCCTCGATGCCTTGTGCTGTGGAATCACCGCAACAACTGCTTGTGTTGAACCCCCAAGGTGTCAGAGCTTGAGGAGGCTGAAAGTTGCCAGACCGGATGTTCCAGGAAGGTGGTCACCCCATGGACAGGCTGAGTCAGTGCAGAAGGGAGGCAGACGGGGCCAGTGAAACCACTGGGCGAGCTAGGTGGTCACCTAGGGGGTGGCAGAATTTGGAGGGAAGGTGGCAGCTGTGTTGCCAGGGCTGCGGCAACAAAACTGAAGCGTCTCAAACTTTAAGACGCTATGAGCAACTTTTTCACAAGTGCCCAGGAACGGGGCACAATGTAGTTTCAGTTCAGGTCCTTTTGGAATTTGCTGAAGCAGGCAATCAGGTCTCTCCCGGCCCCACAGCTCCCACCACCACAACCCACCCCACCCGCACAACCCACCCCACCCTCACAAGGTTGGTAGTCTATATCCAATTTCTACAGCAAAATAGACAACGCTTGCTAAGTCTGTTGACATACATTGTTTCATGTTACACTTGGTTATAAAATTACAGATATCCAACTTAACTGGACAAAATAGTGAAACATAGCTGTCCCAGAGGTGCTTTGTTCAATTTGTTTGAGGCGTGTGCTTTTGAACTATAAGCTGTGAACTGAGGAACAGAAGGTGAAGTACTCAGGGAGTTTGTTAGTTTCTAAGTAATTCATCTTGAAGTTCCCCTTCAGTTTAGTTCTGTTCATATAGTATTTGAAATAGTTGAGGCTTTTCCCCTAATTTTTAACTGAAGTGGCTTTAGTGAAATAAACTTTGCTTCCTCGGTGTTAGATGGTCTGTTGGACAGTGATAAGTTGGGACTACTGGTGTTCTTGACACTTACACCGAGATTTGGATGAGATTCATGTGCCATTTGCCTTCCCTGGGATTGTTGAACTAACCCTTGAGGTACATGAACAAAAAATTATGATTGGAGTCTCCTCTTCAACCATCCAATGCTGCTGGTCTTTGAAGTTTGCTTCATACTTTTGCTTTTGAACCTTTCAATATTTTCAAGTTCTCTCAGACCCTTCCAGCACTCTGCACTCTACCGAAAGTCCCCAATTTGGACACTTGACACCATCTAGGACAAAGCATCCCACTTGATTTGCACCCCATTCACAAACTTTCACTTCCTCCACCACTGAAGTTCAGTAGCAGCAGTGTGTACCATCTACAAGATGCACTGCAGAAACTCACCGAGGTTCCTAAGGCAGCACCTTTCAAACCCATGACTACTACCGTTTAGAAGGACAAGGGCAGCAGATAGGTGGGAACACCTGGAAGTTCCCCTCCAAGCCATTCACCATCCTGACTTGGAAATATATCGCCATTCCTTCACTGTCACTGGGTTAAACCCTGGAACTTCCTCCCTAACAGCACTGTGGGTGTACCTACACCACAGGGACTGCAGCGGTTCAAGAAGGCAGCTCACCACCACCTTCTCAAGGACAGTTAGGGATGGGCAATAAATGCTGGTCAAGCCACCAACGCCCGCATCCCATAAATGAATAAAAATCTTGGATCTGATTTTCAAACAGCATGTGGCTACAAATTTTAGGAAATTGTTTAAGAGGTCTAAGTGTTCAGTACTTAAATTATTTATGTTGCTTTTCATGTAGGTTTTTCTTTTGAGAGACATGACACAAAATGCTATCAGCGTTTTAAACAAAACATAACCATTTGTACTTTTTGCCAATTTACCCTTTCTTGTGTAACTGTGAAGGAGTTTGACTTGGGAGCAAGATCACAATAAAACCATTTGCGTATTGCTGAAAAAAGAGACCCGTTGAAGCTTTTCGTGTTACACTCATCAGGACATCTCTTAAGAATACCAATGTCAGGGGAAAATAACAATTTATACTGTATGGACAGGACTGGAGCCAGGACTCGGTCTCTGTCTTTGTTATCAAGCAGCGATTAGAATTTAACAAGTTCACGGGCGATCTTGTAATCTTGCGGATTGAGGTATTTCGAGAGGTATGGAGTTAACAGATCTGGTGAGCAGCGCCAAGGGAACATGATGCTGCAGAAGCAGAGCACTGGGAGACCGAGACCAGAGCAAGGGCTGAGAGCAGGCCACTGATAACAACTACCTGTGAGCTTGACAATTTTTAGTGACTATGAGAGAGTGGCACCATTTTACTGTATTCATTTTCGAAAGTTAATAATGGTGGCGGTGGTGGGAGGTGAGGGGGGGTTGAAGTACCAAGTTGAAGGTTCACCTTGGGCGGCAAATACTCCTGCACAGCCCTGGAAGTGGGTTCCCACAGCATTCAGGAAAGGCTGGAAACAGTGCAGGGATCTCCAGGGAGCTGAATTAGTGAGTAAAAACAAAAAACAAAAAACTGCGGATGCTGGAAATACAAAACAAAAACAGAATTACCTGGAAAAACTCAGCAGGTCTGGCAGCATCGGCGGAGAAGAAAAGAGTTGACGTTTCGAGTCCTCATGACCCTTCAACAGAACTAGACGAATCCCAGGAAGGGGTGAAATATAAAACAAAAACAGAATTACCTGGAAAAACTCAGCAGGTCTGGCAGCATCGGCGGAGAAGAAAAGAGATGACGTTTCGAGTCCTCATGACCCTTCGACAGAACTAGGCGAATCCCAGGAAGGGGTGAAATATAAGCTGGTTTAAGGTGGTGGGGGGGTGGGGTTGGGTGGGGGGAGAGAAGTGGAGGGGGGTGGTGTGGTTGTAGGCAAAAGCAGTGATAGAAGCAGATCATCAAAAGATGTCACAGACAGCAGAACAAAAGAACACATAGGTGTCGAAGTTGGTGATATTATTTAAACGAATGTGCTAATTAAGAATGGATGGTAGGGCACTCAAGGTATAGCTCTAGTGGGGGTGGGGTGAGCATAAAAGATTTAAAAATATTTTAAAATAATGGAAATAGGTGGGAAAAAGAAAAATCTATATAATTTATTGGAAAAAAACAAAAGGAAGGGGGAAGAAACAGAAAGGGGGTGGGGATGGAAGGGGGAGGTCAAGACCTAAAGTTGTTGAATTTAATATTCAGTCTGGAAGGCTGTAAAGTGCCTAGTCGGAAGATGAGGTGCTGTTCCTCCAGTTTGCGTTGGGCTTCACTGGAACAATGCAGCAAGCCAAGGACAGACATGTGGGCAAGAGAGCAGGGTGGAGTGTTGAAATGGCAAGTGACAGGGAGGTTTGGGTCATTCTTGTGGACAGACCGCAGGTGTTCTGCAAAGCGGTCACCCAGACTGTGTTTGGTCTCTCCAGTGTAGACGAGACCACATTGGGAGCAACGAATGCAGTAGACTAAGTTGGGGGAAATGCAAGTGAAATGTTGCTTCACTTGAAAGGAGTGTTTGGGTCCTTGGACGGTGAGGAGAGTGGAAGTGACACTCTGGGCGACCGCTTTACAGAATACCTGCGGTCTGTCCACAAGAATGACCCAAACCTCCCTGTCGCTTGCCATTTTAACACTCCACCCTGCTCTCTTGCCCACATGTCTGTCCTTGGCTTGCTGCATTGTTCCAGTGAAGCCCAACGCAAACTGGAGGAACAACACCTCATCTTCCGACTAGGCACTTTACAGCCTTCCGGACTGAATACTGAATTCAACAACTTTAGGTCTTGACCTCCCCCTTCCATCCCCACCCCCTTTCTGTTTCTTCCCCCTTCCTTTTGTTTTTTTCCAATAAATTATATAGATTTTTCTTTTTCCCACCTATTTCCATTATTTTAAAATATTTTTAAATCTTTTATGCTCCCCCCACCCCCACTAGAGCTATACCTTGAGTGCCCTACCATCCATTCTTAATTAGCACATTCGTTTAGATAATATCACCAACTTTAACACCTATGTGTTCTTTTGTTCTGCTGTCTGTGACATCTTTTGATGATCTGCTTCTATCACTGCTTTTGCCTACAACCACACCACCCCCCTCCACTTCTCTCCCCCCACCCAACCCCCCCACCACCTTAAACCAGCTTATATTTCACCCCTTCCTGGGATTTGCCTAGTTCTGTCGAAGGGTCACGAGGACTCGAAACATCAACTCTTTTCTTTTCCGCCGATGCTGCCAGACCTGCTGAGTTTTTCCAGGTAATTCTGTTTTTGTTTTGAATTGGTGAGTAACCTGTGACAACCAGAAGGCAGCAACCAGGAACAAATATGTAGCCTATGGATCAAGGGGTGGCCAAACTAGAGGAAGTAAAATACATAGTAATAATAAAGTATTCTATAGTCAAGGGAACAGAAAGCTACTGCTTTAGATGGAACTGCCGATCATTAATCATGTGCAGTGTCCCAAGGCCAGGGTAATGAATATAATGGAGCAAGGGCAAAGGAGTTTGGATAAGGAAGGTGGAACAATCCGAAGTGGCTTATATTGGAAGTAATGGCATGGGAAAGGTGGAATGAAGTTCACCAAAGAGTATTAGCAGATAGATCAAAGAACAGGACCTCAAGTGTGGTTGTCTAAGGATTATCGTAGGGGAGAGTTTAAACTCATCTGGTGGGGAGAGAGGGAAGATGAAATAGTTGAGAAAGCAGAAAGGAAGGCAAAAGAAGCAAGGGACGTAGGAAAAGAAGAAGAGAAAAATAGAGAACTAATAAAGAATGGGTCACAGAGTGTGAAATGAAAATGCTTAAGATTGCAAAAAACATCAAGTCAGGATTGAGTCATATGTGTGTGGGAAGAAAGATCAGGGTTCATTTACAGAGGGTGTTTCACCACCTCAGGACATCTCAAAGTGCTTGATAGCCAGTTAAATACTTTTGAAGTGTAGCTGCTGTTGTAAGAAATTTGGCTGCAAATTTGCACCAAGAAATGTCCCAACTTTTCATAATGACGAGATAACAGGGCGGATTTTGTCATCAGCAGGATAGGAATGGCTCTTCTGTTCATCATGCCTGCAACCACCTACAGACTCTCATGGGCTTTTGAATGGCAGCTTATGGTTATTTAAAATCCTTTTCAGTGTGGTGCCTTCTACAAAGGATTGTGGTAAGCAACAGCCTGTCTTTCCAACCAATCAGATTGAAGAATCCTTACTGAGACATGTAGGGTCTAAACCAGGAAGTATGAATTGAACTAATTAATTCAATATAAAACCACATACAGAAGCAAAATGAAGTGAAGGAAATAAAGATGAGATTAAAAACATAAGAAATAGAAGCAGGAGTAGTCTATTTAGGCTCCCAAGCCTGCTCTGCCATTTAATGAGATCATGGCTGATCTGATGGTGGTCTTAGCTCCACTTTACTGTCTTCCCCACCATAACCCTCGACTCCCTTGTAGAACAAAAACCTGTCTAACTCAGCCTTGAATATATTCAATGACCCAGCCTCCACACACTGGGGAAGAGAATTCCAAAGATTAATGTCCCTCTGAAAGAAGAAATTCTTCATCTTAAATGGAAGACCCCTTATTTTTAAAGCATCTCTTCTAGTTCTAGCTTTCTCCTTGAGGTGAAACATCCTCTCAGCATCTAAGCTGTCAATCCCCCTCAGAATCTTATATGTTTCAATAAGATCGTCTTTCATTCTTCTAAACTCGAATGGTATCGGCCCAACTTGATAAGGCAGGAATTCCAGGAATCAGCTTGGTGAACATTCTCTGACCTGCCTCCAGTGAAAGTAATAATAACCCTTTGCTAGTTAAATAAAGAGACTTATCTGTGCACATAGTACTCCAGTTGCGGTCTCACCAATGCTACGTATAGTGTAACAAAACTTCCCTACTTTCATACGCCATCCCCCTTGCAATAAAGGCCAACTTTCCATTTGCCTCCCTGATACTTGCTGTACCTGCATGCTAACTTCTTGTGATTCATGTTCAAGGACACCCAGATCCCTCTGTAACCACAGCATTCTGCAGTCTCTCCATTTAAATAATATTCAGCTTTTTTTTATTCTTCCCTCACATTCACCCACATTATATTCCATATACCAATTTTTTGCCCACTCAATTAACCTATCTATATCCCTTTGCAGATTCATTGTATCCTCACAACTTGCTTTCTTACCTATCTTCGTACCGTTAGCAAATTTGGCTACAATACAAGCAGTCCCTTCATCTAAGTCAATCATGTAGGTCGTAATTAGTTGAGGCCCCAATACTAATCCGTGTGGCGCCCAGCCAGTTAGTTTGCCAACCTGAAAATGGCCCTTTTATCCCAACTCTCTGTTTACTGTTAGACAATCATCTATCCATGCTAATATATCACCTTCAACACCATGAGCTGCTATCTTGTGTATGAACCTTTTATCTGGCACCTTATCAAATCCCTTTTGGAAATCCAAAACATTACATCTACAGTTTCCCCTTTATCCACACTGCTTGTTACATCCTTAAAGAACTCTAATACATTTGTCAAACATAATTTTCCTCTCATAAAAGCATATTGACTCTGCTTGATTCTCTTGTGATTTTCTAAATGTACCTGCTGCTAATTCCTTAATTGTGGATTCCAGCAATTTCCCAGATTTAGACTAACTGACCTATAGTTTCCTGCTTTCTGACTCTCTCCTTTCTTGAATAGTACTGTTACATTTGTGGTTTTCCAATCCTCTGGGACCTTTCCAGAATCTAGAGAATTTGGGAAGAGTACAACCAATGTATCCACTATCTCCACAGCCACTTCTTTTAAGACCTGAAGTTGGAGGCCATCAGATCCAGAAAATTGTCAGCCTTTTGTCCCATTAGTTTTTCCAGTACTTCTTCCTTGGTGATAGTGATCGTTTTAAGCTCCTCCTTCCCTTTGCCCTTTGATTTTCTACTATTCTTTGGATGCCTTTTGTGTCTCCTACCATGAAGACAGATATAAAATACTTGTTCAAAGTCTCTCCATGATTTCCTTGTTTCCATTTCTAATTCCCCAGTCTTATCCTCTAAGGGAACAAGATTTTCTTCAGCTACTCTCTTCCTTTTTATATACTTGTAGAAGCTCCTACTGTGTGTTTTTATATTTCTTGCTTGTTTACTCTCACATTCTAATTTCTTCTTGTCTATTTTTTTTCATAAGCCTTTGCGGGTTTTAAAAAAATTCCCAAACTACTGGCCTACCACTAATCTTTGCAGCATTTTACATCTTTTCTTTAAATTTGCTTAGCCACAAATGGTGCATTATTCTTGTAGGGTCTTTCTTTTTTGATGGAATATATCTTTGTTGAGTGCTACGAAATATCTCCTTAGATGTGTGCCAGTGCTTATCTACAATCTTATCTTTTAGGTCCCCTTTAAACAACTCTGCCTTCATACCTCTATAATTGCCCCTATTTAAGTTTAGGACACTTGTTTCAGTCCCAGGTTTCTCACCCTCAAGAAAAATTCCACTTTACTATGATCATTTTTGCCCAGAGGATCTTTTACTGTGAGATAATTAATTAATCTTGTCTCATTACACTTTAAATGGTCTAAAATAGCATGTTCCCTGGAAAGAGAGATAAGAGAACAGAAAGAAAATATGTTAAAAAAAAAGTTAACTTGTGAACAATAACTAAATTCTGAAGGAATGAGACTCAACACTTGCAAAAGTAAACACTCAGGGCCAGAGAGATTGTTTGGCAGCAATTAAAGTTTATTATCTCGTTTAAAATTTAATCTATCCATGCTAATTCATATGCCGGCTGGAATATTTCCTTGTGTAGTTAGTGGGTAACTAGTGGATGGATACTGCAACATCACACCCTACAAGCCAAGTCTCTCAATGAGGTACCAATGCAAAGAAGGTTTGTGAAAAAGCAGGAAAATTGGACAGCAACTTCCAGATTTCCACATTTAACTGCACATATATGGTCATCAGATGTTGCTATTCCATTTACTCCATAATAACAACGAGCACTGACAGAGTCACCATTATTTCTACTGCTAAACCTGGGCTGGTCTGTTTTCCTTAAGTCGGTTGAGGGATAAATATTGGCCAAGATATCAGAGGGAACTCCACTACTCTTCTTTGACATCCACCTGAAAGGACAAATGGGCCCATGGTTTAACATTTCATTTGAATGACAGCACCTTCAGCAGTGCAGAACTTCCTCAGGGCTGCTCGGCTGACTGATGACTAGAAGTGTGGGGTTATATATTTCAGGATGAATTGAAGTATAAACTCAATAGAAAGATGTTAAAGTAGAGGCACAGTTGGACTTTGGAAAACAAATTTAGAATTCCATAAAAATGCAAGGGCATTTAGAGAAAGCCAAGAGAAGGGTTAATGGCTCATTTTGAGTTTTATTAATTTGAGCAGTGGACAAGAGTAAATTAATGAGTACAAGTGAATGGTTAGGTCACAGATAGAATAGTTTTGGACAACCCATTTTAGAAAGAACATTGAAGCCATAGAGAGTGCACAGATTCACTGCAGGATATCAGCTGAGGAGGAACGTGACACTGGGACTGGTCTGACTGGAACAGAGCAGGCTAGGAGGCGATTTAGTTGCAGGGTTTTGAAACTATTAAGTACTTTCAGTGTTTTGTTGAGTTGTGTAAGGAAATGTTATTTCTGGAGAGTCAGCATTGAGTGTTCAGTAACTTAAAATTGCCGCTAAGCGAAGAAGGTGAGAATTTAGGATCAATTTCTTTCTGACGGATGGGGATGGGATCATTGGCAGGAGAAGGGAATTTGTGGTCCATTCAAGAACCTTGAGACGACGTATCTAGGGATCCATTCTTGGTGCCCATCAACAATAAAAGAAGCATAGAAACTGGTAAGTTTATAAATAACTACACTCTATAGGCTGGACTAAAACAATAAAACACTTCACTGATCAGGTGATGTCGTTCATAACTCCCCATTACTGAAGTGTGTGTTCTCTAATGTGAAATTCTTTGTACAGAATAGTTGGTGTGGCTCAACCTGGGACATTCTTGCTGCTAAGTCAGAGGGCTGGGGGTTCCAGTCCCATTTACAAAATCTAGGCCCTGGTGCAGTACTGAGGGAGTGCTGCGTTGACATTTGAATAAGATGCTAAACAAGGCAGGAATCTAATCTGCCGTCTCAGATGTAAAAGATCTCATAACACTAGTTGAAAAAAGGCAGGTGAATTGTGTCCTGACCAATATTTATCTCTCAACTAACATCACAAGAAACAAATGATTTAGTCATTATTGCATTGCCATTTGTGGGAGCTTGCTGTGCGCAAATTGGCTGCTGTGTTGCCAACATTACAACACTGACTACACTTCAAAAGTACTTCATTGGCTGCAAAACACTTTGCATGCCCTGATGTCATGGAAAGTGTTATAGAAATGAAAGTCTTTTTATTTTTTCACTACTTCTCATCTAGATGCTGTCCCTCAATAGCATCATCTGATAACACAGTGTTAGTTTTCACACGTACGTTGATAACGATCAGCTCTATCTCAGCACCACCTCTCTCGACTCCTCCACTGTTGCTAAATTATCAGACTGCTTATCCGACTGGTTGAGCAGAAATTTCCTCCAAATATGGGGAAGACATTCTTTTCGATCCTTGCTCCAAACTCCATTCCCTAGCTACCAACTCCATCTCTCTCCCTGCCAACAGTCTGACATTAAGCCATAAAAGCAAAAAAACTGCGGATGCTGGAAATCCAAAACAAAAACAGAATTACCTGGAAAAACTCAGCAGGTCTGGCAGCATCAGCGGAGAAGAAAAGAGTTGACGTTTCAACAGAACTAGGAACATTCTGAGATCCACACTCAGTGCCATGCTGAACACACTCGACCTCTCCCTCCAGCAGCACCGCCGTACCCTTTTTAAAAGCTGCACGTGCCCCCAGTTTCATTTTATTCTTCGTCTCATCCGACACCTCAACAAGAAACTTTTTCTCTTTCTCTCAAGTGCTAAGGAATGCAAGCTCCACAACTCATCGACACCAACACCCATCTAGGACCCTCCACCCCTGCCTGTCCCTCCGTCCCCACCCCATCTTCCAATCCCAGCCCCAGCCGTGTATTCACTATACCCCCTGACCTTCCCCTCTCCGATGCTGAACGTTCAGTGCTCAGCAAAGGACTTAGTATCATACCCTTACGCCCTCACCTCAATGAATTTCGGGCTCGGCACGATGCTGAACTCTTCTTCCGCCGTCTTCGTCTACGGGCTCACTTCTTTGGGCAGGAGTCCTCTCCCCGTTCAACGGATCCTTTCACCCTTCTAAGCTAGTTCTGTTGAAGGGTCATGAGGATTCGAAACGTCAACTCTTTTCTTCTCTGCCGATGCTGCCAGACCTGCTGAGTTTTTCCAGGTAATTCTGTTTTTGTTTTGACAATAAGCCAGTCTGTTTGGAACTTCGGTGTCACACTTGATCCAGAGATGAGGTTCTGACTTCATATCCTTGCTGGTCTATAAGACCATCTATTTCCACCTCCATAACATTGCCAGGCTTTACCCTTTTTTCAGCTCACCTGCTGCTGAAACCCTCTTTCATGCCTTAATTACCTATAGACATGACCGACTATGCAACACACTTCTGGCTGGCCTCCCACATTCTACTGTCTGTAAACTTCAGCTTATCCAAAACACTGCTGCCCGTGTCTTAATCTGGCAGCAAGTCCGGTTTTCCACCTTTTCTCCTGTGCTTGCTGACTAACATTAGCTCTCCGTCAAGAAATATCTTGACTTTAAAATTCTCATCCTTGTTTCCAAATCCTTCCCTGGCCTTGCCTTTCTCTATCTCTGCAATCTCTCTCAGTCCCATAGCCCTCCGAGATATTTCCGCTCCTCAAATTCTGGCTTCCTGTGCATTCTCATTTATAATTGCTACTCCGATGGTGGCTGTACCTGAAGTTGCCTCGGCCCCTAAGCTCTGAAATTCCCTCCCTACATCTCTCCACCTTGCTTTCCTCCTTTAAAGCACTTATTAAAACCTGGCCCTTTGGCGAAGTTTTTTCATCTGACCTAATAGCTCCTTCTGTGGCTCAGTGCCATACTTCATTTTGTAATTCTCCTGTAAAGCACCATGGGAGGTTTCATTATGTTAAGGTGCTATGTAAATATAAGTTGTTGTTTAACTGCCCCAAGGACTTCAAGAAGATTGATTCAGATGAATATCTGTGTCATTCAATGAATAGCAACTAGTGCTTTCTCTGAATCATCATTCAGTGATGAATTCATTATTGATTTGGCAACAAGAGACAAAATATCAGAATAAAGAAACACAGGGTTTAGGAGGAGGAGTAGGCCACTTGACCCTTCAAGCCTGCTCCGACATTCAATAAGATCATGGCTGACCTGATTATGGTGTTAACTCCACTTTCCTGTCTGCCACTTCCCCCTCCCAACTCCACCGCCAACCCCCCCCCACCCCCCCCCATAACCCTTGACTCCCTTGTTGATCAAAAATCTGTCTAGCTCAGCCTCGGATAAGTTCAACGATCCAGCCCCTGCTGCTCTCTGGAGAACAGAATTCTACAGAGTAATGACTCTCAGAGAAAAAAAATTCCCCTCATCTCAGTCTTAAATAGAGACCTTTAATTCTTAATCTGTCTCCTTGGTTTTAGTGTCCCCCACAAGGGGAAAATCCTCCTGGTGTCCACCCTATCAATCTCAGGATTTTATATCAAAACCAGAATTACCTGGAAAAACTCAGCAGGTCTGGCAGCATCGGCGGAGAAAAAAAGAGCCAACGCCTCGAGTCCTCATGACCCTTCAACAGAACTGAGGGATTTTATATGTTTCAATGAGATCACCTCCCATTCTTCTAAACTCCAATGGGTATAGACCCAAACTTTTTAAGTTTGTTTTCTGCAGTTTGATTAAGATGTATTATTTGTGGGGACAAATGATATAAATTAATGGCTTAAGTTTTGGTTTTAATAAGAACGAGAGCTCCATCTTCTCTTTGTCATTGTTGTGTGGAAAGAATTAAAAGAAGGAGCTGTGGGAAAGAATTTCTCCAGTGCAAATCCAGATGTTAGTCACTGGTAGTTGATTCTACATCAGAGCCACATTTGGTTACAGTTATTAAGTCTGAATATCTTGCTTTGAGAGCTTTTTCTCTGGAAATGAATATTCAATGGGAAAAAAAAATCCCTTCCCTGAGATGATTGAGAGTGGAATGTGTCAGGAGGAAATCTCAGTCAATGTAACTCACACAGGGCCATTCACATCACATTCTACCCACACCTCTCCTTTCCCTGGCGAGTCTGGCTGACCCCAGTTCCTGGGAAAAAAAACTTTTGAAACATTTAGCTGGTTCTTATTCTGGAAGCTGGTTTGTTCAAACGACGGGATTGACCCTGGATTCTAGAAACAAAATTTTATCCAGGATTCTTGTGTTAGAATGATACACCAGCAATGGACTCACCAGAAACATTTAGCAGGAGATGACTAAATCTCTGTGCGTGTCAAGTTAGTGCATATGTTCTTCATTTAAAAGCATTCTATTTGTCTCTGACTTTTTTGTAAAGCTGTTGTGCAGGTCTGGCCTTGATTCTGTCTCATTCTTTACATGCCTCACACAGGTTGCTTTGCTGAGGTGATAGATTTCTATGTTAAAGCCCAGCATATATGGGAAGATACCAAGTTGCAGCTCAATGCTGTGGCTGGGAGCTGGTGTAACAAACACCACCAAGAGATGAACCCGAAGGGTAGTCTCAAAGAAGCTGAGGAAGGCAGTTTGGGGTTGCAGCTGGAAACTTAAAGCAAGAGTGGAGAGTAGGACTGGTGCAAGTATAGGTGCTGGGGGAGAATGGACAGTCTAGGGTGTGACAAAGGGGAAGGTGAAGGGGGCCTAGAATGCTTGGGTGAGGCAGTGCTTTTTTTTGTTTGTTCATGGGATGTGAGTGTCGCTGGCAAGGCCAGCAATTAATGCCCATCCTTAGTTGCCCATGAGAAGCTGGTGAGCTGTCTTCTTGAACCATTGCACTCCATGTTGTAAAGTGTTGCAGTGCTTTACAGAGGTTTTTGTCCAGCGGTGGTGAAGGAACAATGATTTGGTCAAGATGGTGTGTGGCTTGGAGGGGAACTTGCAGGTGGTGGTGATCCCATGCATCTGCTGTCCTTATCCTTCTCGTTGGTAGAAGTCGTGGGTTTGGAAGGTGCTGTCAAACGAGCTTTAGCAGTTGCTGCAATGCATCTTGTAGATGGTACACACTGCTGCCACTGTGCGCTGGTGGTGGAGGGAGTGAATATTGAAGGTGATGGATGGGGTGCCAATCAAGTGGGCCTCTCTCTCCTGGTTGATGCCGAACATCTTGAGTGTTGTTGAAGCTGCACTCATCCAGGCAAAAGGAGAGTTTCCCAACACACTCCTGACTTGTGCCTTGTAGATGGAGGACAAAGCTTTCAGGGAGTCATGAGGTGAGTTACTCACTGCAGAGTTCCTAACCTCTGACCTGTTCTTGTAGCCACAGTGTTTATATGGCTGATCCATTTCAGTTTCTGGTTAATGGTAACCTCCAGGGTGTTGATAGTGGGGGATCCAGTGATGGTAATGCCATTGAATGTCATGGGGCAATAGTTATTTTCTCTCTTGTTGGAGATGGTCATTGCCTGGCACTTGTTTGGCTTGAATGTTACTTGCCACTTGTCAGCCCAAGCCTGGATATCGTCCAGGTCTTGCTGCATTTGGACATGGACTGCTTGAGTATCTAAAGAGTCATGAATGATATCGAACATTGTGCAATCATCAGCAAACATTCCCACTTCTGACCTTATGATGGAAGGAAGGTCATTGATGAAGCAACTGAAGATGGTTGGGCCTAGGACACTACCCTGAGGAACTCCTGCAGTGATGTTCTGGTGCTGAGATGACTGGCCTCCAACACCCACAACCATCTTCCTTTGTACTGGGTATGACTCCAACCAGTGTTTTCCTCCTGATTACCATTTACTTCAATTTTGCTAGGACTCCTTGACGTCACATTCAGTCAAGTACTGCCTTGATGTGAAGGGCAGTCACTCGCACCTCACCTATGGAATTCAACCCTTTTATCCATGTTTGAACCAAGGCTGTAATGAGGTCGGGAGCTGAATGGCTCTGGCAGAACCCAAACTGAGCATTGGTGAGCAGGTCATTGCTGAGTAAGTGTCTCTTGATGGCACTGTCGACGACACCTTCCATAACTTTGCTGATAATTGAAAGTAGACTGATGGGCGGTAATTGGGCAGATTGGAATTGTCCTGCTTTTGGTGGACAGGACATAGCTGGGCAATTTTGACATTGTATTGGAACAGCTAGGCTGGGAGCACAAGTCTTCAGCACAGTGTGGGAAAAGGGTCTGAGTGGAGTCAGGCCATCCAGGAGGATTTGGAAGCAAAGACGACATATAGAAGAATTCAATAGGGGTTGGGCTGGTGAACACTCAAGAGGTGAAGGGCACTTAGCAGGGGTAATGAGTACTTAGGGGGTTATCAATAAGTTCTATGGGAGCAATGGAACTGAGGCAAGGACAGAAGCACAGAGCAGGTGCTGCGGGGAGTAACAAAGGTAACCAGGAGTTTGGAGCTCAGAGCCACTCTGGTGAAATTCAACATTTGCTGCCGCTGTTGGAAGAATGAAACAGACAACTTCTGAGATTTAATGCTGCTATAAGGAGGGGCAGTAGAGCAAAGACCAAGCAAGAAGGTAGTGGAGCAGATCCATACAGCCAAGTTTCCAGATATGTCCGTCGCAAGGAGTCCCGAGTTTACTTATTTCTTAACTTCTGCGGACATGGGCTTGGACATATAGGGACCATGGAAACATCTGGCAGGACGGCCACAACAAACAAACAAATCTGTTGCAGAAGGAGCAGGAATCCAGGCCCACATTGTCCACGTGGCATGTGCCAGGGATGACCTGAATTTGTACTGAGACTGGGGGGATATTGATCAGGCGGGGGAACAAAGACCACTTGCCCTAAGAAAGATGCAGGACACAAGCACTTGGCTCCAGCCCCCAGAGAGGGGAGGTGTTGGCTCAGGGTCTTCTGACATATGATGGGAAAGTTTAGTTAAATAAGAACATAATTGTATAATTTTATAGGTGTTCTGTGAATTTAACAGGTGAGGCAGATTGTAAAAATATTGAACAATTGGTTTAGTGGTTTTGAGTATCTAATGGTATGTAGCATAGTCACATGGGCTGTTAGTGGTTAATTAAGCCAATCAGAGCTGTAAGTACATGTGGTCCATCCTAAATGTGATGTTCGCATTGAAGGAGCAACATAAAGGTGATTGGCTAGATAGAAAGACAGGGAGATGAATGGAGAGATGGATGGATGGAAAATGGATGAAGGATGCACAGATAGAAAGAAGGATGGAGGGAAAGGATGGGTGAAAACGGATGAAGGATGGAATGGTGTATGGAAAGAAGGGTTAAAGGAAAGATGGAAGGAAGGAAGCAATATGCAAAATTGCTTAGTCAATTTGGTTCTTTTATGCACACCCTCCAAACCTATTCATTGCTGAGTTAAATATTCCACAGTCCATCCTCCAATTGTCCAGCTGTTCAACTGTCCACGATCCAGTTATGAACCTTCACAGTGAGACAGCAGGGAGGAAGAACTTGAAGAGAAAATAATAGCTCCTCCCAGCTTATTGCCGCACATGAATTATCTATTTAAAGGTGCAATGCATGGCTACAGGTAACTTATTGCTACTGATCAACTGACCGAAGGCAGAGTTGAGCTATGTCAATGCTTTTTTGTCCTTGAGGCCGGCGTGAATCACTGAAAGCCAATGATCTCAAAATAGGTTTGAATGAGAGATAGGGGCAACAATTTTTCTGATGCCACCTGAAGACTCAGTGGGGAATGCGTCCCTACCGATACTGGTTGCCCCACAACTATTTAGGAGCGTTACTTGCCTGGAAATGTGACCTCCGCCCCTCACTTGATGAGAAGCCCCCGTGTCAATCTGACTTGACTGCCAACTCTGCAGTCCCACCAGTGCCGGGAGTGGTAGCGGTCAAGACTGGGGCTACGAGCGGGTCCTGGGTTCAAAGTTCTGGCATGCAGGATCAGGTCAGTGTGGGTGGTCTCATGGCAGGGTGGGGTGGGGAGGTGAGGCCTGGGGTGGGCGAGGGGGTAGTGGTCTTGATGGAGAGGCTGGGGCAGCACCCACAGAGGGGGTGGGGAGCAGATCTGGTTGGGGGGGCTATCTAATGTAGAAGGGAGTCCATTGAGGGAGGCCTGAGCAAGGTGGCCTGCCGACTTCCCCTCTGCTCCTGAACTCCTTCCACCAGCCTCAAAATTGAGGCCAGACAGGAAGAGGCCCCTTAAGTGGTCATTAATTTCCCACTTAAAGGCCTGAATTGGGAAAAAGGTGGGTAAGCCTAGGCCTTGCCCTTACCACCGTAAAATTGCAGGCAAGTTGGGGTGGGCGGAAAGAGGGCCAGCCGGGGAATTTTGCAGCCTCCCCTCCTGCAAGCCTGGTGGGGAAGTGTAAATCTCTGTCCAGCGAGTGTTGAGTCTCCAACCCTAGGAAGACAAAGACCTGACCACTGGGCTGCTAGGCACTAATTCCTCCACACATATATACCCAAGGGTAGATGAAGGTGCAAGAGGAGCTTTGAAAAGGGATTATTCGCCCTCAGGGCTATTTTACAACAATAAAAGGATGTTCTAAATAGAAGGGCAAAACATGCAGCACAATCTGAATTAAACCCTATGACGAAGGTATGATTGAGCCAAGTCCCACGAAAAAAACCTCATCAAAGTAGAATCCTGAAGGAAAAGCAAAATTCCTCAGGAAGGTTGTCGACTATGAGGAAGGCCAGAAGCTGTCAGTGAACGATTGATTTTTTTTTGGGAACTGACAAGCTAATGATCGCTTCTGCCACAAGGTTAGACAGGTTGCTAGGCAACGCTCCAGCAAATCACTTAAACACCACATTTAATAAAGTAAACGTTATTGAAAAGGTTACTGTCTTCTGCTAGTCTGGTAAGACTAAAATGGCAATTTGAGTAGGGAACCTCCTTCAGGTGCTCATACTAATGACAGGGGATGATGGCTCAGCCAAAAGTTTTGGTGGTTGAAGAAGTAAATATTGAGCCCAACAATCACCTAAAATATGAGGTATAAAAAGATTGGCTGATACGTCAAATTAGCCTTGGTTCTTCCAGATGATTTTGATTGCCCTTCCCTGATGCAGTTAACACTGTTTATAAAAACTGATAATACACAGTGGGGAAACCTGAATGCTCAGTTTTGAAAACTGACTATCAGGAGTGGAAACATTAGAAGTAGGGCCATGATCTCTTTATTGACTTCTCCCCTGCCCTGTTGTTTCAAAGGCCTTGACTGGTGTTGAGATATACGTCTGCAATAGTAGTTCAATATGCTGATGATGTTATTCTGCGTGCTAACTCAGTGGAAGAGCTACAGGAGGTGATGGATTGTCTCGATCAAGTTAACTGGAAATACAATCTCCTGATCAACGTCGACAAGGCAAAGGTGATGATGGGTGGAAAAATCTGCAAGATTCTGATAAACGGAGTTCAGCTTCAGCGGTTGATGCCTTCATCTACTTTGGGTCACTCATCACACAAGATGCAGAGTCCACCAAAGAAATTCGGGCTACAGTTAACAAGGGTCATGGCATTGTGAACTCACTTGAAAGAGTATGGAGCAGCCACAGCATCTCGATTACAATGAAAATTCGCTTTCTGAAAGCCCTCAAGTGCCGGTGACGATGTATGGCTGTGAAAGCTGGATCATCAAGCAGAGTAATGACATGCAAATAAGAGCAGGACCATAGGAACAGGAGAAGGCCATTCAGCCCGTCGAGCCTGCTCCGCCATTCAATACGATCATGGTTGGTTGAACACTTCAATGCCTTTTACTCACACTATCCCCATAATCCTTTACGTTATTGTTAATCAGGAATCTATCAATCTCTACCTTAAATGACTGAGCTTCCCCGGCCCTGTGAGACAGAATTTTACCCTTGGCGAGCGGGCACACACCTGACACGCCCTGCGCCAAATAAAGCACGTTGCTGTCGGACGAGCGTCCCAGTGTCAACGCACACTCTCGCGATAGTTAGTTCAGCGGGTGCCAACAATTAAAAGGCCTATTAAGGCCATTAAGTTACCAATTGTCCTGAATTTTTCACTGCCTGTTCAACGTAACGGTTGACGGGCAGGCGAGAAGGCCAAGTGGTCTTCGCATCTTTTAGGAAACCTCATCCACAGGTGGGATGAGGTTTCCTAAAGCAAATAAAAATAAAATAAAAATTTAACACTTGAATTAAAAACATGTTCCTGCCCTTGTGACAGAATCGCATGAGGGGGTATGTTTTATGACATTTTTATTTTGCGCATTAGTTTTTTAAACAGCGATTCATCTCTCTGAGGCAGCTCCGTGCCTCAGGGAGATTGAAGCTCTCTTTCGCGCGCATGTGGGAAGTTCATGCTAGGTCCTCTCTCCCTCCTCCCTCACCTGCACAGGTAGCACTCAGTGCTGCCGCTCACGTTCCATGCTGGGGTGGGCTTTAATTGGCCCGCCCACGTTAAATCACGGTGCGGTGCTGATCGTGGACGGTGGGCAGCTTCCCAACTGCACCCCCCGCTCCTGCTGAGCACCCCCACCAAGGGCAAAATTCTATCCCTGGAGTACAGAACTCCAAAGATGCACAACCCTCTGAGTAAAACAATTTCTCATCTCGGTCCTAAGTGACTTCCCCCTTATTTTGAAATTGTTCTCCCGGTTCTAGACTCCCCAACCAGGGGAAACATCTTACCTGCATCTACACTGTCTATTCCTTTAAGTATTTTGTAGGTTTCAGTGAGATCACCTCTCATTCTTTGACACTCTCTAGAATACAGGCCCAGTTTCCCTAACCTCTCTTCAAAGGATAGTCCTACAATTCCAGGCACAAGTCTCATGAACCTTTGCTGCACTCCGTCTATGACAATAATATCCTTTCTGAGGTAAGGGGACCGAAACTGTACACAGTACTCCAGGTGTGGTCTAACCAAGGTTCTATACAATTGAAGCAAGACTTCGCTACTCCTGTACTCAAATCCTCTTGCGATAAAGGCTAACATTCCATGAGCTGTCCTAATTGCCTGCTGCACCTGCATGTTAGCTTTCAGTGACTTATGGACAACGACACCCAGGTCCCCTTTGTACATCTACACTTTCTAATCTCTTACCATTTAGGAAATACTCTGCACATCTGTTCCTTCTACCAAAGTGGATAACCTTACGTTTTTCCACGTTATATTCCAGCTGTCATGTTCTTGCCCACTGAATCTGTCCAAATCCTCCTGTAGCGCTTTACATCTTCCTCACAACATTCCCGCCTAGCTTCGTATGTTGGAAATATTACATTTGGTCCCCACATCCAAATCATTGATATACATTGTGAACAGCTGGGGCCCAAGTACTGATCCTTGCGGGACCCCACTATTCACAGCCTGCCAACGCGAGAATGACCTGTTTATTCTTACTGTTTTCTGTCTGTTAGCCAATCCTTAATCCATCAGATTTCTAATTAACAATAACGTAAAGGGTTATGGGTATAGTGTGAGTAAAAGGCATTGAAGTGTTTGATCAGCCATGATCGTATTAAATGGCCTTCTGTCCCATGCGCTTTTATTTTGCTAATCAACCTCCTGTGGGGGACTTAATTGAAAATCCAAGTATACTATGTCCATCGACTCCCCTTTATCAATTTTGTTAATAACATCCTCAAAAAACACCAACAAGTTTGTCAAATATGATTTCCCATTCACAAATCCATGCTGACTATGTCCAGTCAGGTCATGATTATCCAAGCATCCATTTATCACATCCTTTATAATATATTCTAGCATTTTCTCTACTACTGATGTAAGGCTAACAGGTCTGTAGTTCCCTATTTTCTCTCTCCCTCCCTTCTGGGTGACATTTGCTACCTTCCCATCTTCCCAGGAATCATTCCAGAATCTATAGAATTTTGGATGATCACTGATGCAGCCACTATCTCTACAGCAACCCCTTTCAACACTCGGGGATGCAGAATATCAGGTCCCAGGGACTTATCAGCTTTCGGTCCCATTCATTTCTCCAATACAACGTTCTTTCTTATACTGATTTCCTTCAACTCCTCATTCTCCCTAGTCCCCTGGATCTCTAAATCTGGGAGATTTCTTGTATCTTCCTCAGTGAAAACAGACACAAATTAATCTCTGGTTCTGCCTGTAATGGACCCACATTTGTCTTAGCCACAAACGCTTCCTTTTTACAGACCTATAGAACTTTTTACAGTCTGTTTATATGTTTTTTGCCAGATTACATTCACATCTGCTCTCCCTTTCTTTACCAGTTTCTTGGTCCTCCTTTGCTGTATTCTAAAGTCCTCCCAATCCTCAGGTTTACTACTATTTCTGGCAGCTTTTTCTTTTAATCTCAAACTATCCTTAACTTCCTTTGTCAGCCACAGTTGACTGACTTTTTTGGGGTTTTTGTACCTTGAAGTATTTGGAATGAAAGGCCTCAGACGGATATTACATGTGTCATGGACACAGCCAAGCAGATAAACAAGAAAGCTGGTGCTAAGAGGAACTTAATTTAGGTAGTGATGTCCAGGAAGCTCACATATTTTGGACATGTGATGTGAACAGGAGGGGAGTATTTGGAAAAAGAGGTGATGCAAGGCAAAACACCTGGCAAACGTGCAGAAGGAAGACCTATGATGGCACGGATGGATAATATCAGAATGTGGTCTGGCATCTTTGTGACAGGCAGTGAGGGCAATGCAGAGTAGAGATCAATGGAGAAAGATTGGTCATAGTGTAGCCAACCTTCGGAATGAGAACAGATGAAAGACAGACAGACAATAGTAGTTCACCTTAGTGGCTATTCCATGTGTGAGCCCAGATAAGTCATTTTGATTGACTATTTAACAGCAGTGTGCATCACAGCTGAGCAGGACCACATGGAGAGTGGGCAGGAGTGAGAACTCTGGATGAATTCTGCCCCTTCTCCTCCCTGGTCCAGAGGCACAGAGATGAATGTCATACTACAATGTGACACACCAACAAACTCACAAGAGCAGGGATCCTGACCCATGTCTCTCAGTTGCTGTGCTGGAGAGTATGGGACCATTGTAGATGGTTGGAAATCACAGAAAGGAGACCTGAAGAACAGAAGCTGATATACCAGCATTTCGTGTTGCAAATGACAGATTTTTCACTACATTTATTGACTTATCATTAACCCACATCAAAATGTTAGTGAGAATCAATCATGTAAGTTCTTGCATTCTTTTAATGGGAGTGGAGGAAGGATCAAAAGTTACTGTTAACTGTCAGTAATTTGATAAATAGTTGAAATGACGGAAAACACGTGGCCGATGACTGTGTAATTTGGCTGGTAAATGGATAAGTTATACTGATGTGAACTTCCAATCCTACATCCTCTCAGCATAGATTGCCTACTTGCACTTCATAGAATCATTGAATGATAAAGTACGGTAGGACCCCTTTCAACCCATCGTTGTCTGTGCAGGCTCTTTGGGAGAGCTATCCGATTAATCTCAATTCTGTAACATTGCCCACCTCCCCCTGCCATTGAAATGCTCACTGTCATTTTCAGACTCTGTTACTCCAATATTCCTCTGGCCGGCCTCCCACCTTCCACAATTTTCAACTCATCCCAACCATTGCTGTTCCTACACAATTTTGCACCAAGTCCTATCTGCCCATCGCTTCTTTTCTTGCTGAACTGCACTGGCTCACAGCCCCTATGTATATCAAATGAAAAGTTCTCATCTTGTGTACAAATCCATTGTCTCACCTAACCCCTCGTCTCTGGAATGTCCTCCAGCCACATAACCTCCCCCTTTCCCTTCGCCGTACCAGTGGTTGCCAAGCTGACTGTCACCCAGGCCCCATTCTCTGGCATTCCCTCAATAAATCCCTCCAACTCCCTCTTTAAGGAATGCTATAAAGCCCACCTCAAAAAAATTCCAGTCACCCTACCTGGCCTGTGTTTTCCTCACTTCTCTGTGGGACATTTATTTAATACCTTTCAGGTAGGCAGGCATCGACAGCGGTTCCAAACAAAATTGAACAGATGTGAAGTGTAGTCACTGTTGAGTCAGCAAATTTAGCAGTAAATTTGTAGCCAGCAAATTCCACAAAGAGCAGCGAGATGAATGATCAGTTAATCTGTTTGGCATGGCCCTGTCGCTTGCCATATCAACACACCATCTTGTTCTCATGCCCACATGTCTGTCCTCAGCCTGCTGCAATGTTCAGTGAAGCCTAACGCAAACTGGAGGAACAGCACCTCATCTTTCGATTAGGCACTTTACAGCCTTCCGGACTTAACATCAAGGTCAAGAACTTCAGACCATGAACTCTCTCCTCTATCATCACCCCTTTTTAAACAAAAAAATATTTTTTATCCACTTATTTTCATTTTTATTTATTTACTCATTGTTTTATCCCCTCTTTATCCCTTTTTCCATCCTTTTTCCCCAGCCATTGCCCGATACCCCAACCCACCTCCAAAGGTTACTTGTTCCATGTTGTTCTTTCACAGAGTGTTGACCCTTGTTCTGCTATTACTACGTTCTGCTTTCTTACCTTTATGCTACTTTCAGCACCTCCTTTAGCCCTTACCACTACCATTAACACTCCCTTTGTCCTTTCGTTCATGACACCTTTGTCAATCCCTCCTTTGCCCCCACCTATCGCTGGCCTTCTATCCAGCTTCACCTGCACCATCCCCTTTAAACAGTATATATTTCATCACATTTCTAGTTCTGAAGAAGCGTCATATGGACTTGAAACGTTAACTCTGTTTCTCTCTCCACAGATGCTGCCAGCTGCTAATTCCAGCATTTTCTGTTTTTATTTCAGATTTCCAGCATCTGCAGTATTTTGCTTTTAACTGCTTGGTGAGGTTGGTTTGAAGTATGAAGGGTGGCCAAGACAAATTCTTGTGCCAATGGATTATTTACATCCACCTAGGTAGTCGGAAGGGGCTCTGTTTAACATCTCATCAGATGGACTGCACTTCCAACCATGCTGCAATCAGCCACTGCTGCACCGAATGTCTCCACTTCCAACCCAGCTTCTGGTTATCTGTCCTACTATCTCCTTATGTGGCACAGTGTCATATTTTATTTGATAATGCTCCTATGAAGTGCTTTGGGTTGTTTTATTACGTTAAAGGCACTATATAAATGCAAGTTGTTGTGGAAGTTTCAGCCTACATTATATAGTCAAGTCCTGAAGTAGACTTTTTGAACCTTGAACCCACAATCCTCAGACTCAGGCAAGCGTGACCAACTGACTCAAACTGATACTTCAATCTGGATAAACGCTTAACTGCAACTTTGTCATTACTAGTATGAAGTAATGGCCTATACGAAAACCTAATTCCTTTCACAATCTTTAATCTCAGTTCTCTACCCCACCCCTTGAAGGGACATATTGATACTTCAGTACAACTCCAGAGGTGCTCTCTTTTATCCCCATTCTTCGTTCAAAGTACCAATGGCCCAATCAATTCGAGGTTGGGAAAGCAAATCCCAATCCCATCTTCAACTGACGCACACATACTTCACCACTTTAATGAGAACCTTTAATGATCTCTCTCCTCCCTAGCCCAGCAACGTTGAGAGGAATTATAGTGCCGTATCACTTCCTTGACTGAAGCCAAGCATCAAACCTGGGGGTTTCCTGGCCTGTTTAGTTCAGTGACAAACTCTCCAGTTAATTTGTCCAGAGACATCAGGGTGTGGAAAACACATTTTTGTGGGCGAGTTAAGCCGCTGCCAGTTGCCTCCACTTGGGTTGCCAACTCTGGCTGGAGATACTCCAGGGCCAGAATTTTTAGCTGGGCATGTGGTCGCGTGCCCGACCCACACGAGCGTAAAATAGGGTGTGATGACGTTGGGTGAGCTTCACCGACATCATCCCGCGCTCCCACGATATTTCAGTCGGCGGGTGCACAAGAAAGTCGGAAGTGCGCCCACTGACAATTAAGAGGGCAACTAAGCCCATTAAAGTTTCAATTTTCTCCGATGTTTCATGGTCTGTCCAACCTTACGGTTGGCAGATGGGCGAATCTGCCAGGTGGACTTTGCATTTTTGATGAAACCTCATCCCAAGGTGGGATGAGGTTTTCGTTATTAAATTAAATTTAAAAAAAAATAAAAATGTTTGGACAGAATTTTCATCATCCACACGTTCGGGTGGCTGATTCTGATGCGTGGCATTCTTCACTGGTTTTTAAAATCTTTATTGATTGCTTTGAAATTCCTCAGCTCCCTGAGGCAGCTCTCGGCCTTCAGGGAGCTTTCATTCCGTCCCCACCCTGGCAGCGCTGAGCCTTTCAGCGCACCTTCCACACGGACTGGCCGTTAACTGGGGTTGGGGGGGAATATCGCGGTTGGTGGTCCGGTCCTTGGCTGCTCCCAGACTCGCTGATCGTGCGTGTGTCCAACAAACTAAAAATCCTGCCCCAGGAGTTTTTAATCACATGACCTTCCCACCTCAAACCACTCAGTCCCCACCCTCACACTACTGGTGAACCTGACAGGTTCATCTTCATGGCGCCCAACCTTCCGCGACCAATCAGAAAGCAAACAGGCTCTAACAGCTGACTGGATCATTTCCTTTTCTCTCCCCACACCCCCCCTTATTTGCCACTACTTTTATAATGAATAAACAAGGTGGCAAAAAATGATTTTTTCATTTTCTTGGAAAACGTCCCCATGATTTTTCTTCTTGGTTGCTCGCAGCTGTGTCCCGTCTTGAAGTTAAATCTTTAATTCCTGGAGACACCAGGACAACCCTGGAGGGTTGGCAACACCGGTCTCTAGACTTAACAGGATCCCTGGAGACAAGGTCAGTCACTCCGCTGCTGAACTAATAAGTCCCACCCCCATTAGAGATGAAACCCATCACCATATGTACTGAGAATATTAGTACGATGCAGGCTTGAACCAGTGACCGCAAAGGTGCAGGAATGACCCTCTTAATCATCCAATTAGACAAACGAGGAAATAATTTCGCCCACCAGCTTGTAAATTGCAAAGTCACTCCAGAGCTCTCTAGTAGAGGAGAGGAGACACAAAAACCTTGCAGGAGCTACAAGAGGTTGCAATGGGAGGTATCTTATACAATGCAGAGGTCACCAAATCACTTCTTAAACTTAAGTGTTCAAAAAAAAACCTCACAATGCCAATCTTAATTTTATTGCACTTACCTCCAGGCTGTTTGCACTCATTTAAACAACACTTGCGTGCATCCAATTTAAACAGTGACCTCCTAGGGTCGCAGGGCACCTGAAAACACATCAGGGCAGACCTAAGCTCCACATCTTGTATCCTAATTATTGTTAACCTCCTATTATATTCAATCAGTATAAAATGGGTAGCCTAATTATATCTCAGTATATGAAATATGGCCCTGGGGCTGCTTCTGAAGGAGCAAGCGGAGATTTAAATTACCATCCCTGACTAAGGATTAGAGAGGTTCTTGAAACATTACAAAGCTGACAGTAGTTTATTTCTGAGTTGATGAGTAGCATTGTAATGCATCATTGGAAGTGGTTAGCATCAGGCAGCTTTTGATTTACAGTTATTTTTCTGCACGGAAGGAGAGAGCTAAATGAACAGCAATGGATAAGGGTTTAATGAGAGCAGACTGGAGCATCTGCAGGGCTCCATAATTGTTATTAAATGCATTGCTTATTATTTCAAGACAATGCTTTTTGCTACTTATGTTGGTGTACGGTTATGTTCATATTCAAGCAATAAATCATTATTTTAAATAATTATTTCAGTAATTGCAATCGTTTTGAAGAGGATATCAATCATTTTTTCATGAGGTAAGATTGGCTTCCTGCCAACATACTCACTGCAAGAAGGCAGCTTCACAGTCTCTCCTGAATTGATATCTTTCCCTCACACATGCTGTGAATCAGATTAACGTGCCCAGGATTAATAATTACCATTTTACTGGGTTATCTGCCACTGGAGATCACACCGGATACCAACGATATTCTGCTTCCTCCTTTTAGAGTTGGCCATCCGACTAAGGTTCACATGTCAACGCTGTTGATTTTCTTGCAGGTTGGAACAAAAGGAACAGGAGGAGACCATTTAGACCCTCAAGCTTGTTCCACCATTCAATGAGATTGTGACTGATCTGTGACCTAACTCCACATATCCACATTTGCCCCATATTTCACGATACCTATCTATCAATATCAGATTTAAAATCAACAATTGATCTCACATCAATTGCTGTTTGCTGAAGAGAATTCCAAACTTCTACCGTGCTTTGTGTGTAGAAGTAGCCTCACTCCCTAAATGTCTGCCTCTAATTTTTAGACTATGCCCCTAGTCCCAGACTCCCCAACCAGCAGAAACAGTTTCTCTCAATCTTTTCTCCTTAACATCTTGAAAACTTGGATCAAATCACCCCTACTAAACTCCAGGGATTTCACTGTCAGTTTGTGTAATCTTCTCATATCATTTAACCTTTGGAGTTCAAGTAGGATAAAACACACCACTGTAATTACTGAGAGTGCATGATGTTTGCAAATTAGTTTGTTCATGATCAAATTCCTCCATTGCCTCACTCCTCCCCATCTCTGTAACCTTCTTCAGCTGACTATTGTGCATCCCCCACTTTCATTGCCCCAGTATTAATAGCTATGTCTTCAGTCATCCAGGCCCTAATCTCAGGAATTCCAAACTGAACATTCTTTCTGCCTATAAGTTGCTTATAGCCAACCTGTCACCTGTCCTATTGTTTCCTTCTTTGGCCCAGTGTCAATTTTTGTCCGATTAAACTCCTCTTACCTACCTTGGGAATGTTTGATATGTTAAATGTGTTGTATGAATGTAAATTGTTAATCTGCAAGAAATTACAATCCCGCTTTACAGAATATACTTCTTACATAACCTTGTATGAAGCAAGGCTTCTGTATGAAATAGTCTCTCTGGTCTTTGTATTGCAGTTACTTGTGAATTATGCAAATTTTCAACTCCTTGGCATTTAGATCTCCAGTCAAAACTAAAACAAAGAATTTGTGTTTCAGCAATCATTTCATATATAACGCACCATGAATTACTAGTGGACTGTTAACCTAAACACCTCAGGATTTCAAACAGTCTGTTTTATCCAGCAAACAAATTTTGACTATTATTTTCCCATAGGGGGTGCTGACACAAGGAAAATCCCTCTGAGGCAAACATCCCCCATTGCCATGGACAAATTATCCAGGCAATGTGCAATGGACACCGTGGCCACTGAAAAAAACTGGATGAAGTCAATTTTAGTTTATTTATCCCATCTCTCTGAGTTCATATAAATGATAGCCAAGATCCTCCAGTCTCTGTATTGTCAGAGACCAGACATTCAACTGTTAAAGTGCTGATGCACTGACCTCCATGGGAATTGCGTGGGAAGTTTGAACTTCCACTGGACAATTCCCCTGCTTCCCGGGACCCTCTGTGAATGGACAGTTCCAATGTACTTATCTGGATAGTTACTCAGGAAATGCTAGATTAAAACCTAGTCTAACTCCTAGGTAACTACACAATTGACCCCCTCCCCCTAATCACTCACACTGACCATCCCCAATCCCTCAACTCCCCACCAATCCCCCTGACCCCTAGATCACCCATCTACCCTCCGATCCCCGACTACCCACCTGATCCTTGTCCCGACTCAACAACCCCTTCCAATCACGCTACCACCCCACCACTCAACTACCCCTCCTACCTCACCTACCACCCTAACCATTCATTCATTCATCTGCTCACCTATTCAGTGACATCACACTGGACCTTCAAGCTTACCATGCAGCAGCTCGTGCTGTAAAAAGACGGCGTGCCCTGTCTTCCCTCCGACTCTACAGCACTGCGATGGAGTTCTCCGAGGTTCGTTGTGCTCCACATTTCTGGAAACGCCGGACTTGGCAGACCCAGCAAGAAATGCGGAGCAGTGTTGAGGCGGGAGGAGGTCTGAGTGGAGCAGCAATCTGACAATGATTGCCGCTTCTCAGAAGATTCAGGCCGATATATTTTGATTTTGTTCTTGCGATGAGGATGAGGTCAGTGAGGTTGTAATTATTGTCCCTCACTAGCACAGGGAAGGTGGTGTTGAGCCTTCTCTTTAAACTATTACAGTCCCTGTGGTGACAACTGACTGAGGGTGGTCTGAATTGCCAAAGTCTTTTAGTTGAGACGTTAAACCAAGACTGGCTCTTCTCTATCAGGTGCAAATAAAAGATCCCATGGCACTATTACGAAAAAGAGGAGGAGAGTTCTTCTTTGTATCCTGACCAACATTTATCCTTCAACCAACATTGCTATGATGTCTAATTATCTGTCATTATCACACTCCAGTTTATGGGATCTTGCTGTGCACAGGTTGCTGTCATAAATCCTACATTACAACTGTGACTACTTCAGAGCTAATTCATTGGCTGTCAAGCATTTTGGGAAGTGCTGAGGTGGTGAAGGGTGCTGTATAAATGCAAGTTTCTTTCTTAATAGAGAAATCATTGATCAATTGTAGTAGCATGGCTGGATGCCTGTGGTGTATACCCAAACGGTCAAATGCTATTTGTAATATTACCCGAGAATCCAAAGCAAGCTCCATAACATTAGAGGTAAAATCAGATAGTGTATCACTTTAGCAAAAGTCCTTTGTGACTGCTCGGACATCTGCTGACAGTTTAGAAGAAAAGCCTTCCAAAGATGCAAGGTACTCTTTTGCTCTCTACATTGATTTCCACTTGTACATTTTAAGTGCAACTCAGCCCTGGACCGCATCACGGGAGCACGATAAAATAACATGGCTACGTGTGGAAGTGATTATCACCACAACTTCTTAATGTGCTAAGGGTGCCAAACCTCCAGAATTGCCCTGGAGTCTCTAGGACATTTGAGCAACGTCGGAGAAAAATTATAGCAGCATTTAAAACAAAATTATTTTGTTTGAAGATTTCTGCATATCTATGTTAAAAATATTACAGATGGGAATCAAAGACTGTTTGACCAACTGGAATCAACCAATCAGGTAAGAAAGACTGCTTGACCAACTGGAATCATCCAATCAGGTAAGAAAGACCATTTGACCAACTGGAATCATCCAATCAGGTAAGAAAGACTGTTTGACCAGTTGGAATCATCCAATCAGGTAAGAAAGACTGTTTGACCAACTGGGATCATCCAATCAGGTAACAAAGATTGTTTGACCAATTGGAATCAACCAATCAGGTAAAAACTAGATGGTTTGCTTTCTGATCAGCTCTGAGAAAGCGATGCCCTGCAAAGATGATTATGTTGGGCAATGGCTGGAATGCGGAGGAGGTATGGTTGGAGGCAGATCATGTGATGAAACCTCCAAGCAGAGTTGCCAAGCCTAAATGTGCTCGATTCCACATTCCAAACTACATTACGCCATCAGTAAATTTTAATGGTACAGATATTTTAGATGCCAATGTTTAATTTACTAAGGTTGGATTTGTCTCCGTTGCAGATTGTATGCGTACATCAATCTGCAATAAGCAACAGGGCAGCATTGCCGGAGGGTTTGAAGATTGTCCTCCCTCACAGCAGGAATCCAGTAAAGTGAAGCAGAAAATGGAGATATGGAGCATTTCAAAATTGAAGTAAGAGGACATTAAGATAATCCTATTAGTTACAAACCTAGGACTTCACTCTTACATTTCTCAAGAAAAAAAAGCATTTTCCTCAGAGTCAAAAGAACAAAAATAATGAATAATTAATGTCTACTCCACAACATGCGATTAATTCAGCTGAGTTTACATCGATATCTATAAGCAGATGAACAAGACGCTCCCTCAGTAGCACAATCTTCCCCTCACCGCACCATAACAGAGTTAAAGTTTCAACTGAAATCAAGCATTAAACAAATGAGCAGCTCTTTTTCTTTAATGTCTTCTCAGAATGTGACATTCAGCCTATTTTTAAGATATTAAGCACAAATCGAAAACAGCCTTGCTCAGATTCAATTCCCTGCACAGTAAGGCGCATAATTATATTAATTACTGCATCAGAAAGTCCTATTAATCTTGTTTAATGACTAACAGTTTATATTTGGAGATTTCATGTTTGAGATTATGAGCTAGTCTTTTACTGCTCATCTTCCGAACACTGGAATACACATCCAGTAAAGCAGCTATAATATATCATGGACAAAACAGACTTTAAAAATTCCTTTTGCCAATAAGTACAGAATGAGGATGTGTAGAATATGCTTTGATTTTTGTCTTCAGTAGCGTACACTACATTGGAATTAAGCAGTAGGAAAACAAGTGGGGATGGCGATGCAGTACAACATAGTTTCAAACATCAATGCACTGTTCAGGAGAGTGTTAGGATCCAGGTTTGTACCTGAAAACACTTACACTAAAAGCCCTCAATCTCAACTATGCAATCATGGGGAGTGCCTCAGGTGCATAACCACAGGGAGTAAGGAAGAGTCAATTCAAGTCATTCTCACACAGCTGCTAATGACTGCTTTGCAGAGTACTATTTACAGAAGCGTAGAAATAAATGGCCCCATCTGTCATAAAGATAGCCAAAGCACATTAGAAATATCGAACTGGTGAGGCGAGGGGGGGGGGGGGGGGGGGGGGGGGGGTCGTCAGAGAATACATACGTGACATAACGAGGTGTCTCACCCCAATAACGAGGAGCTATTTATCTTCCTCTTATCAGTCAAGCTTACCATAGAATGAAATGCATTAGTGGAACTGTTCCACTACAGATTTGTCACCACAGAACATTGTGTCAATGTCAGTGGTCAGTTGAGAGTTGAGAAAATAGAGAGGTGGGATAGAGGGAGGGAGAGGAAAACATACAACAAATGCATCAGCCACCCATTGTCATATTCTGCTGTTTTTGTATTAAAAATATATCCTTTAAGAAATTACCCACTGGTGATCGCAGTTTTTTTGTTTACATGCAGGATCCGCAAGAGAGTAACCAGAATGACAGAGAGGATGGAGGGATTGGATTAGGAGTACTGATTAGGCATTGGAAGAGAAGTAATATGATTGCTGTTTTTTGATTTGAAAAGGGATTAGATAATGTCAACCATGACAAGATATTTCACCTTGTCCAGAACTATAGGACCAGAGACCACGTCACTCATCTTCCGACTAGGTATTTTACAGCCTTCTGGACTGAATATTGAGTTCAACAACTTTAGATCATGAACTCTCTCCTCCTTCCCCACCCCCTTTCTGATACCCCTTTTTCCTATAATTTATATATATTTTTCTTTTCCCACCTATTTCCATTATTTTTAAATGTATTTCCATCCATTGTTTTATCTCTACCTTTTAGCTTATTTCGATTCCTTCCCCCCACCCCACCCCCACTAGGGCTATCTGTACCTTGCTTGTCCTGCTTTCCACCCTTAATGTCCCCATTAGCACATTCCTTAGATAATATCACCACCTTCAACATCTCTTTGTCCTTTTGTCTATGACATCTTTTGGCTATCTCCACCTATCACTGGCCCTCTATCCAGCTCTACCTGTCCCACCCACCCTTAAACCAGCTTATGTTTCATCTCCTTCCTATTTTTCCTTAGTTCTAATGAAGAGTCATACGGACTTGAAACATTAATTGTGTTCCTCTCTGCAGATGCTGTCAGACCTGCTGAGTTTTTCCAGGTATTTTTGTTTTTGTTCTATTTTCACTGTATCATGCGCCTACCTGGACGTTTGGCTTCATCTAGCAATCCTCTTGTTCTTTTAAATGAGGGCAGCAAGTCATTGGAAGTACAGTTTACATGTCAATATTAATAAAAACACCTGGAAAAACTCAGCAGGTCTGGCAGCATCTGCGGAGAGGAACACAGTTAACATTTCGAGTCCGTATGACTCTTCAACAGAACTAAGGCAAATAGAAAAGAGGTGAAATATAAGCTGGTTTAAGGGGGGTGGGACAGGTAGAGCTGGATAGAGAGCCAGTGATAGGTGGAGATTGCCAAAAGATGTTCCTCTAACACGTCTTCCTTAACCGAGGTTTTCCACCCACGGTGGTTGACAGGGCCCTCAACTGTGTCCGGCCCATCTCTCGCACATCCGCCCTCACACCTTCCTCTCCCTCCCAGAACCATGATAGGGTCCCCCTTGTCCTCACTTATCACCCCACCAGCCTCCTCATTCAAAGGATCATCCTCCGCCATTTCTGCCAATGCCAGCATGATGCCACCACCAAACACACCTTCCCCCCCCGGCGGCATTCCGCAGGGATCGTTCCCTATGGGACATCCTCCATCACCCCCTTGCACCTCAACCCCCTCCCACGGCACCTTCCCATGCAACCGCAGAAGGTGCAACCCCTGCCCCTTTATTTCTCCTCTCCTCACCGTCCAAGGGCCAAACACTCCTTTCAAGTGAAGCAGCATTTCACTTGCATTTCCCTCAATTTAGTCTACTGCGTTCGTTGCTCCCAATGCGGTCTCCTCTACATTGGAGAGACCAAACGCAGACTGGGTGATCGCTTTGTGGAACATCTTCGGTCTGTCCACAAGCATGACCCGGACCTCCCTGTCACTTGCCATTTCAACACTCCACCCTGCTCTCTTGCCCACATGTCTGTCCTTGGCTTGCTACATTGTTCCAGTGAAGTTCAACGCAAACTGGAGGAACAGCACCTCCTCTTCCGACCAGGCACTTTACAGCCTTCCAGAGTGAATATTGAGTTCAAAAATTTTAGATCATCAACTCTCTCCTCCATCCCCAACCCCTTTTCCGATCCCCCTTTTTTCCAATAATTTATATAGATTTTTCTTTTCCCACTTATTTCCATTATTTTTAAATGTATTTCCATCCATTGTTTTATCTCTATCTTTTAGCCAATTTCGATCCCTTCCCCCCACCCCACCCCCACTAGGGCTATCTGTCACTTGCTCGTCCTGCTTTCTACCTATTAGTACATTCCTTAGATAATATCACCACCTTCAATACCTCTTTGTCCTTTTGTCTGTGACATCTTTTGGTTATCTCCACCTATCACTGGCCCTCTATCCAGCTCTACCTGTCGTCTCCCACCCCCCAAAGCAGCTTATATTTCACTTCTTTTCTATTTTGCCTTAGTTCTGTTGAAGGGTCATTTGAACTCGAAACGTTAACTGTGTTCCTCTCTGCAGATGCTGTCAGACCTGCTGAGTTTTTCCAGGTATTTTTATTTTTGTTTTGGATTTCCAGCATCTGCAGTTTTTTGCTTTTATTTACATGTCAATATTGTTTTGCTGCTTTCAAATTTTTGGAGTATTCAGAATAGTCTGGTTTTACTTACATTGCTTCTCTAAGTACATTTTATAAAGATGGGTTTGTTCACCTCAGCACAAAGGAGATTGAGGGAAGACTAGATAATATTACAAAAGATTTAGACAAGGTAGACAAAGAAAAACGTGTCCTATTAACTGATGATACAAGAATTTAAGGTTTTGGGCAAGAGACCCGATGGGATAAGAGAAGGAACTTTTTTTACGCAGTATTAATAACTTGAAACTCGCTGCCTTTGAAGGTAGGAGAAGCACAGACAATGAATAATTTCAAAAGAAAACTGGATAGGCACTTGAGGGAAACACACTTGGAGGGCTATAGGGACAGAGTGGGGGAATGGGACTGACTAGATTGCTCTAGCGAGCTGGCATGGATTTGATGGACTGAATGGCCTCCCTCTGTGCTGTAATGACTCTGACTTTATAACTTAGCATCTAAAATGGCCAAGTGAGCCGCACTATCAGCAGCTCAAGGCGGCAGCCCACCATCACCTTCCCAGGGCAAATAATGATGAGCAATATATGGCAGCCTTTCAGATTGGTCCTACATCTTTAGAATGTTTTTTTCAAAAGCTGGTGATGATCCCAGCCTTCAGGGCTGCAGCTAAACTAACCAACTGCTCAGCACATGATCTTCCTTAGAGCCCATCAACTTATGCTAGTGAAGGACTGAAGATGAAGAAAAATGAACATTTCAGGCATGTGTGTTACTGGAAACCAGGGTATAAAAAAAGGTTCCAGACATTGTGTCAACTCTTTTAATCAATGAAACAAGTAAAGCTGAACAAGACTTTTTTTTAAATTTGCAGAAATCGCAGGGATTCACTTCCCTGCATTAGGAGAATAATCATGTAGCAGGGGTATTAGAAAGTAATTTTTTTTTGCAAGGCTTTCTTTTAAATTACCAGGTATTTGAACCGCATGTTGATTGGATTATTAAACACTGAAGTTCTTGCATTTCTGGGTTGTCAGATGTTGGGTCTGAGTCACTGGTAAATGCATTGAAAGCTTGTTGGATTGTGGACTCATATTTTATTGGGTGAGTGACTGTAGATTTTATGACAGGCTTTTAAATTACCAGCTGTGGGGCTTTTAGCCACAAAGCACTCCAGAATGAGACAGGTCCCTGTTTGCTTTTCTTTCCACTATGCAATTTGCTTTTGTCGCAGTAACCCCTTCTTCATTCCTTGATGAATCTTGGAGTCCAATTTCCCTGTTAAACACAAAACATATAACAGATCAAACAAGAAGTACAATATACAAAAACAAAATGTTTCATATGCTAAAATCTGAAATAAAATCTACGGAGAGAGAAAAAGGATCACCGTTTCAAGTTGCTGGTTATGGTTGACGTGCACCACAGAATTTTCACTTTATTTTGCAAACACAAAGGACTGCTCATAATATTCCAAGAAACAGGCTAATGTTTTTCCTGATATTTAATTGAGGTTACATGTAGGCATTGAAGATGACAATTATCTCCAAGGCTCATTTATATGCTTCAAACATACCAACAATCGGGGCTATTTTTTATTCATTCATGGGATGTGGGCGTCGCTGGCTGGGCCAGCATTTATTGCCCATCCCTAATTGCCCTTGAGAAGGTGCTGGCGAGCTGCCTTGTTGAACCGCTACAGACCCTGTGGTGTAGGTATGCCCACAGTGCTATTAGGGAGGGAGTTCCAGGATTTTAACCCAGCGACAGTGAAGGAACGGCGATATATTTCCAAGTCAGGATGGTGAGTGACTTTTGAACAGCTTGCCGAGATGGGACCGTACAATTTGCTCATTAAGTTATTTAGGATTGCTATTCTTACTTGAGTGCAAATAACTATGGTTAAGAAATGGTTTCTGCATTCCATCAAATTGGCTCTGCAGCATCAAAATCTCCTTTTTCCTTCATTACTATTAATTACAATTTCCAGGGCACTATTTCGAAGAACAGGGGAGTTAGTTTCAGTGTCCTAGTCAATATTCATCCTTTAATAAACATCACTAAACTTATTGCTGTGTGCAAATTGGCTTCTGTATTTCTTACACCATTACAGTAGCTACACTTCAAAAGTCCTTCATTGGTTATAAAGTGCTTTGGAATGTCCTAAGATTGTGAAGGACAAGTTGAAGTGCATGGAGTGACATTTGTGTTTTTCTCCCTTTATTCTTTATTATCTTTTTTGCTGATCTCAAGACAGAGTTGTGCAGAAACTTGTGTGTCGTGAGGCAACTTTCATAGCATTGGAATCCTTACTCTCCTTAAGACACACGACACACAACTATTAGAACTGACCTGCACAAAGACATGATGTGGCCAATCCCCCTTTGATGGTCCTTGTTGGGTGGAATCATACACTCATTAAGAATGGTATTCCATACTTGTCAGCCAATCAACATGGTTTCAAGCATTCTGTGACTCTGCTTATTGCTTACATCTGCAGCAGAATCCTTAAAACAGTTTTCTCCTTGACTTGTTAACATAAAGAATGATTATTAGCTCAAAGAGGTTTTACCCCCTACACTTTCCTGAGTTCCAACATGTATACATTCCAGGCGTTTAATAGATCCTCGCCTTGCCAGGGGGATTGGGGAGAGTGGGGTTAAATATGTACATAAATCAATCTGGTGTAGAGTAGCAGCCAGAAGCAAAGATGCTTCATCAGCGTGCAAATAAGTAACTGGGGAAAGGGAAGGTGAGGAAGGAAATTAATACTACATTGAAACAAAATTCTATTTCAGAGCTAATGAAAACTGACATCCAGTACCTATCCATAAGAACAATCCTCTTTGGATAGCCAATTTGCTGGCTTTGATCTCTGGTTTCAAATGCAATGTTACAATTTTACCCAGTGAGTGACTCAGCATCCTAAAAAAACATTAGTGCTGAGCACTTCCAGCTAGTTTAGTGAAACACAGAACATTTCTTCATTTGCATTATTGCACAAACAGGTTGTGAAATCTTGTGTATTTTTGCACTTATCATGCACACACATGGATAAACAACTCTATTTTGGTATGTGTACACAGTGGAGTTCCCAATGATTAATAGCTTTTGAAAGGGGCTCGAAGGCTACACAACACACAAGCAGCAGGACTATATATTTTTTCTCCTTTGAGGGGTGAAATCTAATGACACATCCACAATCAAACAGCAAAACGACGTTTCAAGAGAGTGCTGATTTTTGTAAAGGTGTTGAATTTCTGCATCAATTAGCAGGACATTTCCTGAAGTTAGTGGTACAAATTGAGAACACGGTAAATTGGCAGGATTCCAAGGAGAGTACTAGGAAAATGCATCAGTTCTTTTCCTGACAAAAAAAAATTCTTGCCAGAAAGAGGTTTCAACTGCAGAATCTTCAGTCTATTTTTCTCTTCAACACACACCCCCCACCCCCCCGGCAAATCCTGCACTTTCAACCATTTGTCAATTAACACCTCTCAGAGCATAGCCTTGTTACACAGCGATTACAACATTTCTCCAGTGGCAACAGGGAAAAGATCAACAACCCCAAAGAGTATTGTATCAGCTTTGGCATCTCTAGGAACCATGATCTTTGGTGAATGTACAAGAGAAATAAACCATACAGTCAGTTCCTGTAAAATCCACAGCTTGTTTAGCATAGAATTGGAGTCACCAATCACGAGCTGTCATTTTATAAGGCCTATAGTAGAAAGGAAATGATTTTTTTTTAGGGGGAATGTAATTGAAAAATTTCGTTGAGCTGAATTTTACATTCCCTCGCCCAGCAGGTTTGTTGGTGGAGGGTAACCATAAAATTCTTTTCCACTGGGCTCCCACCCGCCCCAACCCCTCTAATTTTACAATGGGATGGGTGAGGCCTAGCCTGGTTTGCCTTTGCATAAATTCAGGCCCTTAAGTGGTCATTTAACAACCATTTCCCGCCCAGCCTCAATTTTCAGGCTGGCGGGGGGAGTTCAGGGGCAGGGAGGAACCCGAAAAGTGACCCTGCGCAGGCCTTAGGTGGGAGGATGGGGAAGAAGTGCCTCCATCAACAGCCTCCTTTCAACATTGGGGTCTCTCCTACAAGGTTGCCCTCCCGCTCCACCGCAGGTGCATCTTTCCCCCCTGGCCTCTCCACCAACACCCCTACCTCCCTCTGCCCACCCCCTGGGCCTCATCTCCTCTCCCTTCCCTCCAAACTTACCCGGTCCTGGACTCCCAGGACATAGAATCTGGGGGCTGCTTGCACTGGCACTGCTGGGACTATAGAGCTGCCAGCCAATCAAATTGGCCACTAGATCTCTGAGACAGCACTTCCTCCCCATTGAGGGGCAGAAGTCCCGCTTCCAGCTAATGAGTGCTTGTGGGAGCATTAAATAGCTGCAGGGTAGACAGTACTGGCGGTGAGGCGTTCACCGCCAACTCCTCAGTTAGCAGGAAGGGAAATCCCGCCATCCTAAAAAATCCTGCCCCTTGTGGTAATTTATTTGGGGGTGGGCACGAGGGGAAAACAAGAAAGACTTGCATTTATCTAGTGCCTTTCAAGACCACAGGACATTCCAAAGCACTTCATAGCTATTGAAGAACTTTTGAAGTATAGTCACTGTTGTTACGTAGGAAATGAGTCAGTTAATTTGGGCACAGCAAACTCCTAGAAACACTATTGAGGTAACGACCAGACTATAGCCAGACTTGCTCTTCTCTGAAATAGTGCCATGGGAACTTTTTTATTCATCTGACTGAGCGGGCAGGAGCTTGGTTTAATGTCCAGTGTGAAAGACGGCATCTCCAACAGAGTGGCACTCCCTCAGTCCTGCACTGGAATGTCAGCCTTGATTTTTGTGCTCAAGCCGTGGAGCGAGACTTGAACTAACAACCTTCTGACTCAGAGGAAAAATGTCACCAACTGAACTATAGCAGACACATGAGCATAGTTTTGAAGCAGCAGCTTCAGAGAACATCATATGTGAGATAATTCTAGAATTTGTATATCTACAATAAAAGGTGGAACCTAGGAATAAAAACTCATAACTAGCCAACAGAGCCAAATGCCCATGCATGACTTTAATGTTACAACCCATAATTACACGTTTACAATCCCCAGGTCCCTGAAGTACAGGACTCGTTTATGTTCTGCACATTTTTGATAAATTACATCCATACTAATCACTATACAATTCAAAACCATCAGAAATTTACTAGCTACTTGCAAATTAATCAATCAGCACAAGGTCTATTGCTTTCTTCTGGGTGCCTATTTTAGTATTCTGTGGAAAACAAAGTATGCAGTACGAGTTGCAGATAATCTTAGTGAGGTTTGACAAAGCAGTGACCTCAACGGCTTAGTTGACAATTATAAACCACACGAGCTTTGTCTTTTCCTGATAAAATTATAGCTCAGCCCATCACTCCTATGTATCCACTTCACTATACATTTGCATGCAGATACAGGAAACATATCAACTATCATCACCAAAAATTAATTGGCCACTTATCTCGTTCACTTGTTGCAACAATTGGCTGCTGCATTTGCCGTCCGAAGTGACTATTTCAAAGGTAATCTGTTGGTTGTGAAACACGTACACCTCGCGAGTGACGAGACCTCCATAAATGCAACTTATTTTTCTTGTTACAAGGCAATTACAAACAAGGTTCATTTGTCTAGTCTATGATGCTATGTTATATCCAATAGTCTCTTTCTCTAATTTCCTCTGTCCCCAGTACTCTACCTGGGAGTCAATTCTATTCCTGGATTCCTATGTCTTCTTCAATTTCTTCACAAAAAAAATGAGGATTTATACTGCACCTTTCATGACCTCAGGATGTCCCATAAGCACTTTAAAACCAATGAAGTTCCCCTCCAAGCCACTCACCATCTTGACTTGGAAATATAATCACTGTTCCTTCACCGTCGCTGGGTCAAAATCCTGGAACCCAGTCCCTAAAAGCACTGTGGGTGGACTACACCATATGGAACGCAATGGTTCAAGAAGGCAGCTCACCACCACCTTCACAAGGACAACTAGAGATGGGCAATAAATGCTGGCCCAGCCAGTGACGCCCACATCCCATAAATTAATAAAAAAAAGGGAGTGCTTTGAAATGCAGTCACTGCTTTTAGGATTTGACTATTGCATTCATGGATTGCTTCTGTCGCCCACTTTTCCTTTCCATGTGCAGTACTTCACATTCTTCAGTGTTAAATTATATGTCCTCTTTTACCACCCACTTACATATTTTGTTTAATTAATTCCAGAAATTTCAGGGCTACTCCCTCCAGTTCCACGTCCCCTCCTAGTCTGGCACCATTTGCAAACTTGATCACTTTGTACTGCGTTCAAGCCCCAACCATTGAAATAAATTAGCAGAGTGAGTGCTTTCAATATTAATTAGGCAGGTGTAAAGTCATTTAATACTGCCTTTAGGGAACGGTAGCTGCCTTTGGGATGTTCGACCTCTTAAATGAAAACATTGGGGGTCAAGAGCAGCTGTTAAGGGGAAATCATAGAGAGTTTTCATGGAAGTCAGCTCTACAATGAACTCCAAAACCATTTAAAGTAAACATGCATGGAAAAGCTATTATCTCAGTGCATATTCATCAGCTCTTGTGAAGGTCACTGTACACTTCCAGATCCTGTTGCATGCGGAATAGTTTTCACCAAGCATTGAGCTCCAGCAACTAAATCAGTTGGACTTCTGTGCAAACAAGACTTCTTGTTTCAGATTATTTTTGGTTTGCTTTTGGTTGCAGTCAGGACAGATTCCCATAAAAAAGACTTGCATTTATATTGCATTCTTTACAACCTCTGGATATCCCAAAATCACTGATGTAAAGTAGGAAAGACAGAAGCTAATTTGCGCACAGCAAGCCCCCACAAAAAAACAATACGGTAATAAGGACATAAGAAATAGGGGCAGGAATAGGCCATTCGGCCCTTCCAAGCCCACATCGCCATTCAATAAGGTCAGAACTGATCATCTACCTCAGATCCACCTTAATGACCAGATAATCTGTTTTCGTGATATTGATCGAGATAAATATTGGCCAGAAGCCCAGGGGTAACTCCACTGCTCTTATTTAAATAGTACCACAGGATCTTTTATGTCTCAGACTCTTGAGCCTAAAAATCCAAGCTGACACTTCAGTATTGGAAATTCAGGTGGTGGGGGGCTCCCCTTTATTTGGGTATTTCCAAGCTATAAGTGACTTCATCATCTTCTGTGGGTCCTCTTATGACTGAAGAGTCTGATTCAGGATTGGCATGGACATCCTCAGAACTGGCAGATCATGTTGTTGGTGCGCGGGGGAACTTCTGCAGCGGTGCCACCTCTGGTCTTACTTTGAGGTCGCTGGATGTTGCGAGTATGACATGGGTGGTGTTAAGAAGCCTTTTAAATGCAATTGGATAATTCCTTGCGATTCAGGCTCAAGTGTGTTGTCCAACTTAGTTTATTATTCAGACACCTATAGTATAATAGCTATCATTTACAATAGATTCAGACAACCCGGTTTCTTGAAAACCCAAGGTGATCAAACTTGCTGTCTGTAGACGTTGGATTTCTGATTGTCCCATAAGTTTGCCCTTAGAGGGACTGGTCCTTGACATTTTGTATACCCTTTCTTTGAGAGTTATGAATGTATACCGAAGCGAGCTCCTTCTTGCCCAACCTCCAGGCTTAACATAATGGCTGTCTTGATGGTTGAACTGGTCAGTAGTTAATATTACAAAGGGAACAGGCTGACCTAGACAATTTCAAATAGTTAAGTGATCCTGCTTGGGTATTTCCATTGTTTTGGCTAATAACCGATTCTCACACCTGATGTGGGATGTAGCCAACACGCCTGCTCTAGTTTTTACTTCTATTGTTCTCACCAAAACTGATGTTAACACAAAATTCAAATTCTGATAATCACATTGAGATGCGATTAACTATAGGACTTTGGCAAATTCTAACAATGGTCCTTGAAGCATAATGAATCAAATTTCAGTGCTTTCCTCCAACTGGGCCAGTTGGTTGCAGTGTTTTCCCAAGAGAAGCAGTCTGCAAAGCAGAAGTTTGTAAGGGTCTTTTTTTAGGTTTTCTGTGTATCATTTGTACTGACTGCCTTGATGCCTTCAGAAGATACCTGAAACCGAAGAGCGGTCTGCCTTATCTGAAGGCCTCAGCTGAAAAATAGCACCTGACACTGAAGCACCTGCCTGGAATTTTTGCACTCATGACTCCAGAGCAGGGCTTGAACACACAACCTTCTGACACAGGAGTGAGTGTGCTATCCGCACAGCCAGAGCCAGCTCCTTCAATTTCTTCTGGCAAACAAAAGCAAATTGTGTTTAAGTTGGCTTCTGACAGCTTTATGATGCTTCAGGAGCAGTAAAGCAGAAAGTTCAGTTGGCCAGTCTGATAATGATCAACATGACAGGCCAGAGTTATCCCACTGAAGCAACTGCACGTAGCAAATAACTCACATGGAAAATAAGCAAACAAAAAATAATCTGAAACAAAGAGTCTTGTTTGAACAGAAGTGCAACTGACTTAGTTCTAGCTAAATTGCTAATACCACTCTTTTCTGTGGAATTGCCAAAAATCTCAAAATTGAAGCCATCATTCCTCACAATAACCATGAATATCAGGGCAGTTATGCAGAGTGACTGGAGAAGCTGAAACTGTTCTCCTTATAGAAGAGGTGGGGAGATTTAATAGAGGTGTTCAAATTATCAAAGGGTTTTGATGGAGTCAATAGGCAGAACCTGCTCCCATAGTAATGAGAGGACACAAAGATAAGGTAATTAGCAAAAGAACTGAGTGGGGTAGCCAGGGGACGAAGAGGAATTTTTTTAATACCGTGAGTTATAATGTGGAATGCACTACCTAAAAGGAGATGGAATTAAATTCAATACTAACTTTCAACAAGCAATTTTATGTACACCCCAAAGGAAAGATTTGCAGAGCAATGGGGGAAGAATAGGAAGGTGGGATAATTAGAAAGCTTTTTAGAAAGAACCAGCAAAGGCAGAATGGACCAAAGGATCTTTCTCAATGATTTTCAATTTGACTTGCAAACTGCTTGCTTTATCCTCCATGTAGTAAAGGTCAATAATTTCCTCCACTCAGTGCTGTGCCCAGTTGCTTAAGGTAAGTTCCAAAGTGCTTTGCAATAGTGCCTCGTTCATTGGTACAATTTTAAGTGGCAAAGTTACAATTGTTTAAAAGTTATACCATCCTGTTCTGCTGAACTATAACTTTTGTTTGTAACCTTTAGTAGGTTCGGCAATACCAATGCCCCTGTTCAAAAAGGGAGGGAGACAAAAACAAGGACATATAGGCCAGTCAGCCTAACATGTGTCTTTAGGAAGATGGTAGAGTCCATTATTAAGGAAGAAATATGACATTTAGAAAAGCTTTTGTAATCAAACAGAGTCAACATGGTTTTGAGAAAGGGATATCATGTTTGACAAATTTGCTAGGGTTCTTTGAGGATATAACAAGCAGAGTTGATAAAGGGGAGCTGGTAGATGTAGTGTATTTGGATTTCCAGAAGGCATTCGATAAGGTGCCAGACAGAAGTTACTGCACAAGACAGCAGCTCACGGTATTGGGGGTAACGTATGAGCATGGATTGAGGAATGGTTAACACACAGAAGACAGAGTCGGGATTAATTGGTCTTTTTCAGTTTGGAAAGATGTAACTAATGGAGTGCCACAAGGATCAGTTCTAGGGCCTCAATTATTTACTATCTATATTAATGACTTGGGGGAGGGGACAGAGTGTAATGTGTCCAAATTTGCTGACAATACAAAAATAGCTGGGAGGGCTTGTTGTGATGAGGACATAAGGAATCTGCAAGAGGATATAGATAGGTTGAGTGAGTGGGCAAAAACTTGGTGGATGGAGTTTAATGTAGGAAAGTGTGAGGTCATGCAAAAATCAGAAGGCAGACTATTATTTAAATGGAGAGAGACTCCAAAAAAGTGCAGCACAGAGGGATCTGGGTGTTCTTGTGCACGAAGCACAAAAGGTTAGCATGCAGGTGCAGCAAGTAATTAAGAAGGCAAATGGAATTTTGGCCTGTATTGCTAGGGGATTGGAGTTTAAAAATAGGGAAGCCTTGTTACAACTGTACAGGGTGTTGGTGAGGCCATACCTGGAGTACTGTGTACAGTTTTGGTCCCCACATTTAAGAAAGGATATACTGGCATTGGAGGCAGTTCAAAGAGATTCACTAGGCTGATTTCTGGGATGAAGGGGTTGACTTATCAAGAACAGCTAAACAGGTTAGGCCTTTATTCATTAGATTTTAGAAGAATGAGGGGTGATCTTATTGAAACGTACAAGATTCTGAGGGGGCTTGACAGGGTAGATATTGAGATGATGTTTCCACTAGTGGGAGAATCTCAAACTAAAAGACATAGTTACAGAATAAGGGGACACTCATTTAAAACTGAGATGTGAAGGAATTTCTTCCCTCAGAGTAGTGAATGTCTGGAATTCTCTACCCAGAGAGTTGTGGAGGCTAGATCACTGAAAGTATTTAAAAAGGAGGTAGATAGATTTTTGAAATATCAGAGAGTTGAGGGTTATGAGGAGTTAGCATGAAAGAGGAGTTGAGGCCTGGGTCAGATCAGCCATGATCTTATTGAATGGCAGGGAAAGCTCAAAGGGCTGAATGGCTTACTCCTGCTCCTATTTCTTCTGTTCTTATGAAGCAATGCATGAAGCACCAGTGCACTGGCCTGGTCACAAAATCAAGACAACAACTCTTTAAACTAAGGGCCCTGTCCCAAGTGGTTCTACATTTTGTCAAACTCAAAGGAAATGGCACTTTATAATTTTGGTGAAATTGTCCAGGCAATTGACTTTAAATGCAACAGCATCACATTTTAGGGTTACTGAATTGGCTGAAGATTACAAACAAATTCACTATAATGCTGCTTGTTTATTTCATTCTAAAGTTCCTCCGAATATTGCTGGAAGTATGAATTTTTTTCTCTGTATTCGTAAGCCTCTGTAACAGTAGTCAGTGGTTTAAAACTGTCAAACTCATCTGTGACATACTGACAAGCTATGTCACTAGACCAGCTAACACTTCTGTTTTTATACATGAATGACACCCAAAGTCTATGTCATTCCAGCTGCTTATATGCAAATCTGTAGACATGATAATTTTCAACTCCATGCACTCTATCAAAAATTAGGGATTCCTCTCCTGTATTTATGACTGGTGCAATTCAAATTTAAAATAGAGAGTAAACAATTGTGCATGTTAATGAGCAATAGCAATCCACAAATGAAACATCCTAACTTCCAATCTAATTATTCTATTAAAGAAAGGACTTTACAAGGCTATTACGAGAACCTCAGATGAGATAGACCTGATCTGTCAGGGATCAAATAGTCGTTGTGAATGAGGCATTAGTTGTCCGGACAGAGATGAGAAATGTTAACTCATAATCCAACAAACACAACTCTTCCAGTTAAGGGAGAGGCTACATTCTCTCATACATTTGATTTCTCACATTGTAACAAATTTATAGATCACTAAATTAGAAGAAAACGCTACACAGGTCTGATCTTGGGTGATCCAGTGTATTACAGGCAATTTATCTAGGGAATTCCAGGGGATCTAATCCAGGTTTAAAGGAAACCCAGATTAACAGATTAGAAAATTGGCAAACCCTCAAGTGCAAATTTTTACAACCTGGTTCAGGGAAGCACAGGGAAGTGAAAGTGTGGGGCTGAGTAAAGAGAGTTTATTCATACTGTAAATAACCATGTTATACTAGAACTGGGAGTGTCCATAAAAGGGAAAGTGCTCCATTTTCCAGTGTTAAATCAAAAATTAGCAACAAAACAATTAAATAAAAGAGCATTTTGATCCTATAAACCTCTTCTCTGGAGACAAAGTTCTCTTGAAAATTGAGTCTTACATGATGGCCCCCAAGGATAAGCACTGTGTGCCTAAGTGTGAGTGCAGCAAAGGGGACAGGTGCAAGTGCAGCACCACTCAGTTTTTGATCTGCAGTGCCACTTGGCTGGAGAAGCAGCGGTGTGGGCGCCGGGTGGAGGACAGCAACTACTGGTGGAGCTGGGGGCTGCCATGTTTCCTCACTATAGCAAGCTGATCTGGGGGGACAGAGGAAGAAAGTAAAGATACAAATAGAAATGGAGTAAATGTACCCAAGTACACCACAGAAAAGACTTTTTAAAAACATGAATTGTGATGTTAATGAGACTTAAATTTGTAGCTGCTGGTTCCAGCTACATTGGGCACATGTCAGCAAATGCCTCCTATTTATATCTTGCTTTTCCTTTGGTAATGTAACAACTTCTCTCTTTTTTTACAGCATTTTTGTCTCTTCGACATTCACAGAGCCGGGGGAGAAGCTAACTCTCTTTTTGAACCTGTTACCATAGAGAGTGTAAGATGGCTAACCTCACAAACCTCCTCCCACCCCCACTCTCTCCTTCATGAAGAAATGCCGAGCATGGGAGCTGGGTCATGACTTCCCCAAAGCTGTGATTAGCAAATGTCTTGTTGTGTGAGGAAGTGGGGAATGGTTAGCATCAATCCTACCAATGCATGGGGCTAACATTTCATTTCCCACATGCCACACCACTTCAGCATCCTCCATATGTACAGACTTGTATTCAAGTGTATCACCAAAGTCAGAACAGCTCAAGCAGAATTATGTTCTTGTGCTTACAAAGCATAATCATGACAACACATGGAATTTTAAAAATAAACAAGATGTGTGAAAGGATCCATTTGTGCTCTATTATAATTCTAAGCAATCAGTCACACATCAGTAAGTCAGATCTGTTGGGGAAGACAGGAATGCTGACATTCTGTGAATGAAGTCGCATGACTGATTCTTGGAATTAGTTTTGTTTAATGCTCCTGAGTGCAGTAAGATTGTAAAAAAGCCAAGGTTCCTCAGGTGAAGTTAGGCTGTAATAAAAACAGTGCAATTCATTTCAACGGCAACGTTGGTAGCCATGGGTTGCAAGGTAACAGAGGGAGAATGGAGTGAGGTTTGGAAGACCTCAACAACCACCACACAGTAAATGCAGCAGGGTCAGCTTCTACCATGTGCCCCAAAGCAGACATTCTGAACAGCGTTGTAGTATGCCACTAAGGTCATGACCAGCTGTTGTCTGCCAATCTTCCCCGACCTTGTCCTTGGCAAACAGGAAGCTCTTTCTGTCTGCTGACCACATTCATTGTTTAGCAACAATATTTTTCCTTGCTATGGCAAACACAAACTCCCTTCTGTGACAAACCTTTGTCAGGTTACCAATTTTTAAAAAAAAAACAAAAACAGAATTACCTGGAAAAACTCAGCAGGTCTGGCAGCATCGGCGAAGAAGAAAAGAGTTGACGTTTCGAGTCCTTATGACCCTTCGACAGAACTTGAGTTCGAGTCCAAGAAAGAGTTGAAATATAAGCTGGTTTAAGGTGTGTGTGTGTGTGTGTGTGTGTGTGTGTTTGTGTGTGTTGGGGGGGGGGGGGGGGGGGGGGCGGCGGAGAGAGAGAGAGAGAGAGGGAGAGAGAGGTGGAGTGGGGTGTGGTTGTAGGGACAAACAAGCAGTGGTAGAAGCAGATCATCAAAAGATGTCAACAACAATAGTACAAAAGAACACATAGGTGTTCTTTTGTACTATTGTTGTTGACATCTTTTGATGATCTGCTTCTATCACTGCTTGTTTGTCCCTACAACCACACCCCACTCCACCTCTCTCTCTCTCTCTCTCCGCCCCCCCCCCCCCCCACACACACCTTAAACCAACTTATATTTCAACTCTTTCTTGGACTCGAACTCGAGTTCTGTCGAAGGGTCATGAGGACTCAAAACATCAACTCTTTTCTTCTCCGCCAATGCTGCCAGACCTGCTGAGTTTTTCCAGGTAATTCTGTTTTTGGTTTTTTTTTTGGATTTCCAGCATCCGCAGTTTTTTTGTTTTTACCAATTTTTTTTGTTTAGCTCAGAATATTTGGTCCAAATGTGCAGTGCAGCTTTGACAAGCAACACCACAGGTTGGAAGGATGTAGATTCACATTCAAATTACACTACATATGAAGATCCCTGATCTTAACCACAGCACTGTCAGGAAACATGACACATCTTCACAGGAGGGTCGGAGATCAGGCAAGGGCAGGGGTGCACAGTAGGGAAGCAGAGGGGGTTAGATAAACTTGGTTGATGCTGCATACCACGGAGTAGTTAATCTTTGAACAGCAACACTGGCAAGCAGCAGGTCACTCAACTCCTCATGGATGCTGCATAGCCTCCATGAGGAGTTGAGTGACCTGCCTAAGCACAGGAATGTAGCAATAGGAGGAAGCCATTCAGCCCCTCATGCTGAGCCCATCATTCAATTAGATCACAGCCAAAGTGTATCTCAACACCAAACATCCACCTTGAGTATCCTTGCCTAACAAAAATCTATCAATCTTCTTTTTCAAATTTTCAATTGATCCCCAGACTCAATAGCTTTTGGGGTTTTTTTTGGGGAGGGGAGGCGGTGGTGAGAAAAGACTCTTCCAGACATCCACTACCTTGAAGAAGTGTTTGATTAATGTTCCTGAGCGCAGTGGGTTCATAAAAAAGCCAAGGTTCTCAGATAAAGTTAGGCTGTAAGAGCTCTGAAGAACAGTCATAGGGACTCGAAACGTTAACCCCATTTCTCTCTCCATAGATTCTACCAGATGCGCTGAGTTTTTCCAGCATTTTCTGTTTTTATTTTGGATTTCCAGCATCCGCAGTATTTTGCTTTTATCTTGAAAAAGTGTCTCCTGACATCACCCCTGAATTGTAAGGCTGAGCCCCTTATTCTGGTCTCACCCTACCAGGGAAGAGAGTTTCTTGCCATCTACCCTATTAACTCCTATAATCATCTTAAACAACTCAATTAAATCACCCCTTAATCTTATAAAATAAACAAAATACAAGCCCTGTCTAAGCAACCTGTCCTCATTGATGCACTGCAGCAACTCACCAAGGCTCCTTCAACAGCACCTTCCAAATCCGCAACCTCTACCACCTAGAAGGACAAGGGCAGCTGTTGCATGGGAACTCCACCCCACCACTTGCAAGTTTCCCTTGTGTTGAACCAGAGGGCCAGAATAATTGTGCTGAACCAGAGGGCCAGAATAATTGTGTTGAACCAGAGGGCCAGAATAATTGCGTTGAACCAGATGGCCAGAATAATTGTGTTGAACCAGAGGGCCAGAATGTTGCCTTGACACCACAGCCTGAGACCCTGGCCACACAGTGGAGACAAGTGTTGATCTCAGTCTCAAATGCCCAAATATGGCTGTATGTTATTTGTTCCGGTGGCACCTACTCCCGATCTGCACTGCAGCAATTCCACTCTCTAGAGCGCATGGGCTGGGCTTGGAGGGGGTTATTACAGGCAGCTTTCTTGCCTGGAAAAAGTCAAGCAGACAGAAAATGTATTTTCAAAGCAAGTTTCAGTGCTACATACTCTCCCTAGCAGCTTACATAAACATCAATTATCACGTCGTAAAAAGGGGCACCTGGCAGTCATTGGCATTGAATGACCGAGCACAGCAGCTGCTCTTAATATCGAACTCACAAAGCAGCCCGCCAGCATGCTCTAATTACATGCTGCCCTGCCTCTCTCAGAGACATGGGGGTTGTTGATTACTGACCCTCTGCGCAGGCCCAACCCATTACGAGTGGATTCGCTGGAGAGGTTTGATGTCAAGTGCACAAATGCTGTGTTTTATATTCGCAATGCCGGATCTGATCTCTTACAGCTCACTTCACTGCATCAGCAAAGAGGCGGTTTTACATTAGCACGCAATTAGTGGTTGGCCCATTACCACTTTCATAAAGCTCTAACTGCAATCATGAAGGAACCTTTCCCTTCCCGCCCCCAAAGAAAACGTCCTTTGTAGAATAAAATCCACACACAGAAAGGAGATATATGCAAATCCCTGACACCATGCAAGTAAATCTTCCTCAAGATGTGATTTGTTTTGGATTCCATCAGCATTCAAACAACCCACTCTGGCTCTGTTCCAGTCTGAGTCTACGCACCTTTGCGTTGTCATGCCAACCATGGGAAATATAGTTCCCCATATTTACATCTCAAATAAAAGACTGGCATAATTAAAAGGACAAATGCAAATCTTTCTCGTGGCATACTTTCCATCAGAAGAGACAGTTATTTCTTCCGAAATGTCTGTCAATTTTTTTTTTGCTCTCTAAAGCAGCAGTCTGCTGATTATGCAGCAATGTGTTAAGCTGTCCAAATAGAAAATCATCTCAGTAACCCTGCACTCAATTCAAAATGGCCATACAACCTCTGCTAAAAATACATTCTGTGCTGCCTTTCCAATCGAGCTGGTGCCCTCAGGCCATGTCCATCTGTGGATGAGAGTGTGGAAGCCAAGCCTGCACTCCACTTACATGTAAGAAACTTGCATAGGCAAATTCCCAATACAACGTAAGCAAATTTCTACCAAGTTTGTGCTTTACAAAAGCCCTTTTCATACAACCACCCGATTGACAATGGCTGCAGTGTCACATAAAATACTATTGAGTCCCGGTTTTTGGGTCGTATACAAAGCAGAAGGCACTTGTCTCTCTGGGTCTTTCCTCCCACCAGTCTTAGCGAATTGGGCAAATTGGTGCTGAGGCCGACTGTACGAATCATGCAAGTTTGGAACGTGCAGCTTTAAAACAGTGGAGCAGTAAATTAAAGGCTGCTAACAATACAGTTGTAACGTTCTTGTCACTCCCGACTGCAGGAGAGAGAACTTGCATTTAGCAATGAGACCGCTGAATGCTAATGCAGATAATGCTTTGAGAAAAAAGAACTTGCATTTAGGTAGCACCTTTCAATTCCTCAGAATATTTCAAAAGGGTTTCAGTGCTGCCATTGTTGTACTGTACTGAAACATGACAACCAATTTCCACAAAGCTAGCTCCCACAAACAGCAATGAAAATATTTGTTGAAGGCTTACTATTGACCAGGGCGCCAGTGAGCAATCTCCTGCTCCTTTTTGAAATAAGGCCACAGGATATTTTAGGTTAACCTGAGAGGGGAGACAGGGCCTCAGTTTAAAGTCTCATCAATACAACAATGCAGAATTCTCTCAGTAATGCACTTGAGTATCAGTTTAGACTATGCACACAAGTCTCTGCAGCTGGACTTGAACCAACATCATTGTGACTCAGAAGCAAGAATGCTACCACTAAGCCATGACTGAGTGCAGAAGTAGCACAAAGTTGGCTCGGATCCTGAACTCTCTCAACAGTAACAACTGAACAGTTTAGAGTAATGCCCAGTAACTGCAAACATTTCACTTGGAAAGTCATTTAAATTGATCTCATCCTTCGCTTATACTATTAACACCTGTATTTTGACAAAGAGCAATATGAGTCAGGTTACACTGTCCCTTTGCACTCCTTCAGCTGAAGTGACCTTCAATTTGGGATTAAATAGGACATCAAGGCCGCATACCTTGACCTGTGAGTCTTGCACAACCGGTTCAGCCTGAACAAGTAGCTCAGGAGTAAAAACAAAAAAACTGCGGATGCTGGAAATCCAAAACAAAAACAGAATTACCTGGAAAAACTCAGCAGGTCTGGCAGCATCGACGGAGAAGAAAAGAGTTGACGTTTCGAGTCCTCATGACCCTTCGACAGAACTTGAGTTCGAGTCCAAGAAAGAGTTGAAATATAAGAAAATATTTGAAATATTTCAGCTCTTTCTTGGATTCGAACTCAAGTTCTGTCAAAGGGTCATGAGGACTCGAAACGTCAACTCTTTTCTTCTCCGCCGATGCTGCCAGACCTGCTGAGTTTTTCCAGGTAATTCTGTTTTTGTTTTAAGTAGCTCAGGAGAGCAGATGGAGTCAGGGACGAGGCTACAATCCTTTTGGCAGGAGCAGATTAATGATGTGTTTGCTCTAATATCAACTAGAGGAAGTCCTAGCTCAGTCATGACAGCTTACAAAATCATGCCAGTTGTACATATTTGAGTGGGTTAAGTACTGGCCTTTCATCTGTGTGACCTGGGTTGAAATGCAGCCCATAATAACTGAATGAGAGTTATCACTCTCCATTTTTAAGGACAATGCAAATTGAGTTTGGGCAGTTTCAACAGAATTCCTTGTGGCCACACAACACAAAACGGCCCCTAATTCAGCACCATTGACAAAGAGGCTATAGGATAGCTGGTGTTGCAAATGGAAAATGCTAAAATGGCATAAACAGGGAAATGTTCTTCTGAGGTTGAGTTTCATTGGGCAGATTAAAGGGAACTTTACCATGCATCAAACAAAAGCTGTACTTGATCTGGGAATTCCTGCAGCTGATTTCTGTAATTCTGTAAATTCAGACATTGTTAAAGCACAGAACGAGGCCATTCAGCCCATCATGTCTGTGTCAGCTCTCTGTAGGTGCAATTTACCTAGTGCTACTTCAATACCTTCTCCCTGTAGCTCTGCACATTCTTCCTTTTCAGATAACAATCAAATTCCCCCTTTTGGGGAATGCCTCAATTGAACCGACCTCTACCACACTGTCAGACATTGCATTCCAGGTCCTGACCATTCGCTAAATGAAGAAATTTTTTCCCATGTCACCATTGCTTCTTTTGCCGAATACCTTGAATCTGTGCCCTATTTTTCTTGATCCTTCCAACATTGGGAACGCGTTTTCACTATCTACTCTGTCCAGATCTTTCATGATTTTGAGCACCTCTAACAAATCTCCTCTCAACCTTCTCTTCTCCAACGGAAACAGTTCCAACTTCTCCAATCTATCTACCTCATCCCTGGGACCATTCTTGTGCATATCTTTTACACTCTCTCTAATGCCTTCACATCCTTCCTAAAGTATGGTGCCCAAATCTGGACGCAGTTGAGGTCGAACCAGTGTTCTATACAAGTTTAACATAACTTCTTTGCTTTTGAACTCAATGCCCCTATTAATAAAGCCTAGGATACTGTATATTTTATAAACCACACTCTTAACCTGTTTTGCTACCTTCAATGATTTATGCACATACAAACCCAGATACCTCTGCTCCTGCACCTCCTTTAGAATTGTACCCTTTATATTGTGTCTCTATTATTCCTACCAAAATGAATTACTTCACAATTCTCTGCATTAAATTTCATCTGCCACTTGTCCACCCATTCCACCAATTTGACTATGTCCTTTTGAAGATCTACAAAATCGTCCTCCTCAGTTCACAATTCTCCCAAGTTTTGTATCATCTGCAAATTTTGAAATTGTGTCCTGTACACCAAGTTCTAGGTCATTAATATGCATCAGGAAGAGCAAGGGTCCCAACACTGACCCCTGAGGAACTCCACTACAAACCTTCCTTCAGTTTGAAAAATATCATTAACTACTACTGTTTCCTGTCAGTCTATTTCATAACCATGTTGCTACTGTCCACAAGTCTGTTTTGTGGCACTTTATCAAAATGCCCTATGCAAGTCCATGTACATCACATCAACATCATTACCCTCATCAACCTTCTGTTATCTCATCGAAAAACTGCAGCAAGTTAGTTAAACATGATTAGCCCTTAACAACTCTGTGCTGGTTTTCCTTAATTAATCCGCATTTGCCCAAGAGGCTATTAATTTTATCCGAAATTATTTTTTCTCGAAGCTTTCCCATCACCGGAGGTTAAACTGGCTGACTTGTAGTTGCTGGGCTAATCTTTGCACCCTTTCTTGAATAAGGGTGTAACATTCGCAATTCTCCAGTCCTCAGGCACCATCCGAGTCTAAGGAAGACTGGAAAATTATGGACAGTGTCACTGCAATTTCCACTTCTGCTTTCCTCAGTTTCCTTGGATGCATCCCTGCTGGTCCTGCTGCCCTATCAATCCTAAATACAGACTACCTAATACCTCCTCCTTGTCAAACTTAAATAATCCAAAGATATAAAAACAAAATACTGCGGATGCTGGAAATCCAAAACAAAAACAGAATTACCTGGAAAAACTCAGCAGGTCTGGCAGCATCGGCGGAGAAGAAAAGAGTTGACATTTCGAGTCCTCATGACCCTTCAACAGAACTAGAGTTCTGCTAGTTCTGTTGAAGGGTCATGAGGACTCGAAACGTCAACTCTTTTCTTCTCCGCCGATGCTGCCAGACCTGCTGAGTTTTTCCAGAGTTGACATTTCGAGTCCTCATGACCCTTCAACAGAACTAGGGTTCTGCTAGTTCTGTTGAAGGGTCATGAGGACTCGAAACGTCAACTCTTTTCTTCTCCGCCGATGCTGCCAGACCTGCTGAGTTTTTCCAGGTAATTCTGTTTTTGTTTTAAATAATTCAACTTGTCTGAATTATCTCTCTTTCACCATGACCTAGGTAGCATCTTGTTCCCTGGTAAAGGCAGATGCAAAGTATTCATTTAATACTTCAGACATGCCCCCAGCCTCCATGCATATCTCCCCTTTTTGGTCTGTAACTGGCCCCACTCCTCCTTTTACTGTTTAAATCCTTATAGAAGACGTTTGGATTCCTTTTTATATTAGACACTAGTCTCTTTTCATACTCTCTCTTTGCTTCCACACTTGCCCTATGAACCTTCTACATTCAGCCTGGTTAAAAGCAAAATACTGCGGATGCTGGAAATCTGAAACAAAAACAGAAAATGCTGGAAAAACTCAGCAGGTCGAACAGCATCTGTGGAGAGAGAAAAAAGCAGAGTTAACGTTTCGAGTATTTATGAATCTTCTTCACAGCTCTGAAGAGTCATAAGGACTCAAAACGTTAACTCCGTTTTTTTCTCTCTCCACAAACGCCGTTAGACCTGCTGGGTTTTTTCTATCATTTTCTGTTTTTGTTACATTCAGCCTGGTTCTTGGTTGTATTATCACCTGACGTCAGTCAGAAGCATACTTTTCTTCTTTGTCTTAATCTCTATCTCTTTTGTCATCCAGGGAGCACTGGATTTGTTTGTCCTGCCTTTCCACTTTGTGGGAATATAACCTGCCTGTGCCCGAACTCTCTCTTCTCCAAAGTGTGTTTAGGTACAGTTTTGCCTGCCAACCTGTGATTCCAGTTGATCTGGGCCAGATCCATTCTCACCCCATTGGCTTTCCCCTAGTTAATTATTCTTGCTCTGGCTTGCTCCTTGTCCTTTCCATAGCCAACTTAAACCTTGCGATCCAATGATCCCTGCCCCCTACATATTCCCCTGCTGATACTTGATCCATTTGACCCATTTCATTCAAAGAGCCAGGTCTCACTGTGCATCCTTTCTTGTTCGAATGGAAACGTAGAGCTGTAGAAAATTTTCCTAAACACACCCTACAAATTCTTGCCCCTCTCTGCTCTTTACGCAACTACTATCCCATATTTGGATAAAGTCTCCGATTATAACTACTCTATTATTCTTATACCTTTAGGTAATTTCCTCACAAATTTGTTCCTCTACATCTTTCCCACTAGCTCATGGCCCATAGGCTACACAAAGCAAGCAATTGCACCTTTCTTGTTCCTTGACTCTAGCCAAGTAGATTCTGTCCTTGGCCCCTCCAGGGCATCCTCTCTCTCCAGCACTGCATTGTTATCCTTAATCAATACTGCCAGCTCTCCTCCTTTTCTATCTTTCCTGAACACCTTGTATCCAGGAATATTTGATACCCAGGCCTGCCTTCTTTGAACCATGTTTCTATCATAGCCACAACATATTTCCACATGAAAATCTGTGCCAGTAACTCACCAATCTTATTTACCATACTCCATACATTCACATACATGCACAATAACCCTAAAGTGGACTTCATTACTTTCTCCTGTACTCCGAACCCACATAATAACTTCCACTCCTATCTAATATGGAATTCTTCCCTTCTCTAGTACTGCCCAGTACTAGATGCACTTTATGCACTTATTCCTCTTTTCTACTTTTATATGCTGGTGCCCATCACCCTGCGAATTTTGTTTAAATATTCCCCAACCACATCAGTGGACTTCTTGCGAGGACATTGGTGAAATGAAAAGTAACTTTCTTCCACATATGATGTGATCGAGGTAAATAGCAGAGATGTATTTAAGGAGAAGCTAGATAAGTACATGAGGGAGAGAGGAATAGAAGAATATGTTAATATGGTGTATTGGAGCAGGGCGAGAGAAAGCTTTTGCATAGAATGAACACTGGCATGGTTGGGTTATGCTTTCAGTTGCGTGGCATTATCTATGGCACTATTTGAAGAAAAGCAGTGGAGTTCTCCCCACTGTCCTGGCCAATATTTATCCCCTTATCAAACACTTAAGGCAGATTTATCTAGTCATTTATTTAATTGTTGCTTGTGGGAGCTTGTTATGCACAAATTGGCTGCTGCATTTTCTAAATTACAACTGTGACTACACCACGAAAAGTGCTTCATTGGCTGCAAAGCGCTTTGGGATGTTATGAAAGGCACTATATAAATCCATGTTTTTCTTTTATATCTATAGAACTGGATCCAAAAGAGAAAGATCCAGTTATAAAGGTTAGCACTGAAAATGAAGGCAGTTTTTGCTCTTACACAGGCTGTTTTTATAAGCTCAGCACACTGAACTTTTCACTCCCCTGCATGACATCAATTCACATCTGGATGTACAGAGAACAGTGCCAGTGTGTGCTATGAAATATGAGTCACTTGCCATACTGCACCCAATACCACCAAGAACACACACACACACACTTGACAGGCAGAGTTATGGTGCCTAATTAGGTGCAAACCTTGCTTATTAAGAACTATGCAGCATTTCATTGTCAATAGCTTAAGCTCAGAAATGAAACATTTAGAGAAGTCAATCTTCAGAAGTCAGAAGTTGTGTACCTTTAAAGTACAATGTACACTGAACAAAATTAAATTTAGATCATTTCACACTGTTCCTCAAAGAAGAAAATATTCCAGCATACACTTTTCCAATGTGCGCACTTGAGAAGTGGATAGGAAAGAGGATTATTTAGGAAAGCGAATTACATCACATCATGGATTGTTAAAACCTGGGTTTGTGCCTGAAATTTTTCCATTTTAAAAAAAAGTGCAGAACAGAGGCCAAGAACCTCCATTAAAGGAGGCAGAAGGAACAGGAAGAAAATTCAAATCTCTTTTCAATAATTTAGACAAAATTATCACTTCATCCTATACCAAGTATTTTGACAATACCTCATCATTTAGGATGCCCCAAAGAACTTTATTTTTTAAAGTAAAATCACTGTTCAAATGTAGGCAAACAATATGGTCAATTTACACATTGAAAGATTCCACAGGCAGCAACAAATAAACAACGAGATAATTGTTGCTTTGTGTTGATTGAGGGAGTAATGCCGGCCAGGATACAGGAGAACACATTGCTCTTTGTCAAATAGTGCACTGGGAGCTTTTATGCCTGTTTGAGCAGGCAGATGGAACCTTGGCATAACATCTCATCTCAAAGAGAGCTTACAATGTTTCTTGGTCCACCCTGTTACAGTGTAAGACCCTTTGCTCAAACAGAGATGTTGATTATAAGCCTTGAAAATCACAGCTTTGGTGCAGTTCACTTCCCCTTTGAAAGCTATACCAGCCAAGGAATAAAAAGGTCACTGAGCAGAATCTGTTGAACCTTTGAGGAAGGATTTTGACCCACTCTTGATTGGAAAAATACAGGCTTTATGCTGGAACATGATGGTGATGGAATGGTTTAAAAATAGATCTGGAGTCAAAATAAATTGGACAGATTGAATGGCCTTCCTCAACCCTGCTTAAGTTTTGAAAATAACTGCATTGCTGTTCAGAAATTGGTAACGGGTTAATTATTGTCCCCATCATATGTTCCACCTTCAAATGACTGCTCTTAGTTAAATCGCTACTACCTCTCATTTAATGCCTAGGATTGTAAATTCTAATGAGTTACAAAGTTACTTTGTCTTACTGCCAAATTTTAAAGCCCCAATCCTGATCGAGTTCAAAGATTTTAAGATTAGCTTGCAAAATGCTGGGGTGCAGGACAATTAAGCCAAACTGTTAATAAATATTGAAACTGTGGAAAAACTCAGCAGGTCTAACAGCATCTGTGGAGAGAAAAACAGATTTAATGTTTCAAGTCCGTATGACTCTCCTTCAGAGCTTTTCCAGCATTTTCTGTTTTTGTTTCAGATTTCCAGCTTCAGCAGTATTTTGCTTTAATGTTAATAAATATTTCCATGTTGCATTCAATGCTGTTATGGAATACTCATTTGACCTCATGATTGCATATAATTGGTTTAAGGACTGTTTTGTAATGAGGGTGTGGCGTATGAATAAGCTGTTCAAAACAAAGATGGTAACTGAGTCACTATTCCATATCATCAGGTGACCTTTGATTGTACAGTTAGCGAGAGGCTGGCATGGAAATTATTTTTGTTTTAAAAAGGTGTTTTATCTCCTGTCATTCATAAACCTCATAACATATGAATTTTCAGATTGACTGAGAGGCCTATCAGAAGCTGCCATTATCACTGCTCTTAATCTGGATAAGAGGTGCATTAGAGTGCCTTGGTGAACTCATTCACTTCCTTGGCCTTTGCTCATACTTTTCTAATTGTCATGACGAAAACTTGACATTGATGCACTGAGGACTGAGAGAGCACCCTATTGAGTGCCACAGTGCAGTTTACCCACCCCACTCAAAAGCATCGAATGCAGGAGTGTCCAAACTCCAAGCCACAGGGCATGTGCAGCACTCAAGCCCTGGACATCCAGCCTGTGCAACTCAATGTTGTTTCCTGTTTTTTTTTGTGCCTAGAGTTGCCAATAAATCCTAAACCAGAACTCCATATAAGCAATTAAGCCAATGCAAATTATTACATTAGAATGTTACAGACCAAAACAACCTATTTTGTCCAATAGGTCTTTTTTAAATTCCTTTTTGGGATGTGGGTGCTGCTGGCTACACCAGAATTTATTGCCCATTCATAACATACTAATAGTGAAGGAATGGAGATATAGTTCCAAGTCAGGATGCTTGTGGCTTGGAGGGGAACTTGCAGGCGGTGGTGTTCCCATGTGTCTGCTGCCCTTGTCCTTCCAGGTGGTAGAGGCTGCAGGTTTGGAAGGCACTGTCAAAAAAGCCTTGCTGTACTGGTGTTTATGTTGCACACAAGCTTCTTAAATCTCAGAAAATGATTCATGGGGAAGAGTCATATTCAAAACATTAACTCTGTTTCTCTCCCCATAAATGCTGCCAGGCCTGCTGAGTTTTTTCAGAATTTTCTGTTTTTACTTCTTAAATCTCAATAACTCAACTATTCCTTTCTCCCTCATGTTGTTTTAAATATATGTAGTGTCACCCCTTACTCTAAGGCTCCACAGTACCTGCTTATATCACCCATAAAGGCAAACAGCCCACACATTCATTATCTAACTATCTAGCTGCTTGGTGACTGTATATCTTGCATATGAAATCACAACATGGACATGGGCTAATGCTCATATTCTACATTAAAGTACCAAGGGAACAGAACATTTTGTCCCAATGAATTAAAATATTACCTTTATAATGTTCCACTAACTAATCAACAATATTTGTGAATATAAATTCTGTGTACACGCTCCATCAGTTTCTAGTGGCAGTAGGATCAGTAACCAGAGGACACAGATTTAAGCTAACTAGCTAAAGAGCCAGAAGTGAAATATGTAGACATTTTTTCATGCGGGGAGTTATGGTATAGAACGCACTGCCTGAAAGCATTGACAGAAGCAGATGCAATGGTAATTTTCAAAAGAGAATTGAATATCCATTCAAAGGGGAGAATTTTGCAGAGCTATGGGGAAAGAGCAGGGCAACTGACTCGGTCACTCATTCAAAGAAGCATGGTGGCCTGAATAGCCTCCTTCTGTGCAGTAAGATTCTATTATATGTAAATATACTGTATTTTTATTGTATTGCCATTAGGACCCCTTTAAAAACTGACCCCCCCCACCTCGGTCTAAAGATTTTAAACTTGAAACTGTTTGGTGTATTTTTTTAGTCTTTTCAAAGAACAAAGATAATTTCTCTTGGAAGAGACATTTGTAGCATGAAAAAAGTGAGATCTTCAATACGAATTCATGGGGTAAACTTAACATGTTTGTATAATATTCCTTTACCATTTTTATTAAAGTCGCCCCAATGCTTGTGGATGGTGTTACTGAGCGGTAGCGTGTAAGTAAGAGGGTGGAGAAAATCAAGGATGAATCTCTGGGGAACTCCAGAGCGAGAGCAGTCACTGGAGATGTACTGATGATATCTGGATAGGGTGGACAACAAAGACAGTCCCATGGAGCTAGGACATGGAAGAGATAATAGTGTAGGACAACGGAAATCGCTCATGTCCCATTCACCTCTGTGCTCAGAGGCCTATATTGAATTCTGGTCTGGCCTTAAATTGGAATGGCACATGATGTTGGGTATCAAAGAAAAAAAGGCTCAATTTTCAGCACCCAAAGCGCTCCCTCTCATTGACAAAACAGAAATTAGAAATATCTTTGTGGATAGCACACTTGCTTCAGAATCAGAAAGTGATGGTCTGAAGCCCCACTCCAGAGATTCAAGCACCTAATCCAGGCTGATATTTCAGTGCAGTACTGAGGGGGAGCCATCTTTCAGATGAAATGTTTAACCTAGGCCCCCTTTTCCCTCTCAGGTGGATACAAGAGATCCCATGACACTATATCAAAGAAGAGCCAGAGGAAATTTCCCCCATGTCCTCTCAACAAACATTTAAAAACAGACTAATCTGATCATTTTCTTCTCCTTAAAGCAGAGAAGAGGTTGATGCACCTGTTTAAAAGCATGTAGGGTTTAGATAGAGCAAATAAAGAGAAACTGTTTCCAATGGCTGAAGGTGTATTAACCAGGGGTATAGGTTTAAAGGTGATTGGCAAAAGAACTAAAGTGGTTAGGGATAGAATGATAGAAAAATAGGTTTAACAGCTTTACTGTAGCCTTTAAAAGGATAAATACTTAGAGAAAAAAATTACAGAGATATAGGGAAATGTGATTAATAGAAATAGGCAGTGCAGATTCTTTGGGTTGAATCATCTCCTCATTGCATTGTTGTTTGTGGGAGCTTGCTGTATACCAATCAGCTGCCATGTTTCTCCTATGTTACAATAACAACTACACTTCAAAAGTAGGTCATTGTCTGTAGAGCTTTGGGATGTCCTCAGGACTTGAAAGGCGCTATATAACTGCACATTAATTTATTAAAGGTGATCCATGCTGGTAATCAGCCCTCTCCTATTGTTAAGTGTGCCCAGAGTATGAATTATTATGATTAGTGTGATCATAATGAAGAGACACAAATTAAGCATAAAAAGAACTAAAGGGGAGAGGAAGAATAGCTCTTAACCAGGTGGTTAGAATGTGGAACTCTCAGCCGCAAATCATTGCTGAAGCAAAGTCCATTTATTTAGGAAGGAAATTACAACAACTTAAATTTTAATCTATTAAAACACCCCAAGGCACTTCATAGGAATGTTTTAAAGTGAAATCTGATAGAGAGCTACATGAGGACATATTAGTGAGCGTCAATAGCTTAGTCAAAATGTGTCTTAAAGAGAGACAAGGGCGGTTAAAAATATAAAAACTAGAAATGGGAATGAACCATTCAATTAGATCATGACTGATCTTCTACATCATTCTACTTTCCCATCGGCTCCCCATAGTCCTTGACCCTGAGACACCAAAAATCTGTCCATCTCAGCCTTAAATATATTCAATGATGGATCATCCACAACCCTCTAGAGTAGAGAGATAGAAAGATTCACAACTGAGTGAAAAAAAATTCCACTCATCTCATTCCTAAATGATTGGCCCCTTATCATGAGACTGTGTCCCTGTGTTTTAGGTTCCCCAGCCAGGGGGAACCAACCTCTCATAATCTACCCTGTCAAATCTTTTCAAAATCTTGTATATTTCAATTAGATCATCTCCCATTTTTCTAAACCCCAGCGAGAATTGGCCTAATTTACTAAGCCTCTCATCACAGGACAACTCTCTCAAACCAGGAACCAATCTACTGACTCTTTGCTGTACTGCCTCCAAGGCAAAAATACTCTTCCTTAGATACTAAGCACTGTACTACAGGTCTGTTCTCAAAGCCCCGTACAATTGTACCAAGACTTCCTTACTCTTCAAATTCCAATCCACTTGCAATAAAGGCCAACATGCCACTTGCCTTCCTAATCGCTTGCTGTATCAGTAGCTAACTTTGTGTTTTCTATGATTCTAAGTACACCCAAGTCCCTCTGAACATCAACATTTACAGTTTAATGCCTTTTAAAAAATATTCTGCTTTTCTATTCTTTGGACCAAAATGAATAACTTCACACTTCCCTACATTATAATCCATCTGCTATCTTCTTGCTCACTCACTTAACCTGTCCACACCACATTGCAGCTTCTTTACGTTCCTTGCACATTTTATACTCCCATCTAACTTGGTATCATCAGCAAACCTGGATACATTACTCTCAGTCTCTTCACCAAAATCATTAATATAAATTGCAAATAGTTGAGACCCCAGCGCTGACACTAGTCACAGCTTGCCAACTTGAAAATACCCCGTTTTTCCCTACTTTCTGCTTCCTGTACGTTAGCTAATTGTCCATGCAGGCTAATATATTACCCCCAACAAAGGGAGCTTAATGCAGAATAACCTTTTGGGTAGCATCTATTGGCTTCTCTTTGGGCAAGAGAGGGAGTTTCAGAGCTTAGGGCCCAGGCAACTGAAGACATGGCCACTAATGGTGGAGTGATTCAAATCGGGAATGTTCAATAGGCCAGAATTGGAGGAGTGGAGTTATCTCAGAGGGTTGTGGAGCTGGAGAAGATTACAAAGATCGGGAGAGGCAAGCGATGGAGAGACTTGAAAACAAGGATGAGAATTTCAAAAATAAATAATTAGAAAGAGAGTGATCTATTAAAGGGTATAAAAAGAATAATCAATCAGTCACCTAACCCACCCTGTATTATATATGTGCTTAAACAAAAATAGAAGAGAAAAACTGTAAACAGAAGGGCATTAACTTTTGCAAAATAGTCCATCTGGCAACTCTGAGATGTTTAGGGTTTTTAAAGCTATGTAATGGGCCAAGCTTCAGCATTGGTTACAGAATAAAGTCAGTCACTTACAGATCTTGTGTCGTCCTTTAATTGGAAATTTCACCAGCAACTCCTGGGGATTGGTGCAAATAAACACAAATGGAGAACCACACTCCTGGTCTGTAAACTGAAAACAGAAATGAAACATTAAATATTATTCATCCATGGACAGGTGGGGGACTCCCTTCCCTCTAATTCAGTCAGTACATAAATACCCAAGAGTCACACCTGCAAACCTCCCAGGAACTTAACATCTAATATTTTCAATCGCTACCCCACCACCAGTTCCAAATTTAAATGGTTATAATTTGATTCCTCACCCCAGCACTGGCTGAACCCACCCTCATTCCAGCACTGGCTGAAATCCACCCATCCCCACCCCAGCACTGGCTGAAATCCACCCACCCTAGCATTGGCTGAACTCCACCCATCCTCTACCCCTGCACTAGCTGAAATCCACCCATCCCCCACCCCAGCACTGGCTGAACTCCACCCATTCCCCACCCCTGCGCCAGCTGAACTCTACTCATCCCCTACCCCCTCCACCAGCTGAAATCCACCCATCCCCCACCCCAGCACTGGCTGAACTCCACCCAACCCCACTCCGCCACTGACTGAAATCCAGCCCTCTCACGCCCCAGCACAGCTAAATCTACTATCACACCACAGTTGAAACCTGCTTCTGTTTCTCTTCATTCTGCCCCAACTGGCTATAAACTGGCATAATAACTTGACATACCAGACATGTTACAACAAGAAACAGATAAACTTTATTACAAAGAGCTTTTTAGATGCTACATGCTTGAACATGATCCTTGACAGGAAGCCCTGCCCTCCAGATTACCTGTGTTTAGGGCTCATTGGTTGGGCCTTCCAAGAACATCACATGACTCCTGAGACAGTGGAAGGGTCTATACCTTCAGTTACTACACTTCCTCCCTCTAGTTTTTTTTTACAGTTTCTATTTACAGAGAACATTTGAATATCCAACAACATAAAAGTAGATACAACTCAGGCGATTAAAGATTAAGGTCTCTTAAGTTCCTTATTTGGTCAGAGTGATGTAGCTCTAACGCTTGAGGTTCTTCCACAGGATTGACATGATCAGGAACTGCAAATATATCATTAGAAACTGGAAGGTTAGGCAACTCTACAAAGACATCAGGCATGTCTATTCTAGATCGACCTGTCACCTCAGGGATTAATGGTTTGATCTTAATCACATGCGGGATAATAGGTTGCTGGAATGCCTCTCTATCCCGAAGATGGCCCACGTGTTTTTGAACAATTCTGTCTTCCACTTCTACCTGGAAGGATAAGGGACCAGTTTCTGAGACAATGATTCCAGGAACCCAAAAAGGTCCACTTCCAAAATTCTGCACGAATACTATATCTCCTACAGTGAATCTGTGAACTTTGCTATATCCTGATTCAATTTTTGATTACTCTGATTCCTCTCTACCTTCCCCTCTAAGTTTGGGAACACCAGACTTAACCTTGCACCCAGATGGCGTTTCATGAATAATTCAAACGGTGTTGAACCCATAGTTGAATGAGGCGATGTATGATAATGATAAAGAAAGCGGGAAAGTCGAGTTTCTAGAGTACCTTGTGATAACCTCTTCCTCCCAGATTTGAAGGCTTGCACAACTCTCTCAGCTAAACCATTTGATGAGGGATGGCATAGCGCTGTTTTAACATGTCTGATTCCATTTAAATTCACAAATCTCAACTCTGTACTGGTAAATACTGTACTGTTATCAGAAACTATGATTTCCGGTAGGCCACAAATGCTAAAACAATGATGCAGTTTTTTGATAGTTGTGCTCGATGTTGGTGATCTGACTTCGTACACATCTATCTATTTAGAATGTGCATCTACAATCAATAAAAACATGGTACCTAAGAATGGTCCTACATAATCAATATGTAGTCTAATCCAGGGTCAGCCAGGCCACTCCCATAGATGGAGTGGGAGGCTGAAACAGGCAACTGTTGTTGTTGTTGACAATGGAGACAGCGCTTGACCATGCTTTCAATGTCACCGTCCATGCTTGGCCACCAGACATAACTTCACGCAAGCATTTTCATCTTTGACATGCTTGGATGTGCACTGTAAAGCTCTGTCAAGAGTGTTTCTCTACCTTGCAAAGGCATGACAACTCTTGATCCCCACAACAAGATTCCATCTTGACAACTTAACCCCTTTTTTAGGGCATGGAGTGGTCTCATCTCTTCAGACACAGATGAATTTCACCACCCTTGCAAAACAAAGTCTGACTTTCGACAAAATTGGATCTCTGTTTGTCCAATTTCTAATTTGCTTTGTGCACACAGGTGCAGAATCCAAGAAATTCAGTACAAGCACAACTTCTTGTGGCACTGGAGCATGTACAATGCTATCTGGTAACAACTGAGTGTGTCTGCATTTTCAATATGTAAGCCAGGATAGTGCATAAAGGTATAATCACACACAGATAATATCACAGCCCAACATTGTATTTTTGCTGATGCTATTGGCAGAATAGCCTTATCCTCACTGAATAAACCCATTAATGGTTTATGGTCCAATATAATGGTGAAATGTCATCCATGCAGATACTGGTGGAATTTCTTCACTCTGATTACCAACAACACACCTTCCTTTTCTGGCTGGGAATAACCCTTCTCGGCTGTGGGAAGGGTTCTTGAGGCATAGCCAATTGGCCTTTCTAATCCATCTTCCAATCTGTGGGGTAACACAGCTCTAACACCATAAGGAGAAGCATCACATGTTAATACCAATTTTTTCAATGGGTAGTGTACCAATGAACAGGATGAATGTAATAATTTATTTACTTTTACAAAGGCTTCTTCCTGTTGTGAATTCCACGACCAACGATCATTGTATCATAAGGTTTAAGTTGGCTATGGAGAAGGACAAGGAGCAATCCAAGACCAAAAATAATTAATTGAGGAAGGCTAACTTCAATGGCGAGAACGGATTTAGACAAGGTAAATTAGAATCAAAGACTGCCAGGCAAAACTGTAATAGAGCAATGGGCTGCATTTAAAGAGGAAATAATTTGGGTACAGTCAAGGTGCACAGTAGGACAAACAAATCCTGAGCTCCCTGGATGATGAAAGAGATGAAGCAGAAGAAGATTAAGATGCAGAAGAAGATTAAGATGCAGAAAAAGGGTGCATAGAACAGATGTCAGTTGGATAATACAATTGAGAATATAGAAGGTTCAGAGGGTAAGTGAAAAAGCAAAGAGAAGCAAATAAGGAGTATGAGAAGAGACTGGCAGCTAACATTTAAGGGAATCCAATAGTCTTCTATAGGCATATAAATAGTAAACGGGTGGTAAAAGAGGACTCAAGCCAATTAGGAACGCAAAAGAGGTTTTAAGCATGGAGGCAGGGGCATGGCTGGGGGCCTAAATGAGTACTTGGTATATGTCTTTACCAAGGAAGATGCTGCCCAAGTCACAGTGAAAAAGGGGATAGTTAAGGCACTGGTTGAGTTAAAAATTGATAAAAAGGGGGTATTAGATAGATTGTACTTAAAGTTAACAAGTCACCAGGATCAGATGAATTACATTGAAGGATACTGAAGGAAGCAAGGGTGGAAATTGCAGAGAGTGTAAGGATGAACCCAGTAACTGCAGGACAGTAAGAGTAAACTCATTGGTGGGAAAATTTTAGGAACGGTAATTCAGGGCAAACTTAACAGTCTCTTGGGAAAATGTGGATTAATTAGGAAAGCCAGCATGGATTTAAGAGAAAATTGCGTTTAACTAAATTGCTTGAGATTTTGGGTGTGGTAGGAGAGGATTGATGAGGGTAATACAGTTGATGCAGTATACACAATGACTTCCAAAAGGCATTTTTGCCACTCAGCAGACTTGTGAGCAAAGTTAGAGCTCTAGGAATGAAAGGGACAGAAGCAGCATGGATACGAAATTGGCTGAGCTGGTGTTGAGCTGAATGCTGGTGAATGGCTGTTTTTCAGACTGGAAGAAGGTTTACAGTAGAGTTCCCCAGCATTAGGATCCTACTTTTCCTGATTTACTTTAATGACCCAGACATGAGCATACAGGGTTACAATTTCAAAATTTGCCGATGAGACAAAACTTGGAAGCCTTGTCAACTGCAAGGGGGATAGTGTTAAACTTCATGAGGACAGAGAGTGGCTGGGGAATGGATGGATATGTGGCAGATGACATGGAATACAAAGTGGGGAGTGATTCATTTTGGCAGGAAGAATGAGGAGAGGCAGTATAAAATAAAGGGTACAATTCCAATGAAGGTGCAAGAGCAGAGGGACTTGGCTGTATATGTAGAAATCATTGAAGGTGGCAGGAAAGGCTGAGAAAGCAGTTAATAAATCATACAGGATCCTGGACTTTATCAATAGGGAAATAGAGTACAAATACAAAGAAGTTATGACAAACCTGTATACAACATTGGTTCAGCCTCAATTGGAGTATTGTGTCCGGCTATGGACACCACACATTAGAAAGGACGCGAAGGCATTAGAAAGGGAGCAGAAAAGATTCACGAGAATGGTTCCGGGGCTGATGAACTTTAGTTACATGGTTAGAGTGGAAAAGCTGGGGACGGTCTGCTTAGAGAGAAGATTCAGAGGAGATTGATAACTTTGAACATCTATTTCAAGAGTCTGGACACAGCAGATAGGAAGAAACTGTTCACATTGGTGGAAGGATTGAGAACCAGAGAGCACCAATTTCAGGTGATCAGTAAAAGAAGCAACGGCAACATGAAGTTTTTTTTCTTTTTGCGCAATGAGTGGTTAGGATTTGTAGTGCACTGCCTAAGAATGTGGTTGAGGCGGAGTCAATTGTAGCTTTCAAAAGAGAATTGGATCATTATCTGAAGACAAAATATTTGCAGGGCTATTGGGAAAAGGTGGGTCAGTGGCACTAGACCAGTTGCACTTGAAGAAAGCCTGTACAGACACATTGGGCTGAACAGCCTCCTCCTGTGCTATAACCATTTTTGATTCCATAAATCCAAAATTTAACAGCTTGCACTCCCTTCAAATGGATTCTTTACATCAGTTGTTGAAAACTACATTTGCATTCCAAGAAGAATCTGGTATCTCTTCATAATTGAAGATAAATTAAAGGATGGATAAATTAAAGCAGACCAGCCCAAAAGAGGTGCAAAAAACAAAAAAACTGCGGATGCTGGAAATCCAAAACAAAAACAGAATTACCTGTAAAAACTCAGCAGGTCTGGCAGCATCGGCGGAGAAGAAAAGAGTTGACGTTTCGAGTCCTCATGACCCTTCGACTGAACTGGAGTTCAGTCGAAGGGTCATGAGGACTCGAAACGTCAACTCTTTTCTTCTCCGCCGATGCTGCCAGACCTGCTGAGGTTTTCCAGGTAATTCTGTTTCTGTTTTCCAAAAGAGGTGCCATGCCTCAACTTGAAACCACCCCAAGCAATACACTAAGTTTAGAGAAGCACCACATTTTTAGTCGATGATGCAGATCAGACTAAGCTGAGGTCAGAGCTTCATCTATCTCACCATTTGTAAACTCAAATAGCGAAAAAAACTAACCCCCATCCATTTCTAAGGTGATAGTAAACATTACCAAACACTAACTCTCAGGAGTAACCGAGCCAACAAGTTGAGGGAGCAGAAATAAATCAGCAAGGATAGTAATTTATATAGAATGCTTCTGCATTTGGGCCAGTAGTGTGCATATTAATCCGCTACCCTGTGCTTCCAGAGTCAATATTTCCTTGGCCAGTTTTGCCATTATGGTCCAATCTCTGTTTATGTTAAAATATGCAATAGAAACAGATAGAAAAACGCAAAGGATGTTAAGAACAACCATAATTAATTGTAACTGATCGCATTTAATGACTAAGTACTAGAGGTTGAGTAAGGTAATCCAAGCTGTGGTTATCCATTGCAGCAATGCAGGTCTGTACACATTTCCCACCTTCTAACATCAGTGGAAGTGCAAGGCTGATGCTGATTAAATTAAAGAATGCAATTATTTACCACAAATATGATCTTCCTGATTCTTTTATCTAATTTAACCTTAACATACAAATTAATATAATTCAACAGGGGAAAATACCCAGAGCCACTGGCCCTTTTCAAAGCTAGGTGCCAAGCAGAGTCTCTGATCTGCTTATTGTCAGTTACAAGAAAATTATTAGAAGACCTTCGAGTTGCGCTGCGTCACAAAACAGTATTTTGCATTTTAGCTAATTTTTTTTAAAAAAGAGGATGGTCAGAGATCTATACTAGTTAAATTGTAAAGTGGAAACAAGTGACATCCAAGCAGAACAAAATCAGAGGTACATCCATACCAAACTCATCCTGAACGGTCAGATCAAAATAATGTAGTATGCAAACTATAGCAACAATCCAGTGCTCAAGACTGGCTGAGAACAAACATAGTGCAGATATGATGGACCAAATGGCCTCCGCCTGTGCTATAACATGCTATGTGACTGTGATTCCGATTCTTCACAATAACCATTTTGTGTCAGACGAAAAAGAGGTTGCTATTTTTGAGGGAATTTATTTTTGTTTTACAACAAGGAAACAAAACTCTGTGCACTCAAAGGGCAGGCAGCTTATATAAAACACCTGTACCTACTACATATGAGATCAGCAAGGGGTTAAAGTTTTGGCTTCTCAATTTATGCAAGAGGGTTAAGAGCATGAACTTTTTAATTACAGCATTAGACACGGCTATCTTTTAGAGCATCTAGTGAGAAAGCAACATAGCTGTGGAATGCATAGATGAGCTCTAACCTCCCCAGCGTTTCTATTTAACTAATCTTAATTTGGCATTGAGTTTCACCCCAATAAAAATTAAACAGCAGCTGAGACTGATAAAGATGACGAAAAATTGTACTTCATGTAACTTAGCACATAATTTAACACTGTTAAAGTGAGTACTACATTGGTCAGGGGTGCTTGCCCTTTGGATAAGATGCTAAATCATCTGCTCATTTTGATGAACATACAAGATCCCATGGCACTATTCAAAGAGAGAGTACAGAATACTAGCCATCAGTTCACTTCTGCCAACCCCACCAAACCTGATTAAGTAATCATTGAGTTCATTATTGTTTGTGGCACCTGGCTGTTGTAAAATTGGGTGCTGTGCTTGGCTAGAAAACAATACCAGCGATTATATGACTAAAAGCACTTTGTGTCCTCCTAAGATTGTGAACGGCACTAAATAAATAAAAGATCTTTCTTTTCTTTTAAAGGGAGCATACATGTGGGTAAAATTTGCACACAATGACTTGTAAATTAAACTAATACAATTTCTAGTTAAAAAAATAACCATTTTGATGGAAAAAATTGACAAAAAAGGCCCATCACCTTCCTTTGTAGCAGAAGTGAATCCAGCCAGCAGAGGGTTTCTGATTTTCATTGAGTTGAATTTTACTAGGGCTTCCTGATGCCACACTTGGTCATATGTTACTTTGATGTTGAGGGCGGTCACTCTGACCTCGCCATTGGATTTCAGTGCTTTTTCCCCCCCCCATGTTTTGGCCAAAGCTGCAATAATATCTGAAGTTGAGTTGCCCTGGTGGAACCCAAACTGGGGACTGGTGAGCATTATTGGTAACTAAGTACCACTTGATAGCACTGTGGATGACACCTTTCATCATTTTGCTGATAATTGAGTGGTACTGTAATTGGCGTTGTCCTTTTTGTGGACAAAATATATGGGCAATTTTCCACTTTGTCGGCTATCTGCCAGCGTTGCAGTTATACTAGAACAATTTGGCTAGAGTTGCAGCTGGATCTGGAGCACAAGTCTTCAGCATTACAGCTAGGACATTATTGCAGTCCATAGCCTTTGCTGTTTCCAAGGTGCTCAGCCATTTCTTGATAACAAGTGGAGTGAACCGAATTGACTGAAGACTGGCCCCTGGGATTCAGAGGACCTCAGGAGAAAGCTGAGATGGATTATCCGCTTGGCACTTCCGGTTGAATATGCTTGCAAATACTTATCCTTCTGTTTACATTCATGTGCTTGGCTCCATCATCATTGAGGTTGGGGAGTTCATGGAGCCTACCTTCCTTGTCAATTGTCTGCCATCAATCCCGATTGGATTAAGAGAATTATACACAATGAACTATAGTTAGCTTTTTTAAAAATGAAAAAAATTCAGCTACATTCTTGTTAATGACTGGTTAAGAAAGCATTGACTGCACCATCGACGCTTGAAGGGGTTATCCATCTGAAAGGAAACAGAATTGATGCACACAACTGAAACAAGTCAATCAAACCAGATTAATGATCCATCTTGGCCTCCTCCTGAGGTCCTCACTATCATAGATACCACAAAGGAATGTGATGGGGCTTTTTTGAGGCCAATCATCTCAGCCCAAGAACATCTCTTCAGGAATTCCTCTGGGTAATTGCCTGGGCCCAGCAATCTTCAGCTGCTTCATCAATGAGCTTCCTTCCATCGTAAAGTCAGAAATAGGGATGTTCACTGATGATTGTGTTCAGTACCATTTACAACTCCTCAAATGCTGAAGCTGTTCGTGCTTGCACGCAGTAAAACTTGGATGACATTCAGGCTTGGGTTGATAAGTGGGAAGTAATATAAGTGGAAGAAGAAAGACATGAAATTCCACAATGGTTTTCACCATCTCTTGAAACAGTGTAGTCACTGTTATAATATAGCCAGTCTTCAGCCAATTTGATTAACCCAAATTAATGAGTTGGAATGATGCTAGTTAAATTCAATTTCAGAAGCCATTAGAATACAGCAGCTCTTAAGCAAATTTCCCATTGAGGTCATCATTTCCACCTAAACTAACATTTAATTTTGTAACTCAACAAGAAGAGATGAATCAATACTTTGACATGGTTCATCATGCAGACAAGGATGTGATTCTCATCACTTCAACACAATCTGCTTCTTTCTTCCTTGATAACCATACAAAGAGGCTGGAGTTCCCCTTCTGTTAAAGGTATTCTCAGTTCCTTAACACCACTTGGCAGAATTTCACTGTGAGCAAACTGTGGAGGTGAAATCTAAGGATCCAAGAGGCAACATTTTTCAAACCAAACATTCAAATTTGGACTAGAGTGTGTAGTCCTAAGAAGCAGATTACGTGCTGTATTTGTCAATACTCATAACTGTGCTGGCCTGAAATGGTTAGATGGAAACTCTGAGGACATTCTCAAATCTGAATTGGACCAAATTCTGATCAGTTTAGAAGGTCTCTATATGCCAGACAGCGTTGTCTTGTTTTGCACTGTGGAAACTTGTGTCAAGTTGACTTCAAAATCATTTATGAACTCAGTCCACAGAACTGAATGTTGGACAAAACCCAAAACTCAGTTTGAGATGAGTTGTTCAGGTTCTCACTGAAATAGAAAGTTGCAAGTAAGATTATGAACAATAGGTCATGGTTATATACACACACACACACACACACACACACACACACACACACACACACAAAGGCAAGAGCTAGGATTGGGTGGGAATATTGTTAAATATTTCATTACACAAAGTCAGGTTCAGTGATAACACTTAGAAACAAAGATTGCAACTTGCAGCAATGTTGACAGAACAAAAAGAGGTATTTCTTAAGAAAAGGCTGGAATTGAAACAATCTCACTGATGAAGGCCATGAGACAAATGTACTTTCACTCTTAACTTGGAATTTAGTCCAGATAGAAGGGAGACTCATCTTCCTGTGGGCAGTTGTTATTTACCCCAAGTAAGACAGGTCTTAATCAAGTTCCCAGTTCACATGAAGAGACCCCACACACAGCCACCTGTATACACACAAAGCACAGGTATATATAATTACAATCTAAAACCTACAATCAGCTTCAGTGTGACTACATTTCAGTTTTACGAGTCTGCAAGTGTAACATTTGAACCTCCTTTGGCCAATTTTCCACAGAAAGAATCTAGATACAAGTTAGAGTACGTTCTTTGTTTCACAGCCCCCAGTGAATACTAAGTCACAGTGAAAGAAAATGAAGATACTCATTAAAAGGTAGTTTCCCAGAGGCCAAACCATAAGCAATTCAGTGGCTTGTCTCTGCAAGTGATGAAACACTTTGCAGCCACTGTGATCTACTACACTTAAAAAAGTCTGGTTTCTTTTAGAAACAGTTGTGTAAGCAGTGATACATCAAAGGCTGCAAAGGGAGTGTGCTTTTGACCTAGGACCCTAGAACAGAATGCAGAGCAATCATTTGGTTTAATTAAAGCAAGTCAATTCACTAGAGTTGGCTCATGTAGCAAATTTCTTACTTTGCATCATGACACAAGTGTAAGCTGGATCGACTAAGCTGAGTCACAACAAATTTTCACCTTACTGTGAAATAAAGGAAAATTTATATAGTGCTTTACACAAATACCGGACACCTAAAAGTGTTTTTACAGCCAATGAAATACTTCTTTGAAGTGTAATCACTATTGTGGAAGGTCTTGTGGTGCAGTGGTAGCATCCCTACCTCTTGAGCTGGAACCTCCAGGTTCACTGGCATCTAACAGGAATGTGGAAACTTACCCAGGTATGGCCTGTACACAAAAAGTAGGACAAATCCAACCCAGCCAATTACCGCCCCATCAGCCTACTCTCCATCATCAGTAAAGTGATGGAAGAGGTCTTCAACAGTGCTATCAAGTGGCACTTGCTTAGCAATAACCTGCTCATTGGTGCTCAGTTTGGGTTCCGCCAGGGCCACTCAGCCCCTGACCTCATTACAACCTTGGTTCAAACATGGACCAAAAGAGCTGAACTCCTGAGGTGAGGTGAGAGTGACTACCCTTGACATCAAGGGCATTTGACCGAGTGTGGCACCAGGACCCTAGCAAACTGGAGTCAATGGGAATAAGAGGGAAAACTCTCTGCTGGTTGGAGTCATACCTAGCACACAGGAAGATGGTTGTGGTTGTTCGAAGTCAGTCATCTCAGCTATGGGACATCACTGCAGGTGTTCCTCAGGGTAGTGTCTTAGGCTCAACCATCTTCAGCTGCTTCATCAATGATCTTCCTTCCATCATAAGGTCAGAAGTGGGTATGTTTGCTGATGATTGCACGATGTTCAGCACTATTTACAATGACTCAGATATTGAAGCAATGTTCAAATGCAGCAAGACCTGGACAATGTCCAGGCTTGGGCTGACAAATAGCAAGTAACGTTCGTGCTAGGCAATGCCCATCTCCAACAAGAGAGAATCTAACCATTGCCCCTTGATGTTCAATGGCATTACCATCGCTGAATCCCCCACTATCAACATCCTGGGGCTACCATTGACCAGAAACAGAACTGAACTAGCCATATAAATACTGTGGCTACAAAAGCAGATCAGTGATGAGGAATTCTGCGGCGAGTAACTCACTTCCCGACTCCCCAAAGCCTGTCCACCATTGACAAGGCACAAGTCAGAAATGTGATGGAATACTTGCCTGGAAGAGTGCAGCTCCAACAACACCCAAGAAGCTTAACAACATCAAGACAAAGCAGCCCACTTGATTGGCACCACATCCACAAACATTTACTCCCTCCATTACCAAAGTACTGTGGCAGCAGTATGTACCATCTACAAGATGCACCGCAGAAAAACACAGACTATTTTGACAGCACCTTCCAAATCCATGACCACTACCATCTAGAAGGGCAAGGGCAGCAGATACATGGGAATATCATGTTCCCCTCCAAGTCACTCACCATCTTGACTTGGAAATATAGTGCCGTTCCTTCACTGTCACTGGGTCAAAATCTTGGAACTCCCTCCCTAACTGCACTGTGGGTGTACCTACACCATATGGACTGCAGCGTTTTATGAAAGCAGCTTACCAACACCTTCTCAAGGGCAGTTAGGGATGGGCAATAAATGCTGGGCCTAGCCAGTGAAGCCCACATCCCCTGAATGAATAAAAAAAAGTTCAATCCCACTTCAGGGTTTAATGGCCATGGAAGATGTGCTCATAACATGGCCAAACAATTTGATTACCCATTGGTAATCTGACGGCAGGCAGTAAGAGTGGGAGAGATTCCTGGTCAACCTAACTGCAGAAGGGAATGGCAAACCACTGCAGTACTTTGCAAAGCATGATCGCAGACCAATCCAATGGAAGTCTTTGGTCACCAAAGTCCTCTTAGGATATCGTACCTGAAGAAGGAGGAGTCACTGCTGTAATGTGGGAAACAAGGCTGCCAACACTTACCATCAACTAACATCACAAACAGATTATCTAATAATTTGCCTCCTGTTGCTTGTGGGGCCTTGCTGTGAGCCAATTGACTGTTGCATTTCCTACATTACAACAGTGACTGCAATTCAAAAGCTATTCTTTGGCTGTAAAGTGCTTTGGCTCGCCTTTGCTGAGATTGTTGATCTCAGTGAGGCAGAAATTTGGTTCCTTTAGTTATGTTTACTGAACCAAGCGAGAAGTTTTAAATTATTACATGGCTGGGGTTTGCAATGCTGATTGTTATCCTGCTGGAGAAGGAGCACATGTGACTGTCTGAAGAGAAGAGAATTGGGCTTGGCTGAGTTGGCCTGCCAAAAGCTTACTTAGATCGTGCTTGCTGTTTAGGCTCACACAAGCCCCAAGGGTAGGGTAGAAAGGGACTGTCTGCCAAGTGATACACCAGCATGAGTCAGTACAACAGGAGGGGAAAAAAAATAAATGGGGGATTTGAACAAAGCTCTTGGCTTAGCACACTTCACATGGTTACAAATGGGAACCATTAGAATATAAATGGGGGAAGAAGGGAAAATAATTCCACAGTGCTGTCTAAGGCCAATAAATGTAAGCGAACATTAAATTCAGTGGATTCTTGGTTTATTTTCTAACTTATCACTTCACTGAATTTTACTTACTTGTGTAGAGAACACATCTTTACCATCAATATTGATTCCCATCAATTGTCAAGAAACAGCTGGAGCTAGGTCTGAAGGAACAGGTATTTAATTCAATTTAATACTTGGGAGTAACATAATTTGAATACTTTGGACTGCTTTTTGAAATCATTTTAGTTGCACAGCCAATCAGTTAGCGACATTGACTACCATAGCTCACTCAGACACAATTGTAAGAGCCATCCTAACACATTGCCCTGTTTTTGCCTGGATACAGGCTGCAAAGTTGTTGAAAAATAAACTATCATCTACTGGAATGATTTTTTTTGAATAATAAATAAGTTTTAAAAAATACATAGTCACTCTTAATTTTTAAGTCACTTGGTTTAAATCTGATTTTTTGAGAAGCAATCACATTATTTTTAAAAACTCCTATAATTTGAATTTAAGGCCATGAAATACGAGGTTGACCAATCAAGGGTGGACTGTAAAAAAAGTCATCCTCTTTGGATCCAAGAAAAATAAATCGGAATATCTTCTCAAATTGCGAGGGACAAAGAAACGAGGAGGAACAAAGGAATTTGGGCATCCAAGTGCACAAATCATACAACCAAAAGCTATAAAAGTAATCAGAAAAAGAATATTGGCTTTTATCTCACGAGAGTGGAATTCTTATGTTTCAATTGTATAGACTATAAGACATAGGAGCAGAAATTAGGCCATTTGGCCCAGCGAGTCTGCTCCACCATTCAATCATGGCTGATAAGTTTCTCAACCCCATTCTCCCTCCATCTCCCCATAACCTTTGATCCCCTTACCAATCAAGAACCTATCTATCTCGTTCTTAAATACACTCAATGACCTGGCCTCCACAGCCTTCTGTGGCAATGAATTCCATAGTTTCACCACTCTCTGGCTAAAGAAGTTTCTCCTCATCTCTGTTCTAAAAAGTCTTCCCTTTACTCTAAGGCTTGTCAGATCCCTTTTGGAGTACTGCATCCAGTGCTAGAATCTGCACCTCAGGAAAGATACATTGACCTTGGAGGGAATGCAGATGCATCAGAATGAACCTGGTACCTGAAGCATTAAATTATGAGTACAGGTTGCATAAACGTCCGTCAGTAATGGCTCAGTTGGTAACACTCTCACCTCTAGCTCAGAGGTTGTGGGCTCAAGTTCCACTCAGCATTTGAGTGGACAAAGGTACGTTGACACTTCAGTGCAGTAATGAGGATGTGCTGTCCTGTCAGAGATGCCAAATATCAGATGAGTTGCCCCATCTGCCCTCTTAGGTGGGCTTAAAAGATCCCAGGGCACTATTCTGAAGAAGAGCAGGGCATTTATCTTTGGTGTTCTAGATAATAATTACCCCTCAACCAACATCACAAAAATAAAACAGCTGCTTTCATCGTTTTCACATTGCTTTTGTGGGAGCTTGCTGTGTGCAGGTTGGCTGTTGCATTTCCTACATTACAACAGTGGTTACATTTCAAAGTAGTCCACTGGCTGTAAAGCACTTTGGGGCATTGAGTTTGTCAAAGGCACTAAATAAATGCATGTCTTTTAAATTTGGTTTGTACTCGAGTTTAGAAGGTTGAGGAGTGATCTAATTGAGGTGTTTAAAATGGTATTAGGGTTCAGTAGGTTGGATACGGAGAGATTATTTCCTCTGGTGAGGGAATCCAGAACAAAGTGTCATCATAAACTTGCCTAGAAATGAATAATGATTTTAATATTATAATTTTTAATACTGCTACCTAGTGACTTGGATTCCTTTCATGAGCACTAATAACTACCTTTTTTAATTCATTCAGTGGATGTGCGCTTCTCTGGCTGGGCCAGCATTTATTGCTCATCCCTAATTGCCCTTGAGGAGGTGGTGGTAAGCTGCCTTCTTGAACCACTATTGTCCAAGTGGTGTGGGTAAATGTGGCATTGCCAGTGCTGTCCAAATCCAGAGAATAACAAAAAAAAAGTTACACAAATACAGATGAACATCTAACTTGTTCATGAATAGCTGTGACCACAATCATAATTCTAAAGTGCTCACTTCAGAGTTCATGGAAGTCTCACCATTCTGGCCACTGGAATAACTGGATGACAGAGCTTTGTTGTTCCAATCACACAAGCAAGCCACCGCCTGGTTAACTTCCTTTGTTCATATGTTCATAATTGATAAAACATCAGCCCATTTGTTCCATGCAGTCATTTGGAAGTACAGTTCTTTCCTTGTTGGCTGGATATAATGAGCCTTACCAATTATAAAGCAGCATTCTGAGCTCTCGGTCTTCTACCAGAGATCTGGTCATCTACCAGAGACCAGAAGTTATTTTTTTCTTTTGCAATATTAAATAACAAGTTTATTTTCATATAGTACATTATCTTTGTTTCTATGTACGCAGAGCAAGATCCCACAAGAAGCTGGAATCCTAAGAATCGCTACCATAGATACTCTACAATGCAGAGACAAACTCACCTGCCTCAGCCCACAATGTTAATTCTATAAGTTAAGATTAAGTGGGGAAGCATTCATTGGATGAATACTTGAGCACATTTATTGACACTGGTTTTGGGAGTAGAGTTAGGATATACTTGTAATGTTTCACTTAAGTGAATAAATCGAAAACTGAGTAAAGATTAACTTCTGGTCCCCTCCTTCACCAACTGGCTGTCAGGGGTTCAACATAGATGACTTCCAGGGAACAAGTTTGACCACACTGGCAGTGAAGTTGTGGATAATTTGTCTTATTTACTATTCCATTCATGGGCATACCTATATAAATATGGGATGAAGGTGAAAGGACAGAAACTGGAAACTTTAGAAAAGTCATCCTGCAAAAATATTTTTGTACAATCTACACTTACAAGTATTCAGTAATGAACAACAGTCCCATTATCTCTTGACTCTTCTCTTATATAACTTCCAGAGCATCCTTACAGTTTCTGTCAATCAAGTTGTTTTCCATACTTTCTGCAGCCGTTTTAAACTTCTATCAATAACACCCAGTAAATTACACATAGCACATCACAAAGAGGAGACTCCTTGCTGCCAGCATGTCTGCATGCTTATAACCACATAATTAATTTCTTGAAACATTCCTGAGGAACCTCCATTTACTAGGTCACGGAAGCAAGGCAGAAACCACTTGAAAGAGATCTGCAACACAGCTCGCCTATATACAGCTGTGAGAAGGTGACTGCACACAAGGCAATTTAAATCTTCTGAAGCTTTTCATAAGTGTAAAGCTGCACAAAGGAGGCAGCTTCACTCGCGAATGCGTGCTTTTATTCAAGGGCAATTTAGGTCTAGCGAGTATTAAGAAATTAATTGGGGTTACACACTTCAAATTGCGCTGCTCAAGAAATATAGTAACAGTTCGCATCGCGGTTAACAAAGCAGTGCTCCATCATTTACCCTTCAAGGCATTGTAAATCTAGGGAAATGACTGATGGATAATAAAAAAAGAGAAAAATTTCAAGCCTGTCACTTAAACCATTTATTGTTGCTTTTCACAATGGGACATAATTTGTCAGAATTTTCTATTTCTTCAAAGCACGGCTGTACCACTCAAAAAATTAGATCCTCCATCACCATTCAATTTATCTTCCATGTAGGTGGAGAATTGCTACACTGCTTTCAGGGAAGGTGCCCTCTCTTGTGCCTCTTTTCTTTAGCTGTGACCGTTTACACTATCTTCAAATGATAAATTCATGTAATAAAGCTACAATCTAGAAAGACAGCACTGAGGTTTCTCATCGAAACTGTATGATTAATTGCTCTCTGCTTTAATATTGGAAATATGCTTTCTGATAATCTTGCAGGGTCTTTCTGGAGGTTCAATCAACAATACAACTTGCATTTATCGAGCACCTTGAACATAGTAAAACATTCCAAGGCTCTTCACAGGAGCGTTAACAAAATTTGACACCGAGTGACCAAAAGCTTGGTGAAACTGGTGAGTTTTAAGACATCTTAAAAGGAGGAGAGGCAGAGATACATAAGGGTTTATGGAGGGAATTTCAGAGCTTAGGGCCTCAGCGCTGAATCCACAGCTGCCAATCACACCCTTATGAACCACCAAAAAACCTCAGACAATAAAGTACTTTCATAGTGCAGTTACTGTTGCAACATAGAAAAATCCAGCAGAAAATCTGCGTACAGCAAGGTTACCCACACATACATAGCAATGAGACATTAACAGGGAATCTGCTTTTTGTTTTGGTGAAAGGATATGGGTTGACCATGATGCTCGCAAATCTCCCCTGTTCTTCTTCTCATTCGATTGAGTAGGCAGATGGGCTCTCCAATTCACATCTCATCCAGAGTTACATTTGACAGTGCAGCACTCTCTAAAACTGCACTGAAGTGCAAGTCGAGAAAATTTGCTTAAGCCTCTGGAGTGGGGCTTAAATCCACAACCATCTGGCTCAGAAGCAAAATCATTAATGCTCAACCAAGGCAAACACGCCCTAATCTTTATGGTTGCTTTCAATATCTGCTAAATTAGGGAATTATTGACTTAATCATTGAATCACAGAACAGTTACAACACAGGAGGCCATTCAGCCCATCATGCATGCCAGCTCTTTGCAAGGACAACTTCACCTGGTCCTACTCCCTTGCCTTTTCCCAGTAACTATGGACTTTTTTTTAATCTTCAGATAACTATCCAATTCCTTTTTGAAAGCCACAACTGGACCTGTCTCCACCAGACCTCAGGCACTGCATTACAGATCCAAACCACTCGCTGTGTAAAAACATTTTTCCTCATGTTGCATTGCCTTCTTTTGCCAACCATCCTTAATCAATGTCCCCTCATTTGCGGCCCTTCCACCAATAGGATGAGTTTCTCAGTCTACTCTCTCCAGGCCTCTCATGATTTTGAACACCTATATTAAGTCTCCTCTTAATCTTCTCTTCTCCAAAGAGAACAATCCCAGCATTTCCAAACTATCTAGGTAGCTGAATTTCCTAATTCCTAGAACCATTAGTCATAGAGGTCTACAGCACAGAAAAAGGTCCTTCGGCCCATCGAGTCTGCGCTGGTCAAACAAGTACCCAACTATTCTAATCCCATTTTCCAGCACTAGGCCCATAAGCCTTGTATGCCATGGCATCGCAAGTGCACATCCAAGTACTTCTTAAATGTTATGAGGGCTTCTGCCTCTATCACTCTTTCAGGCAGTGAATTCCAGATTCCCATCACCGTCTGGGTGAAAAAATTCTTCCTCACATCCCCGCTAAATCTCCTGCCCCTTATCTTAAATCTATGTCCCCTGGTTATTGATCCCTCCACCAAGGGGAAAAGTTCCTTCCTGTCTACCCTATGCCGCTCATAATTTGATACACCTCAATCTCTTCTGCTCCAGGGAAAATAACCCCAGTCTATCTAATCTCTCCTCATAACTAAAATTCTCCAGCCCAGGCAACATCCTGGTAAATCTCCTCTGCACTCTCTCTAGTGCAATCACATCCTTCCTATAATGCGGATTCCAGAACTGCGCGCAATACTCTAGCTGTGGCCTAACCAGCTTATGAATTTTTTTTTTGGAAAAATATACCTTATTCATAAAATATCTGGAAGAACATACCAAACCATTTCAAAATCACCATCACAAAGGTACAATCAGGTTCAACTTTTACAACATGAATCACAAGGTGTATCAGTACAAACAATGAATATTACAATCATTTGCAGACATTCATTTCGAGCTGTACAGCCCGAGGGGCTCTAAACAGTTCCCAGCCCCTTGGTGCACTATGGCAGAAAGGTCTTAGACAGTGACCTTTCCCCATTGTGCCTTTGCAGTGGCTGCTCCAAGCTTTAGTGTGTTCCTCAGCACGTAGTCCTGGACTTTGGAACGTGCCAGTCTGCAACAATCAGTCAGGGACAACTCTTTGCGCTGGAAGACCAACAAGTTATGGGCAGACCAAAGAGCATCTTTCACTGAGTTGATGATCCTCCAGCTGCAGTTGATGTTTGTCTCGGTGTGTGTCCCTGGGAACAGCCCGTAGAGCACAGAGGCCTCTGTCACAGAACTGCTCAGGATGAACCTCGACAGAAACCACTGCATCTCTCTCCAGACCTACTTTGCAAAGGCACAATCTACAAGGAGGTGAACAATGGTCTTGTCCCCACCACAGCCACCTCGTGGGCAACGTGCCGAGGGGGTGAGACTTCTGGCATGCAGGAAGGATCTGACAGAGAGGGCCTTTCTCACCACCAGACAAGCTACGTTTTGGTGCTTGTTGGAAAGTTCTGGTGATAAGGCATTCTGCCAAATGACTTTGACAGTCTGCTCGGGGAACCATCCCACAGGATCCACCCTCTCCTTTTCCCGCAGGGCCTCTAAGACGTTATGTGCCGACCACTCCCAATGGACTTGTGGTCAAAGGTGTTTCTCTGCATAAATTTTCCCACGAGGGACAGGTGGTACGGCACGGTCCAACTACTTGGAGCGTTCCGCGGCAGCATGGCCAGACCCATCCTTCGTAACACTGGGGGACAGGTAGAACCTCAGCACTTAGTGACACTTGGTGTTTGTATACTGAGGGTCTACGCACTGCTTGATGCAGCCACACACAAAGGTGGCCATCTGTATGAAGGCGATGTTGGGCACAATTTTTCCCCCTTTATCTAGAGGCTTGTACATCGCGTCCCTGCGGACACGATCCATTTTCAACCTCCAGATAAAGCAAAAGATGGCTCGGGTGATCGCCATCGCACAGGAGTGTGGAATGGGTCAAACCTGCGCCACATACAGCAACAGCGAGAGTGCCTCACACCTGATGACCAGGTTCTTACCCGCAATGGAGAGGGAGTGTCGCTCCCACATGCCCAGTTTCCATTTCACCATAGACACTCACTCCTTCCAGTTTCTAACGCATGCCCCGCTCCCTCTTATGAATCTTTTCTGCGCCCTCTCTTAATGCCTTCACATCTTTCTTAAAATGTGCTCAGAACTAGATGCAATACTCCAGTAATCAAGTTTCATTTTAATTATCATAACCTACAAATATCCAACCTGGTTGACCTGTTCTTGAAAGTGGAGCAACAGAAGTAAAACCTTTTGTCCAGAATAAAACTTAAAATACAGACTTACAACCCTCTAACAGTCGTTTTTAAAAACCATGTAGCATGACTTAGCTAATGATCAGCTCTTTTTTCCCCCAAATTGCATTAGTCCTAATAGAAAAACTAGGAGTGCAATAAAATGTTTCATAGCTTGCAAACACCACAGTGCAATTGTTATATAAACTGAATCTGGACAGCCAACAGAACGAACAGTCAGCTTCACTCTGCAGTGAACAATGGAGAACCTGGTTTTCTGCTTTAACCCGTAACCAATAAACAAGAACTGCAGGCAAGGAA